>NC_138982.1:32992119-33482119 GCF_964341445.2 Mesoplodon mirus | reverse complement strand
CGTTTGCTCATTCCACAGTATCATGCAGCCTCAGTTTTCTCATGGGTTAAATGGGGTGAGAGTTGCCTAGATCTCTAAGATCCTCTCCAGTGCGTCGTTTTGCTTCCTCTCTTCCTCAGGTCCTTGCTCTTGCCCTTTTTTCGAGAGTAAGGACTAGGAATGAGAGACAGGACGAGGAGGTGGCCGTAGTGGTGGGGACAACCTGCAGAGCAGAGATCTTACAAGAGAAGATGGGGCTGCAAGTCTTTCTACATGTGTAAGACGGTGTTTTATTTGGAGATCGTGAATTACGCCCTGTTTCTATGCCAATCCATAAGGTTATGGATGCCAGAGGTAGCTACATTCATTAGCAACCAAACTGAAATGAATTGGTGATGTCCTCAATGGGCTCTCCTGGGAGCAGGGCTGGTATTCTGAGGAAGTGTTATGAGTAGTTATTCAGTAGGAGGAGACGTCAAATGGTACCCTATCCAGAGGCTGTAAAATTGTTTTCTTTTAAACTTCTATGCCCTCTTCTGCACACTCATCGTGCATCTCGAGTAGATAGAAACGAAGATGTTTCTGTCCTGTCTTCTCTCTCTTCTTTTGTTGGAGTGTGGTACATGACTCAGTCTGCATCATGTTTGACTGATCTGTAAATCAGAAAATATGTACAGAGCTCTTTCTCTGTGTGAGGAGCTGTGCCAGGTGACGGGGAGGAGGGTGAGGTACAAGTCTGCTGTGCCCCAAGGGAACGTGCAGTCTTGTTGGAGCACAAGATCCAAATGTCTAAAAAGTGAAATGCTGATGCACGAGTGATTCATCGATGAAGAAGTGTCACGAGATCCTACTGACCCAAGGAAAGGTGTGGATGGAGATGGGCTGCAGCACACAGAGATGGAGAGACAGGTGGGGCCGGCAGCCCAGGGAGACACACTGGGGAGAAGGAAAGAGTTGCTTGGATGTGGATAGACAGAGAGGCGGGTATTGACATCAGCAAAATCCCAAATATTGAAACGCTCAAGATTTTGTAAATGCAGGTTAACAGCCAGGAAGGTGGGGGGAGAGGACTTGGGGAGACTAGTTAGGCTCCAGCATAACTGGAGTCATTAGACGGGACTAGAAAGGAGGATTGGGTCAGATTGGGAAGGCGTCCGTGTTTGTCTCGAGCGCGTTGAGGAGCCCCTGAGGGCTCGTGAGAAAGGAGCAGTATCGTTTTCTTGTTCAGTGTTCATTGTGCTTGGTGCCGGAGCCTCATGGATGAATCACATACAGACCTGCCCTTGCTACAGCCCAGCAGTAATTTCAGAGATATCAGAGTGCTGGTGGGCAGTATATCGGTACCCTGGGAGGAAAAGGGTGAAAACGGAGCAGGACGAGAATGTAGGGGAGCGGAAATTGAAAGGGAGCGATGCAAGGGCCCAGGCAGGAGGACCTGGTGACCGCCTGGCTGCAGGCGTGATGGGGGTGCGGTGGATGGAGAGGAGCTGGTTTGCACCAGTTGAGGCACCTTCACCATAAAGACTGCAGCCTGTCCCAGTGAAGCCTTCCTTGGCCAGTTGAGAATGCAGAACTGACCTCGGATGAGGTCAGGGCTGATTCAGCCTGGAGGGTGAGCCCCAGCAGCAGGGAACGTCACGGGAGAAGAGGCAGCCAGCTCTGACCGGGTGGAGAACATCCAGCATAGATGGTGAGGAAGAAGCAGTGCCAGGCAAGGGGTCAGGCCGGCCTGAGGGTGCCGTGAGGGCCTGGCAGCTTGAGGGCTGGCTGTGGGTGGGCAGGTGATTAGAGTTAGTGCACAGTGTATGCATAAAAGGCAACGGTCTTAGGAGCAGAACAGGAATAAAGATGCAGACGTAGAGAATGGACTTGAGGACACGGGGAGGGGGAAGTGTAAGCTGGGACAAAGTGAGAGAGTGGCATGAACATATATACACTACTAGATGTAAAATGGATAGCTAGTGGGAAGCAGCCACATAGCACAGGGAGATCAGCTCGGTGCTTTGTGACCACCTAGAGGGGTGGGCTAGGGAGGGTGGGAGGGAGGGAGATGCAAGAGGGAGGAGAATGGGGATGGATGTATATGTATAGCTGATTCACTTTGTTATACAGCAGAAACTAACACACCATTGTAAAGCAATTATACTCCAATAAAGATGTTAAAAAAAAAGCTGATGATCTGTGAAGGAACATGTAAGCTAAGGTGTATCTGCTGGGTCTTGTCTCATCTGCGTACTGTCCCAGATGAAAGGAAAAGGGGGATGGGGAGAATGAGGCTGAGGGCAGGCCCCTGGCTTTCATTCTGAGGATTTGGGGGAGCCTTTAGGAGAGCAGGAAGAAGCCTGTTTACCGTGTGGGAGGTGGCAGATGTTGGTCTCCCTGGGCAAAGTTTAACAGTGACGTGAAAGAGGAAAAAAGTCAGAGACCTAGAACCCTTGATTCCCACCCCCAAACCCCTTGTTGACTCCCAGATGCTCCCATGTCAGGAGCTGGCAACACCATCCACCTAGTTACTTAAAGGAGAAGCCTAAAAGCCACCCTCCATGCTTTTTGTCCTCACCCTCTACATCTGTGTGTGTGTGTGTGTGTGTGTGTGTGTGTTTACTCCAGTTGCTTCTGTTTCCAGAATATATCCCGAATCTGCCCTCTTCATCTCCACTGCTCTTTTCTGTTCTCCCTGCATCCACTCATGCTCTCCCTCTACTTCATGCGCCCAGGAGCCAGAGTGTTCTTAAAATGTAATTCAGGTCACCTCACTCTTGGGCTGAGCACCCTCTGACGGCTTTGCCATTGTGCTGAGATAAAATCACACAAGGCCAGCAGGTCTGACCGTGTTAGCTCTCTGGCCTCTTCTCACTCCACTCCCCGTCCTAACCCACCAGACTGTTGTTTCTACATGCCCAGCTCCTTCCTGTCCTGGAGACGAGGCACAGGGTGTCCCCGGGCTGTAGTGCAACCAGCCTTGCCGGCAGAGGGAGCAGCCAGTGCAAATGCCCCAAGGCTGGAACGAGCTTGCATGTTTCAGGATGGAGAGAAGGAAGGCCACGGTGACTGGGTCATGTGGGACCAGGAGAAGGCGGTGAGGAGGGCAGACTGTCTCCTAGGCCCCAGGAGGGCTGTTAAGCAGAGGAGTGATGTGGAGAATAGACTGTGGGAAGCCAGGGCTAGTTGAGGGCCTGACACGTGGTAAGTACTCACGGATTTCTGGAATAAATGATTGCTTCAGATGTGAGAGTGGGAGGTGGGAAGAGGGATGCATGCTTGCAGTACTGTCTCTGTGACAGAGCTGTCCTCACATTCCTGGATCAGCAAAACACAGGGTCGGCAAGCCAACACCTCCCTCCTGCTTTACCCCCCAGTGCAGTAGGACAGTGGACTGGACAGTCTTCTCCAGGGCAGGGAGAGGGCAGAGGGGCTGCTGGTGGAGCAGAGAGGCCTGCATCCTTGCTGTGGGGTGGGGTGTGGTCGGGGTCCGTAGCTGGGGAGCTGCTGTGGCGGAATCTCTGGAGACAAGGGTTTGGATGCATGTTTCGGGAGTGTTCGCCTTTTGCTTATTGTGTTCCCGCTTCCCTCGTTGGCCCAGGAGCGGTCAGAGGGTGAGGATGCTTCTCCCTCATCAGGCAGGGGCCCCTCCTCCCTGACATTTGTTTCCCCTGCCAGAGCAGGGACCCTCGGGCCAGAGATGCCTGGCTTGCTGTCAGTCAACAGTGAGGTCACGAGGTGACATTTTTAACTTGGGCTCAGGATAAAGTGCTAGCATTCGGTACTTCCAAGCTGCATGGTTGTCTTTCCCTTTTTTTTTTTTTTTTTTTTTTTGTGATACGCGGGCCTCTCACTGTTGTGGCCTCTCCCGTTGCGGAGCACAGGCTCTGGGCGCGCAGGCCCAGCGGCCATGGCTCACGGGCCCAACCGCTCCGCGGCATGTGGGATCTTCCCGGACCGGGGCACGAACCCGTGTCCCCTGCATCGGCAGGCGGACTCTCAACCACTGCGCCACCAGGGAAGCCCTGTCTTTCCTTTTTAAATGTTTTTTTTTTCCCTGATTATAAGAGTTAATATATGTTTATCATATAACATTTGGAAGTTATAGAGAAGGAAAAGCAACAAATAAATTATCACCTATATTCCAACTACTAGAATTGTATGAAAATATTAGCAATTGTTATTATTTCTCATTTACATGGAATATAAAGTTATCTAACTCTCCATTTATCTATCTACATATCAATCCATGTGTATAGCCGTATGAATATCCAGAATAGATATTATTCCACTATATGGTAACTTTTTTCTAGCTATTTCTTTATTGGATATGTAGACTGTTTTCAGTTTTTCATTGTCATAAATAATGCTGTGACTAAATATCTTTTTTTTTTTATTTGCGGTACGCGGGCCTCTCACTGTTGTGGCCTCTCCCGTTGCGGAACACAGGCTCCGGACGGGCAGGCTCAGCGGCCATGGCTCACGGGCCCAGCCGCTCCGTGGCACGTGGGATCCTCCCAAACCGGGGCACGAACCCGCGTCCCCTGCATCGCAGGCGGACTCTCAACCACTGCGCCACCAGGGAAGCCCGTGACTAAATATCTTTGTGCAAAGATTTTTATATTTATATTTGATTATTTGCTGAATGTTAATTCCTGGATGTGGACATTTTAAGATTCTTGGCAGTACTGCCAAATGGCCCCTTTGAATTGTACCAAATTATACTTTCACCAGCAAGTTGAGGAGATGTTTCTGTGGGTGACTGACTGTGCAAGGCATCTGACAAGCAGGAAGTTTGGTGGATGCTGCTGAAGGAAGTGGGTCCCTCCAGAACAGGCTGGCAAGCTGTCCACCACGCTGTGTCCAGGGAGCCTGCATCTGGGAAGGGAGGTAGCCTAGCACAGTGCCTTGGCTAAGTGACCAGGCGGAAGGGAAATACAGTATTTTAGAAGGAACTAGAATACAGAATTGGGGATGGGGCAAGAGAATGCCACAGGGACTTTGCATCATTCTAAATTAGAGTCATTTCATTGGCAATAATTGATCCTTTAAATTGTGGAGTACTGGGCAAAATTAGTGTTTTGTTTGGGGTCTATAAGAGCACTTTGAGAATCCTCTTTACGTTCAGAAAATCCTACATCCTCAGGATTAGAAAGGACCTTAGAAGATCCATCTTTATTCATTAAATGATAGGCTTATGTCCAAAATAAGGAGGAAAAAGAAGACTCTCCATTTTGTTTTAGGGCTCTCACTCTTTTGCCTCATCTACCCTGGTTGATTTCCAGCCAAAGTCAGTAATTTCACTTTGTGCTCAGAAACTTTTGGTCTCTTTGTTCAGGGTGTGATGCAAGATGTGAGGTCCCCTTAGATTGGGAGATTATCTGACAAATCCAGTTGCATCCAACGAGTGATGTGATGGCTGCAGCTCATAGACATAGGTACTACTGGAAAGGTTCTAGAAACTAGTGAAGCAGTTTCACAACCATCACAGTGACAGAGCTGTACTTGGGGGTAGAAATGGTGCTCCAGCAACTGGAGTGGCTGGAGGTGAAAACTGGTCCAAAAGGTCCAGGGTCAAGTTTTGGCTCTGCCACTTAGTCACCATGTGACTTTGGGCATATCACTTCCCCCTGGGCCTCCATTTCTTTATGAAATGATGGTCCATCACCTGCTGAAAGTTACCTTTCTGAGAGGGCCCATCTTTATCCTGTGAACACCTCTCGACTTCCCTGATGCTGGTATAAAATGTGAGGAGATTCAACACCAGGCTTCTCAGCTTGAGGTCCAGGAGCTTTCGGAGCCTGTGTGAGGGACAGGGAAGGGCCACGTGGTGGCTCCGAACGTGCACTTGTGAGCCCACTAGACCTGCAGCTCCTTGGGAGGAAGCAGTAGATTTTATCCCTCTTTGTACCCTAGTGCCCAGCACAGGCCCTGTCCAGCCTGCGGTCACCACTGCCCGGGTACTACTGCAGAAGCACCTGCACCACCACGTGATCGAGGGCTCCTGGTACAAGATCTCTTAAGGAGCCAGCAAGGCTACAGAGGCTGTTCAAAATGCACACATTGTTTTTGAGCTATTTTTTGGTTTGGGGTACGTGAACTTCATGCCATGTGAGTGTGTGAGGAAAGCTGGCAGGTCAGATGGTGTAGGAAGCAGGCAGGGCCCTGTGTTCCCAGTTCCTGGAGTTGCTGGGAGCTCTGGAGGGGAGGCTCTCAACTCACTGGAGACCCTGAATAACAGCAGGCCCCACCTCTCTGGGCTGGGAGGGAGCTGGGCTGCTGGAGGCAAGGACGTGGATTTGATAAGTTTGACAAGTTTCTGCTCGATGTCTTTGATAAGTTGGGAGACGAAGACCAGGGAGGAAGACGGGTGACGAGAAGAGGGCAGAGGCCAAGGTCAAGCTCTCCAGCTGGCCCTGCGCCATCCTGGGCGTCTGAACTGAGGCGGTCGGTCGCATTGGAGGAAGGAGTTGCAAGGATATGGAAGAGAGACACCTGGTTGTAATCTGGTGGGATTTTTGTTCTTTGGGCAAGGTCGTGACTAGTGATTACCATACGTTAGGCTAGTATTGAAAACCACTACATTTTCCTTCCCCGGGTGGTAGGAGGAGATGGAAGCAACTTCAATGTGGGGATAAGTGTCACTCCTATAGCCTCTGGGGCCACCAGGACATTTGTTGATGCCATGGGTGAGACTTTCTGGGATCATCTTTTGCCGGGTGTGGATGAGAGCCCTCCTGGCCTTGCAGTCACAGACCTGGGGAGGTCCTGGCTGGGGGGTCAGATAGCCTCAGTCCAAATCCTAACAGTGCCACTGGCCAGCTGTGGGACCCTGGTAGGTTATTCAGCCTCTCTGCGCCTTCAGGTTCTCATCTGTCAAATGGGCTATTAATAGGCCCCTGCTCAGGGAATATAGTGTCGTAATCCCCTGTGGAGCAGATTGCGAGGTGCCTGGGCAGGAGAGCTCTATAAATACTGGCCACAATGACTCTCCTGAAACCAGTGTCTGTTAATACTGACCATTGTATTGGTGACAATGCACCCTTCACCTCCAGGCTCATTGGCCAGGGGACAAGTTCTGAATGTAAAGGGCTCAAGGCCACCTTCCAAGGACCTCTGTTACCTAGTCCGCTCTCACCCTGGACCCCTGCCAACTTCACCTGTGGTCTTCTAGAACTCTCTCTCTCTTCTTAGCTTCAGAGAAAAGAGCAAGATTTGAAGTCAGAAAAACTCAGTGCCACAGCCCTTGCCTATATAATCATCTGAGGAGACCTAGTTAACACACGTGAAGCAATTAGGATTCAACAAAAACAGAATATGAGGTATATGTGACTCCAAAATAATAAGCCTTTGAAAATCAGTCATAGTTGGACCTGTGTGGCCAATGACTGTTCCCCTCCAGGTCAGAACCTTTGGAGGTTATTGACACGCCTCCAAAGTGTTTGAAGGAGTTGGGAGCTACCTTTAGAACCAGTGTGTGGGGCACAAGCGACTCACTGCTGAATTTTTGCCGTTAAACCTCCTCCTGGATCCAAAATGGGTTCACTCATCTTGATCGTCTTCATCAGTCACTAGATTGGGCTTTGAATTTGTGTCTGTGTCCAAAATAATCTAAACGCCTTATCAAAGGATGAAAAAATTGTCATTGTCCAGGAAACTCAAGAGAATAATATTCTGCAGGCTCTGTTGAAAATCAGAGATTTTTAGAAAACAGCTCGAGCAATGACAGCATTGTTGGAATAAGTGTGGTCTTGATGGGACCTCCTTGAAGGGGATCAGACTCACTGGGTAGGTGAATTCTTGTGGTTTGCTAGGAATTATTTATAGTATAGTTGGGCCTTGTGGTAATGGAATGCCGCTGGCAGAGCTGGGAAGACGGATGCCAGTGGTGGCTCAAGGGCTCTGACGGGGTCAGAGGACTTCTGCTCTTAACCCCTTTGCTTTCTAGGTATGTGTCACTGGGCAGCTGCCTAACATCTCTGGGTCTTCCTTTCCTTAACGTTAAAAATGAAGATGATAATGTCTATTCTGCTTCCTTAACAAGGCTTTTGAGGAGAAGCAGATATAATTATGACTGTGAAAACACGTTTAAATGTAGACATAGCAAGTGATGAGTTATAATACAATGAACTGACTGTGACCTTGGGCAAGCTGTTTCATCTCTGAGCCAACTTCCATATCTGTAAAATGGAGAGGATACCAGTTGTGTCCACCTCACAGTGTTGTTGTAGGGGTGAAATGAATCAATCCACATGGACGAGCTTTGTAAACATGCATGTGCCTTGTATGGGTTAGTCATTAATGCTCCCCTGGAACACATCGGGCAGTATCATTACTCCAAGTGAGGTGGGGCTCTATGGAGAAGGTAGATGCAGGAGGTGAGAAGAAAGTGGGAGAACATTCTAGGAAATCTCAGTGGCCTTTTTCAAGCCTCCTTCTCTTTGCCCTCTCAGCTGGCTCTGGCTAAATAGCTCCTTCCCATCTCTGCCCCGCCCACCAAATGGGATGTTCCTCACAGCTCTGCCCTTGGCCTTCTCCCTCCAACTCAGTGAAGTGAACATTTATTGAGCATCTCCTGTGAGCCACAGTCTCTCATAAGGGACACAGAAATGGGATCAAGTAAGTTATAATTGTATAACAAGGTAAAACAGTAGTGTTGAGGGAGAGAGTTGTCTCTGGGAAGGCTTCCTGGAGGTGGTGGCCTCTGAGTTGGGCGTGAGAAATGAGTCAGATTTTGCCAGAATGCCCAGGGGAAGGAAGCAGGGCACTCTAGGTAGGAGGACTGCAGGAGGGAAGGCATGGAGGGAAGACAGCAGGGCTTCACCTATTTTCTCTGAGGGGGAGAGCCTCCTCTTTCTTCTCTGCCGAAACCCAGTTCCAAGCCTTCAGCCACCAGTCAGACATTGACACATTCGTTTATCCTGCTTCACTTTCAACAACACAGATAGCGGTTATAAACGCAGCCGTGTCTCCCTTTCCTCCCCTAGACCCGACCACCCTTTGCCTGATAATGGTCCTGTTAATCTCTCCATTGCACATTCAAAACCTCTCTCATCTTTGTCTCATTGCCTTTTCTCACTCACGGGTAATAAGTGTGGACTCTTCCCTCCTTTCTTTCCTCCCATCCTCCCTTCCTCCCTTCCTTCCTCCTCCTAAATCCCATCACTTGTTAATCAGATGGAATTAAGTACACATAATTCCATTTGGACAGTGGGTGACCTAGGCTGTCAAGGTGTGTCACCCCATTTGGGTTGTGAAGCCGCAGTGTGGACCCCGGAGTCCCTTGGAGGTCATCCTGGAAGCACACCAGGAGGTCCTCCTCAGCCCTTTCCTGCTTTCCCTTTCAGAAGCTGTCTTTGTTTTGCTCCTTCCTTTCCTATCCTTCATGCTTTATTTCTGGCTTTTTAAATTGATCTTTGGAGCCAGACAGACCTGGGTTGATACCAAGTGCTACTGTTTGCCTTGCAACCTTGGCCAATTTACTTATCTCACTATACCTCAGTGTCCTTATCAGAAAATAGGGATAATAATGGTGCCTACCTCCCAGGATTGCCAAGAGGATTAACTGGGACAGTCCCTGTGAAATGCTGAGCACGTGCCTGCAGGGAGCAAGTGCTCCCCTCATTTGGGCTGCCATAATAATAGCCAATCATTACCCTACTCTGGTGGGCATCTTTTTAAAAAAACATTCTCCCTAGCTTTATTTCTCCCTCCCTCTGTAAGATTCTCCCTTTTGTTTTATTTCTCTTTTCAGCCCCCTTCCTTTCTTCTCCCTCTATTTTATCTTTTTTCTTCACTGGCTATGGCATACAACTGATTTTTTAAATATTGGTTATGTTTGAATCGAGTGTCATGTTTCCCAATCTTAATTTTAAAAGGCTATCCGTAAACCTTTAATGTATCTTGTGAAATAGATTTCACTTAAACCCCTGCGGGCTCCTGGCGTTCCCACGCTGAGCACCCCCCCCCGACCCCCATCCCCCATCCCCCGTCCCTTGAGAGGCAGTGACCTTGGCGACCACCTTCCTCCCCTTCCCCAGTCCAGGCCTCAACGTCGGTCCAATGCGTACATTTTCTAATGCTGTAAACTTCCCAGGCAAATGATGCTTCTCTGGTTTCCTTCAAGTCCTGGGCCACTTCTCACAAGTCAGTGGAGTAAATGGACCCCAGAATGTGTAAAGGCACCGGCGTCTGGCTCAGTTCGCCCGCCGCCCCGGTAGCGGCGCTTCCTGCCCCCTCCCCACGCCTCTCCCCCTTCCTCCTCGGAACCAGGATGTTTTCCTTGCCTCTTTATTGTTTCACTAACCTGGCAGGCCTCCTTTGGTGGAGCCCTGCCACCAGGCTTCCTCTTTGGGTGTGAGCGAATGTCAGGGTGACCTCGCGGGAGGCAGGGAGGCTGGCTCCCCGGGCTCCCCCCCGCCCACCAACCCCGACCTTCACCTCTGGCGCCGCTTGCTTCAGCCTCTTTCTCAAAACTGCCTCTTTGCTAAGGAGCCTCTTCTTCAGCCCCTCCATGGGTGTTTATTTTTCAGAGGGTAAGAGGGGCAAAGAAAACCGAGGCACAAGGTGTAGGCCCCCCACAGAAAGCTTTTTTGTTGACTTATTTAATTGAATGGGAATCTTCTGACCTTTGACCCTAGGGCTGTTTCTCCAGGTCTTTTTTTCCCCCTCAAACCTATAGAATTATTTTTAAAGCAAGGAGCATGAGGTCACACCAAGGTCCTTCATCTTTCATTCCTTCCTGGATAGGCAGCCTCTTTCCTTAGTGCCCCTGAGGCCGCCTCAGGGGTGATTCCCTTTCTGGAAGCCTGACCCCAGACCCAGGGGCTCCAGGTCAGCCGACTCTGGGTCACGGCTCAGCCTTTGTCCTGGAGGATGGTCATCTGGACGAAGGCTGACTCTCTCACGGGGAGGGGAGGATAATGTGCCTTGTAAACTTCATGCTTTTCATTACGAGGGGCTGTTCCAGGGGAATCTTTTTAAAAATCACATCATCGGAGTTTAAGTCCAAACACTTCTCAATGTGTATGTTTTTTCTTGGGGCCGCTCCTTTCAGGGTAAGAACAAGGAAGGAAACGAAACTCCCCGAGAGCCCTGGACAGTCCAGATCGAGAGCTGAGTCTTTTGTTCACACAAACTCATTTGGCTCCTAAATGTCCTCCACCCAGAATCATTACATCCGCAGCAGCGTTTCAAAACACTGCCCAGAGTGGCCGAGCTGAGTAGGCGGCTGCCTTTCTGGTGAGATTGCAGCCACCCTCCCCCCAAGCGCCCAAGGTTCCTGCCTGCCCCCAAATATCCTGCCGCTGGCCATCTGGCCTGAAATCCCCCTCATTTGGAGGATTCCTGGGGTGCAGACAGTGAGGCCATGAGGGCTCTGCTATGGAAGGCCGGGGGTGTTTGGAGGAGGGGGCGGCAGCTGGGGGAGGGAGGATGGGATTCTGGTCTTAGCCCTGCGCCTTCCAGACTCCCCGGGCGCCCCCTCTGCCTTGCTGGGCCACTTCCTACACTCCAGCAGCATCATAGGGATTTATTTCCGTGGTTCAGCCCTCTTGGAAGCAGGAAGCTCCTTGGAGCAGATTCCACCATGTCTTGTGTGTGGTTGATGCTCAGTAAATATATGTATTTTTTATTGTGGTAAAATATATGTAATGTAACATTTTTACCACTTTAAGTGTACAATTCACTGGCATTGATTACATTCACAATGTTATACAAGCATCACCACCACCCATTTCCAGAACTTTTTCATTTTCCAAATAGAAACTCATTAATAATTCCCCATTCCTCCCTCCCTCCAGCCCCTGCTAACCTCTATTCTACTTTCTGTCTCTATGACTTTACCTATTCTAGGCACCTCAGATAAGTGGACTTATGTAATATTTTTCCTTTTGCGTTTGGCTCATTTCACTTACCATAATGTTTTCAAGGTTCACCCATGTTGTAACATGTGTCGGAATTTCCTTCCCTTGTAAGGCTGAATAATATTCCATTGTATGCATATACCACATTTTGTTTATCCATCTACCCGTTGACGGGCACTTGGGTTGCTTCCACCTTTTGGCTATTGTGAATAATGCTGCTATGAACATGGGTATACAAGTATCTGATTCCCTGCTGTCAGTTCTTTTGTATATATGCCTAGCAGTGGAATTGCCGGAACATCTGGTAATTCTATGTCTCAGTTTTTGAGGAACCACCAAAATGTTTTCCACAGGAACTGCATCATTTTATATTCCCACTAAGGCAAAGCACTAAGGTTCCAATTTCTCCACATCCTTGCTAACACTTCTTATTTTTCTTTTTTTTGATAATAGCTATCCTAATGAGTGTGAAAGTGAACATTTAAAAAAAATTTATAAATGCCACTCACTGACCACATGGTGGATTTGGAACTGTTACTACCCCTTTGGGCCCCAGTCCTGTCATGTGAGGGTCAGAGTAGTTGGTTGCTGGGGTCCCTAAGGACAGAGGTCACCTCTGGAAAGGGATGGGGGCACCACAGACAACCCAGCCGATTTCCCAACTCTGCCCAGAATGAATGATGCAAAGCCCTGTGGGTGCTAGCTAGCGAAGCAGGCCACACACACCATACATTAGTTTGGGAAGAGCTGGCTGAGCTTGTCTCTTGGTCCATACTGGTGTCCATGTGGGTGTGTTAATTGGGAAAGACACTGGAATGAAAGAGCTGGCCTCTGGTCTCTGCTCTGCCGCTTATTTTCTGGGTTATTCTGGGCAAGTGACCTCAGTACTGAGCCTCAGTCAGTTTTTTCTTCTATAAAATGGTGCAAGAATTCCTATCCTACCTGCCACTCAGAATGTCAGGATCTAACAGGATAACTTAGCCCCCCCGAAATTATCCTGTAAAAAGTGCTTTGCAGACTGTGAACGTGTGGGATTTCTTAAGTTCATCTCTGAGAATAGGAGCCTAATTTCCTTCTCCCTTAAAGTTCCTGTGAACAGTAGCCTCCTCCTCTTGTAGTTTCTGCATCCATCACCCCAAAGAGATTAAAAAGAAAGGGGGGGGGTTTACAGTCTCTCTATCTTTTTAAAGTCTCTTTTCTTCCCTCCCTGTGTGAGCAATTGAATTTTAGGAAAATCTTTTAAAATTACAAAGAAACCTGCTATCATAGTTCTAAGATACAGCCGTGCAGATTCAAGGCGCCCAGCTCCACAGCACTCTGAAGAGTGTTTCCCAAGTTGAGGATCCCAGGAAAGCTCCAAGGGGTGGGGGGACAGGAATGGGGAATTCCACAGCTAGGGGTCAGTGTCTTACCGACCTTCCAGAGCCTCTCCCTCGTGAACCTTAACCCCTAGCCATCTGACCATCTTCCATCTCCCAAGCGACACTTGGGAAAGTCCTGGGGACTTAGGTCGACTCATCTCTGGACTTTTTGCAGGCCTGGTGTCCATGGCCTCTCTCTGCTGTATCTCTGCATGCACAGCCTTCCTGACTCCTACTTTTAATGTCATCCTATCCTTCCCTTGTCATCCGTGTGTCTTCCACTGGCTCTCGTCCTGCCGCCAAATTCAAGTTTTCCCCTCAATTCAGTCCTTGACCCCTACTTTCCCCTTCATCTGCCACCTCTTTGTCCTTTCTCCTGATCAATAGCCCACATCTTAATTGCCCGTCAGACATTTCCACCTGGAAGTTATAACATCACCCCAAACTTCATATTTTGAAAACAGACTTTTCTTCTCCCATAAATTCATTCTCCATCCAGGCACTACTTCTTTGTTATCATTCTTTTCATTACCCGTGAAATTCATCTCTGAGTTAGAAGCTAATTTAGAAGTCCTCTTGCTCAGTCTTCCAGCTAATAACATGCAGCTGCTGTCAAGCCAAGTCTGTCCGATTCCAAAGCCCACGTGACAGGCACCATCTCGTTCCTCTTAGAAACAGGGAGTGCAGTGGGGTTTAAGGCTGAAGGTTGGAGGCTGGTGAGACTTTCTTTGGCCCTGCTCATTGGTTAGTGCCTTGGAGGCCCCGTGTCACCGAATAAGTGGGGGTGTGATGGAAGGGGACCTGGGTTCAGATTCTTTTCTCTCTGCTGTTGAGCCTGTGACCTTGAACAATCAATCTTTCTGCCCCTCAGTCTCTCCATGTGCCATGACATCTACTTGACCAGCTGTCACGTGCATCAAATGAGATAACACAGGTGAACGCACCTAGCACTGGGTAGTGAGATCTGAATCTAAATGGAGGGAAACAAAGTGCTTGTGCTTCAACACTGTGCCCCAGAAGCGAGAGTGTAGCTGGCGGCATTTGACATGGGGCTGCGGCAGCGGTAGATGGTGCAGCATGGGGGTGGCCGGGCCGCCGGGAAGAAGTTGCCTCTTTGGATGACGGCACACTCCCCGCAAACACCCACTACACTGCTCAGGAACAATGCAAGCTGAAAAACCCCAAATCATGGGGTGGGTGGTGAGGAGTTGACTCTGTAGCAGCTGCTAATTAGGAAATCCTACTCCTGGGCCATGCTAGCATCCCTGATGTTGTTGGTTCACAAACAGATGTTCTGGAACATTAAGACATTACAGAAATGGAAGTTGTCAACTTGGAAAAAAAAAAAAACAGGCAAAGCAGTAAAACTCTCTTGTTAATTTAATCTCCATTCATGGTACAAGGGAAAGTGATGGCCTGACACAGGTGGCTGAGTGCAGAGGGAAGGATGGTATTTCCAGCTCAAAAGACACCTGGGAAATTGGGACATCTAAACTCCAGTATGAGGCTGGTCGGTGTGGCTCAGTTGCCACGGGATGTGAGTGGGGCTTGAGCAATTGCCTCTGACCCTCTGGGGAGAGGGATGGATGAGGTGAGGAGTGCCAGCCTCCCCTGAGCCTCGGGACACCCCTTCCTAACCCCCAAGGCTGCCCCTGAGTGTCTGGTGTCACACAGCCTCTTCTCACTGCCCGGCTGGCCCAGGCTCCACAGCCTTTCCGCAGCCCCTTTCTTGAGGGCCAATTTCTCTTCTCCACAAAGAGGAAGAGCAGGTTCCCCGATACCTTCCCCTGCATGGGGTAGGTCCCTGTCCAGTCCTGTGCACTTTACTCTGAATTGCTCTCCCGCTCAGGGTTTACACCTGTGCTGAATAGGGAGCCATACCACAAACAAAATTCAACCACAGGAGCCCTAAACAACTCAGGGCTTCTGCAAGGACTCGTCCTTGGACTTCAGTAAATATTTTAGCGTTTGACTCATTGTTCTTCCTGAGGTACAGCCTGGAATGGTGTAAAGCACTTGATGTTCACAATCAAACAAGACCTTGAACGGCAGAGAGTGTGGCCTGGGGTGCTGCCTGCCCCAGCCTGCGTGGTTTGTTAATCCCTTTTCTGAGGAACAGTTCATACACAATCAAAGGAATAGAGGCACATCCAGAGCTAAACAGGGGCCAGTGGGATACTGTTCTTTTGGAATCCCAGGCCAGTGACATCAGGGGCTTGTCCTGTAAAATTTAATTTTTATTTTTATCAAACTTATGCATGCTTTAAAGATCAAATATGTTTTATAAGGCTATTATAAAAACCCTGACCACTCCTACCATTGTCATTTTCTGCTTCCCACTTTCAGCCCTTTCAACTGATTCTCTTAGGAATTATGTCCATATCTCTAAATAACATGCTATGTTACTGTGTATTGGTTTTTTTTGGTTTTGGTTTTAGGCAATGTTCATTGATTTCTCTCAATGGAAATTTTATATCATTCCAAGCTCTACCACTTTTATTCTTTAGGGTCAGCTTGAGGAACTTTAAAGTGCATTTTGGACACAGCTTAAAGTTACCTTCTCCAATACAACTTGATTCTGACCATCCCCTCCCAACTTATGTGCTATTGTTATCCAAGATTTGCTGTCTTGTTTTCTTTCTTTTTTTTTTTAAATTAAATTTTATTTATTTTTGGCTGTGTTGGGTCTTCATTGCTGCGTGTGGACTTTAGTTGTGGCGAGCCGGGGGCTACTCTTCGTTGCGGTGCTCGGGCTTCTCATTGTGGTAGCTTCTCTTGTTGCGGAGCACGGGCTCTAGGCACGTGGGCTTCAGTAGTTGTGGTACGCGGGCTCAGTAGTTGTGGCTTGCAGGCTTCAGTAGTTGTGGCTCGTGGGGTCTAGAGCGCAGGCTCAGTAGTTGTGGCTCACGGGCTTAGTTGCTCTGCGGCATGTGGGATCTTCCTGGACCAGGGCTTGAACCCATGTCCCCTGCATTGGCAGGCGGATTCTTAGCCCTGCACCACCAGGGAAATCCGCCATTACCTTTTTGAATATAGCCATTTCTCCTTTTTCTCATTTCTCCTCCTAGAACTCCAATTAGATATATGTTGGACTTTCTCACTCTATCTTCCTTGTCTCGTCACCTCTTTTTCATAGTTTCTATATTTTCATATCATCTCAGCATTCTCTTGTCATCTGTCTTGTAATTCTTAATTCTCTTTTCAGCCGTATCTAATCTGTTGTTAAGTTTCCTAATTTTAATTATTATTATTTTTTCAATTCTAGAATTTCCATTCAGATTTCTTTCATATTTTTTGGCCATTATGTATAGTCTCTTCTTCTCTCATTTTCAATTTCTTCTTATTTCTTTTCATGGAGTTTTATTTACTTACATTCTTTGTCTGATAATTCTAGTAGTTGAAGTCTTTGCTTGTCTAGTTTGCTGACTTTTGCCTACAGATGCCTTTTTCTTGTTTATTTTGTGATTTTTTTTTTTACTGTGATCTCTTATTCCTTAGGATTTTATCAGTAAATAATAAAATTGGATTGAAGGTATGTTTATCTAGAGAGAATTCACATTTGTTTCTGCCAAGTACCCAGAGGCACTGTATATCAGGACCACTTTTCCTCCCCAGTAGCAGAATATGCGTGTGTGTGTGTGTGTGTGGTTTGAGATATAATTTATATACCATAAAATTCAGCCTTTTAAAGTACAGGCATACCTCAGAGATATTGTGGGTTCAATTCCAGACCACTGCAGTAAAGCGAATATCACAATAAAGCAAGTCACACGAAATTTTTGGTTTCCTAGTGCATATAAAAGTTATGTTTAAACCATACTGTAGTATGTTAAGTATGCAATAGCATTATGTCTAAAAGATGCAATGTACGTATCTTAGTTAAAAATAATGCTGTTGGTACCAGTAGACTTGCTTGATACAGGGTTACCACAAACTTTGAATTTGTAAAAAATGCAGTATATGTGAGGCACAATAAAATGAGGTATGCCTGTGTATAATTCACTGGTTTTTAGTGTATTCACAAGTTTCAGGACTACTTTTTAAAAAAATTTTAATTTTATTGGTGTATAGTTGATTTACAGTGTTGTTAGTTTCAGGTGTACAGCAAAGTGATTCAGTTATACATATACATATATTCATTCTTTTTTAGATTCTTTTATCTTATAGGTTATCACAGAATACTGAGTTGAGTTCCCTGTGCTATACAGTTGTCCTTGTTGGCTACCTATCTTATACATAGTAGTGTGTGTATGTTCATCCCAAGCTCCTGATTTATCCCTCCCCCCTACGTTTCCCCTTTGACAACCATAAGTTTGTTTTCGATATCTGTAAGACTGTTTGTTTTGTAAATAAGTACATTTGTATTATTTTTTAAAAATTAGATTCTAGGACTTCCCTGGCGATCCAGCGGTTAAGACTCTGCACTTCCAGTGCAGTGGAGGCAGGTTCGATCCCTGGTCAGGGAACTAAGATCCCACATGCTGTGAGGCATGACCAAAAAAAAAATTAGATTCCACATATGAGTGATATCATATGATATTTGTCTTTCTCTGTCTGACTTACTTCACTTAGTATGGTAATCTCTATAGGACCACTTTTAAACACACCCTTGACTTGAGGTTTAGACCACACAGGTATTGTGACTATGTGCTGCACCCCCATATGAGGGCTAGCTTTATGGTTATAAATTCTTGAGTGAGAGTTATTTTTCCAGATTCCCTTGCTGTCCTCTTCTGCAAGGCAGGTTTGTTTCTATTTGCCTTACATCCAACGTATAGCCCTGGTCCTAACTTCATATAGGTGTTTCCTCTCAGACTGCCTCCTTAAGAATTTTGTCTCTTATCTCTTGCATCCCTGTGGCCATCAGAACAGAAGTTCAAGGTCACAAATATTGAGCAGGTGCCAGGGCAGCTGCCAGCTTCAGAGTTAGCTCAACTCTCTGAATTCCAACTCTCAGTTCATTTTTGACCTCACAAGATTTGTGTGCCAACTCAGCAATGCATTTAGAAGTTTTTTTTTTAAAAAAACATTTTATTCAGCATTTTTAGTTGTTGTTAGTGCAGGGTTATTCAGGATACTGCAGGACTATTGTCTACCTTTTAGTTTTGTTTATATAGAGTGCATTTTTCCTGCCTTCCATTTTTAGTCAACCCTCCAGGGAGACAACATGGTTCAGTGCTAACCATGTCCTGTCTTCATGTGGCCATTCTTTTCCTTTTGAAGACTGGAATTCCCTGAGCTGACTGGATCTTGGGATATCCATCCTTTGTTCCCTGAAGAAGGGGACGTGGCTGCTTCCAGGGGCCCAGCCATGCTCACCATTGGCCACATCTCACACTCATCTTGAGGCTGTAATAGAGCTAAATCCATTTCCTTCCCTTTGCTCATGGCTTACCAGTTTTGGAGCATGGGTTTTAAGTCCCTTCTGCCTCCCCACAATCACTTTTTTTCTGGCTTCTTTTGAGAATAACTTCCTCATTGTGCCAAGTTGACCAAGAGGGTAGGGAAGGCATCCTCAAATCCTTTCCCTTCCTCTTTGGAGGCCAGCTTGCCTTTGCAGCTCAGAGAGGAAGAACAAAGGTTACATGCTGTCCATAACCCCAGAGTCCCAAGTTGAACTTGTGGACTTGGTGGCTGCCCCAGAAACACCCCTCCACATCCCATTTCTAGCTGATTGTGGACCTTGCCTGTCTGGGCCTGGGCCCCAGAGGAGCCCAGATGCCTAGGAAGCTCCCTCCTCCTTAGGAAGCCTCTGTTAATTATCACTTACAGGAAACAGAATAGGAAGCATGAAAACAGTAATTCTCAAGGGGCTTGGGGAGGAAATGATCCCCTTAGGAAAGTTTGTCAGAATCTCTTTACGGAAGAATTTATAATCACCACCCCTCCAGCTCCAGTAAGTGAGCCACTGCTTCAGGTTGGAGTGGACCAGCGTGGGGACAGTGTTGAGAACCATTGCTCTAGAATTGCACTGTCCATATAGCAGCCACTAGCCACATGTGGCTAGCATGCTCCTGAAGTGTGGCCAGCAAGATACTCTCTGGATTTTAAAGGTTTAATACCAAAAAAAGAATGCAAAATATCTCAGTAATTTTTATATCAATTGCATATTGAAGTACCATTTTGAATATGTTGGAGTAAATAAAATATTTATTAAAGTTAATTTCACCCATTCCTTTTTACTTTTAAAAATGTGGCTACTGCAGAATTTAAAGTTACCTATGTGGCTTGCATTTGTGGCTTACTTTATACATCTCTTGGACAGGGCTGATCTAGAAGATAACTTGCTCCTTTGGGATTGTGTGTGTGTGTGCGCACCCATGTGCGTATGATATTTTGAGTTGAACTGTAGGTTCTGCCTGCAGCCTTTACTGGTCCGATGGTTGGCCATTTTTGCCTGACTCGTATAGATAGAAGTGACTTCATTCATCCCTGCGGAGCTTTCTCAACAGCCCCCGATCCTAAGCAGAAAGAAAAATATCATTCCCAAATGGGAAAATAAAAATGGGTTTTTTCAAGGACCCATGTGATCAGCAATAACTTCAAATTGGTCTCTTTCTATCAATTTTCATCACTTATTCCACTTATTATAAAATTTAACCCTATATAGTATTGTTGCTTCATAATTTCTTCCCCTGGATTGCAAGAATAATTACTGTTGGAAAAAAGGAAGGTGAGATCATTCTCCTTGAATCCACTTCTCCGCTGATATATCTGCTCATATAACTTTTCTGAAGGTTTACTTCTCTTTTCAGAAGCCAACAAGTCCTCACTGATCCATTTTCCTATTGTTTCAGCTGCTGTAAAAAACCACTGGCTAGAAAGCAACACTGAACAACCCCACACAGAAAATATTACCTTTGATCAGAATCAAGTGGACTTTTCAACAGTGGTCTCCAAAGAGGATGTGATGGTTCAGACCCCCAGGAAGAGCCACGCTTCTTCAGATGCTCCAGGAAACTTCACTCCACAAACTGAAACAGCAGCTACAGGAAGCAGTGACTCTTCAAGGAGGACAGATTTCACCATTTCCCCTGTTGGGCCTGAGAGAGCAGCCGCTCTGACTTCCCAGAGCAGCACCTTAGGTGAGTTTATGCTGATGACACTCATGTCACACATGTATGTCCAGTCCTGGAAAACCTAATGTCTGCTGGTCTCTGCCTTCCCCCATCCTGAGCCACAGTGCTCAGCCAAGGGGCCTGGGCCGGGATGAACCAGACCTGTGCCTTAAGCTCCACCTGTGGCCCACTGCGGTTAATTGAGTTGTAAGCCTAGACCAGGTGAGGGTGCAGTTTTGCTGAGTGCCCTGACCAGTGCCATGGAATCTACATTCCATGGCCAGACTGAATCCACACAACATCAGCAGTCCTGCCACACGCTGCATTCTCCTAGGTACCGGGTCTGGTGGGCTGCTTGGCTGTGTGTTTGTGTTAATGTAGCTCAGATGGCTGTTCTCACTGCGGTCCGCACAGCTCTGTAGTTTGCCATTTTTAGCAAAGGATTTCAAGAAGGGGCTGGGGCTGGATGAGCAGGATTTGATTGAGGAAGGGAAGACAAAGAAAGCTAGCACCAACTAGTACCTACGCTATACCAACATGTCTCTCAATTCTCACAGCAAGTGGTGAGGTCACATTACTCTCATTTTAGGAATTCGGAAACGGAAGCTAGAGAAACTAATCAATCCAATGTGTGCAGGTCAAACAGTTAACAGGTTTCAGAGCTGAGATTTGTGCCTAAGCCTGTATTGGTGGGAAGGATGGCTGAGGAGTGGGATGCCTGGACCATATGAGCAAAGTTACAGAGGAAGGAAGAGAAGTGTGGCCTCTTCGTGGGTGGCAAGGCCAGCAGCCTCCCTCGGGGCGGACATAAGTCACACACAGAGCTGCGGGTAGGACAGTCATGTGGGTGGGGTTAGGCACAATTACTGAGGACTTTGAAAACCAAGCAGTTTTGATTCGGTGTGGTGGGAAAAGTCACTGGAGGTTTTCGAACAGGCAGTGACATGACTAAAGTGAATTCGGGCAGGGTTCACTTGGCACGTGGGTATAAGATGTCTGGGGTGAGAGATGGGGCAGAAGGAACCTGGAGTCCAGGGGACCACCCAGGCAGACACAGAGATCCAGATACCACGTGCTAACATGTGGCCTGCTGGCCTCAGGGCTGGAGAGGAAGGGATTGGTAAAGACTTGATAAAATCGATACAGCTTGGTGATGTGATGGCCTAAAAGTAGAGGCTGTAGCCATCAAAGATGACCCCATGGTTTCACACCTTAGTGATGGGACGTCTGGTTGGGGGACTCAATTCTGTAAAGAGTACAGAGGACAGTATTTTAAATTCCATTCGTGAATGATGGATATAGAGCTTAGAAACTGCACGTGATGCAGCCTGGGTTTGTTGGTCATCCAGATAGTGGAAATTTTGTTTATGTTAAATTCAAGTAAATTCTGGGACCAACTTTGTGGAATGTGAGTAATGAGTCATGATGATCAGAAGCCGACCTCTGGTTCTTTATCGTCTGATACTTGGCTTCATTGTACCCCTTTGCTGATAATTTTACCACAAAATGCAGAATCTTTGTTTGTGAGATCTGAAAACAGTCTTTGTCTTGGTTTGTGGTCTCTCCTTCAGAGATTTTTCATAGAATGAACAATGGCTCCTAATTTCTTCTCGTGTCTATTTTATAGAGGTCAGAGGTGAGCCCACTCAAAGATTGTTCAGACATTTGGAAGTCTGTTGGTGGAATTTTAATTGTTGCTGTCTGCTTTCAGCCTTGGGAAGGCGTCGCCCGCCGTCCAGCAGTTCAGGGTCAGAAGGAAGAACCGCCCCTTCTCACACGGAAAGTGGAACATCCTGGGGTTCCCCGGCAAGGGGGCAGGGGCTCCCTGAAGAAGTGACTGTGCACACCCAAGTGGCTGCCACTTCAGTTTTGACCCAGTCTTCTCTTCCTGCTGTGGAGAGGGGAGAAGAGACCACACTCCCCAGGCAGAGAAATTCCTCAGGACCAGAGCTCTCCTGGCTGCCTCTTTCCAGGACACTGGCTTACTTCCCTCCTTCAGACCAGGCCGCATGTGAGTACTGCTATCCCAGCTGCACCCTCTGAAGTCATTCAGAATAGAAATAAATAGCCCCAGATAGCCAGCTAGTTCCATGCTCATCACAGGGGCTAAGGGGAAAAGACTTTAAGCACCAATGCAAAATATTGGTTCAAAGTACAACCTGCCCAATTTATCTCAGTGTTGAAGTTCATGTTTAAAATGTATTTTCTTTAACTGTATAAGGAGGAAAATAATAGTTGGTCTGGTGGCTGCTCTAGGCCTTTCCGTCCACCAACCCCTGCTTTTCCCATCTCCTCACACATACACACATAACAAAGACTGAGTACGGCTGGTATGTGGTCTTGCACAAGGGGCCACGTTCTGGGGTGAATGAAATGGTGAACATTGTTTCACTTGATGAGGAGTTATATTGGTATTTCTTCATTATTGCAAAAGTGTTTCTTTCAATGGCAAAGATAACATAGATAGACATTTTTCTGGGCATCATTTCAAAAAAACTATACAGGCAGGTGTTTGCAAGACTGCAGCAGTGGAGCACTGGCCTCTCTGCGTTCCAACCCCTAGTCATCAGTTACGTCTCTACGCAGGCCTTCCATCTCCACTGAGCCTTTTGTCAACCCTCTGAGCCTCTGTGCCATGTACCTTGTCACACCAGCTTATCTGATGCCTTCTACCCAGATAGACTGTAATCCGCTTGAAGACACAGATTGTGTTTATTACTTCTCTTAGGTTCCACTGCCCCACAATGAGGTACAGTTGATGAGTAAGGGGATGAGCATGTACCTGAATATCACAGGGTTCATCCAGCCACAGGCCAATGTTGGAAACTCTGCCCACTGTTTCTCTTTTCCAAGGTTTTATACCGAGCCCGTGCGTGCTTCTTGTGTTTTCATCTCCATGCCATAGGGAGCAGGACAGAGGGGGTTGGAAATATTCTTGGGAAATAGGTGGCTTCAGAAATTGCCACTTCAAAATTTTCATAGGTCAGAGGTTTTTAGAAGTACTTTACAAGACTAGGGGTTCAGGTTTATGTCATCAAAGCAAAAACAGAACCCAGAGGTCCTTTCTGGAATGCCTATTTAAAGCAGCCCATTCCCCTTCCATATACTTTGCATACAGTTTCCTGCTGACTGGGTATATATATAATTTATGATTCATATTTTTAGGAGATTGGTTTTAAAGATTATTCTTAAACATTGGTTAGATAGGATAAAAGCTACGATCCTTTCCAGCTTCAAAGTTCTGTGGTTCAGTGGTTTACAACCAACTTTATGCAATGGTGGAAAGGAAGCATTTTCTAGGAAGCTAAACTTGATTCTGGTCAGGGTCATTTAATATTTATACTTTAAATTCAACCCACTACTGTGGTATATATACTGTGGTATATTTGAAAATCAGCCTATGTTTCCAGCTACTGGCCTTGACTCTGTAGTCACCTATACTTTTTAACATTAAAAAAATAATTAGCCCTCCAATTCCTTGAGCATTTATTCTTTTAGAACCTTATACTTTTAATTTTTGAAGAGTTCTACCATATCGTTCCTCTTCCTTGAGTTTCACTGAGCATTTCTATTTCTTCTTAGTGAACTGGATGTTCTGTGCTAGGTAGGGTCCCACCTCCCTCTTAGATACTGGAGGGGGCTTTGTGTGCTGTTAAATGAAGGGATAGCCAGGCATCCAGGACTAGCCTGGATCTAGCCTGACAGCCCCTGCTCTCCTCCCTGTAGGGATGCAGAGGGGACATGAACGAGGATCCGAAGCCACATGGGAAACGAAACTCTGCTTTATTTTTAATGCTGGGCTGGTTCCTGCTATCCTGCTAACCAGAGCTCTGGTGTACCTCCTACCTCCTCTAAAATCCAAATCTTGAGATTTAGATTTTCTGAGCACAGGATCTAGGAGCGCTAGGCATGCAGGCAAGAGTGCTGAGAAAGCCAGCAGGACTTGCCCGAGGCAGACCGGGAGTCACCCAGCACAACTGGCCTCTCTGTAGGGAATCGAAGCCAAGAGGGAATGGGGTAGGGGCGTGTGCTTTGTGACACTTGGCTGCTCTGTCCACTAGTAAAGGTGACCCATTGAAAGTCGTGGCACTTGGACCAGTCAGATGAGTGATGCTCCTCACTAGGTGAGCGCTAGGATTCCAACCAGGAGCCTGGCCTGGGGAGGATGGGAGTCCTTATTTGAAACATGAAGGGATTAGATCAGTTGATCCTAAAGATCCTTTCTAGTTCCAGCATCTGTTATTCCAAACACATCAGCCTTTGTATTCGGTGACTCCTTTCACTTCTCATTCTGCTACATAGAAACATACACACAGCACAACCTCTTCTGAAGCTCAGGTACTCAGGGGTTACCTGCTTCCAAAAATAAATTGCATGCTAATAAATGTATGTGTTAAAGCAGGTAAAAGCCCAGACAGCTAACTCAGATTTTTAAAAAAGAGATTGGAAGCTGTTTGAAATTATTTTCCTTGCTGCTTTAGATCTTTTGTTGCTTTTTTTCCTTCTGTACTTTTTATATTTTCTATAATGACCATGTACTATTTGATAATTAGGGGGAAAGTAAGCAAAGCAACTAATAGGGGAAAAAGTTCTCTTTTAAAGGCAAAAAGAGATATGTGTATATTGAATTATGTGAAAATGGCTACAATTGAGCACTGAATTTAGTACTGAGCTTCCTGGAAGCCAGGGCACAAAGGGAAACCGGGTGAGGCATGATATTATTGTCAGATAAAGTGAGTATACAATTTCACCCATAGGCTTCAGTGTTTTGGGGGCAGTACATTCTAAGAGGAATATTTATAAGGAATGTTGAGGCTCATAACAGAAAATGCCTTCAATTGCTCTTTTGTGGAAACTGTGCTGATGTTCTTTAAAAGTTGATATTTTCTGTCGATTCTCAATAGGAGCTGAGGGTGTAATAATGGATCTCAACTCATGCAAGTGTTTCTTTGGGTAGCTGAGCTAATGTGGTCCAGGTAAATTGCTTCCTGGTGATTTCACTTTGTAAAGGAAGAGGATATAAATAACTCAGAAGGTTGTAGATTTAGCATATCTTTCACAAATATCAGCCGCTCCTGCCAGATTTTTGGCAAGTTCTGGATAGCATCCAAGCCAAGGGTGAGCACCGTGATGCATGCCTGAGGCTCCAGTATGTTGTGTTGTGATGGGAAAGTGACCCATATAGTTTTCTCAGAGGAGTAGGCATTCTTTTCACCTCCTATTATAAAGATTAGGGAATTTAGGCTTTTTTCTGCTCCCAAATGGATGGTCTTCCCATTTTTGAATGGCTGCTTCAAGGGTAGAAAATGAGCAAGGAAAGGCAATTATTAAATAATCAATAGTGCTGGTCTGCTGATTAGAAACATGGTACATTTCACCCTAGATGTATTTAGCAGGTGCTCATTTAGTAACATAAGTGGTGACTGTAGGTTAGTTTGACCAAGCATTTTCTCCTTTTATTAAGAAGCACCAGCTCTACAGAAGTATTCACACTGCTTCGTAGCTTTACTGTGAGGATGCAACAAGATTATAAAGTACTTACTTGACACAATATATGGAGGTGTACATGAAGTAGTGGCACATCGTAAGTGGTTAGTAAAAGGCAGAGCTTTTAATACTGATGATAATGAGATGGTGAAGCAGTGTTCCACAGAGCCCTCAGGGTCAGGGAAAACCTAGCCATTTTCCTTTTGTGACTTCCAGCAGTTGTAACTTTTACAATTGTATTTCTGAGGCCATTGCTTTGCTGGACAGGTATTCATGCCGAGTCCAATAAAACCTCACTGTGCATTGAATTCATGAAATAATGTAATTTACTGGGAGTAAAAGTGTTTTGAAAGAGCACTCAGCAATCTGATGAGGCTGTAATTGGTGGATATAGATGGTGACTCTAATGAAGTTAGGCCTGAGAAGCTAAGTGGGCGAGTGAGGATTTGGGGCATGTCTGTGTTGTGCTTTCCTTTTTTTATACTGAGCCTTTTTTGTTTGTTTGTTTGTTTGTTTGTTTGTTTGGAGCAGAGAAAGGTTTATCGCAGGGTCAAGCAAGGAGAATGGGTGGCTTGTGCTCAAAAACCCCAGGTCCATTTGTTTTTGTTTTTAAGTAGGTATGGCTATAGGATGAAACTATATTCCCATGTTTTAATTACTAGTTTTATGGATTGCCTGCATCTTCCTTGTCTCCATGAAGGTCCAGTGACCAGACCTGCGGCCTATGTTCTAGGTATACCTGGTTCTATGGTTTTGTACAAAAGTGAAAGGAACCTTTCTGTTTCCTGTGCTCTCCCTATATGTATATATTTGATATTTATTTGTGCTTTTGGTCATGACTGCACATTGGACTCATCTTCAGGGAACCATTTATAATGAGAACTTTCTTTTTTCCTTTCCTGAGTCATAATTAACAATTTGAAGCCTTTCGTTATATAGGTATAGAGAGTACTTTTTAAAAAATTTTGGCTTAAAAAGAAAAAAAAGCACTCTTCCTTCTTACCTTTGGATCTTGCCCACTCACCAAGATTTCCTGCAGTTTATTCGTGTTTGGAATGAAGATTTCAAGGAGCCCTTCTGGAGGGCATTTCTCAGGGTGTCCTCTGGAAAGTTCCTTGTGGAAGGGAACCACCAGCAAGCCACAGTACTTCTGCAGAGCACACTGCACGTTTTGACCAGTGGTGTATAAGTCAGTTCTTGAGGTTCTTGACAATTGATCCAGTGTCTGCCATCCATTTCATCAGAAAAGCTGTTCTCAACCTGGAGTCCTTGACCTCCTGGAGTAGTATGTGAGCTCGAGAGCTGGCCTCCCAAGCCTAATGAGCTAACTGTAGTAATGGAGCCTGTTGCTTTTGGATGGAATTAAATCACATCAGTGGGGTAACAATCAGTATCCCCTGCTGATTAGAAGCTCCGTTACTTAATAAATGCAGCTCAGTTAATAGTCTTTCAAAACATAAGGTTTACTATGGCCATGAGGTGGGGAATAATAAAGAACACTTGATGGTGGCAAGGCTGGGAATTACTATTCTAGGCCAGCATTGTTCTGACTGTGGTCTGCAGAGCCCTAGGCCTCCTAAGTGGTGACTGGGCCCCCTGCAAGGCACCCACTTTGATTCATTTTTATGTATGGGTTTGTTTTTTTAATTTATTTTATTTATTTATGTTTGGCTGCATTGGGCCTTCTTGCTGTGGGCTTTCTCTAGTTGCAACGAGTGGGGGCTACTCTTCGTTGCGGTGCACAGGCTTCTCATTGCGGTGGCTTCTCTTGTTGCGGAGCACGGGCTCTAGGCACACGGGCTTCAGTAGTCATGACGTGCAGGCTCGGTAGTTGTGGCTCGCGAGCTCTAGAGCGCAGGCTCAGTAGTTGTGGCGCACGGGCTTAGTTGCTCCACAGCATGTGGGATCTTCCCGGACCAGGGCTCGAACCCGTGTCCCCTGCATTGGCAGGCGGATTCTCAACCACTGTGCCACCAGGGGAGCCCATATGTGTGGGTTTTAATCTATAATAGCATTTGAACAAAAGGGTTACACTGCTGAAACAAACGAAAACAAATGCTGCACCTTGTTACAATGGTCTGTCCTGTGTAAGTAATAAAGTGGGATTCAAGAGCAGAAGTTTTTAGCTTCGTCTATAAAGACAAATGCAAATCATGTCTAGAGGCTTTCTCCTGTCTTCCTCTTAGCTTGATCTGAAGCTTTTATTGTGCTCGGTGAAGGACCTCATGCTTCTCCACTTAGCTCTGTGAGGAGAGGGCGGATGAGTGTGTTATGTGTGTTTATCTATTAGATCCACCTTATCTATATTCATCTACCGAAACGTAATTAACATCATTTGTATCCAGATACACCCCAACTAATCTTGAAGCATATTTTCTTCCATTTTAGCTTCTGGAAGTACGGAGGATTTAAACGACTCCACTGCTGTCCACAGCCCCTCGGTCAGTGGGACAAAGAGTGTCCATGTTGCTACCATGTTCCCCGACGGTGTCCCAAGGATGCTCCAGTCTTTAGCCATCAGTCCAGGACCTCTAAATGAGCCAGAGCGTTTCCCTGAGGACTCTGAAATGACCACAACTTCAGCATCAGTCCATTCTTCACCCTCTGAGGCAGGGTGGGGAAGAAACAGTGGAGTAATCAGGAGCGCAGGGGATGGGGCACTCACTAAGCCATCCACAGAAAATGGAGTTGGCCTTACATCCTCCAAGGTCTCAGGGGAATTTTGGCAAAATGATTCCCCAAGTAAGTCTTCGATCTTTATTTGATTTATTATGGACATTTTTTAAATTGTTGCATTTTCTCAAGGAATCACTTTAAGACCATTTGCAACCTTTAAAAAAAAAAAAACCACTGTGTTCTTGGATAATACCATCTCCTTTATCTGGTATACCACATTATCTCATTTGGATTTTCATCCTCATGACAATGTTGTGAAATTAGTCAAACAGGCATCATTCCTCCTGCGTTCTTGTAGATGAGGAAACTGAGGCTCAGCAGGTTTAAGTAGTGAGTGTGTGGTCTTCAGCTCACTCACCACAGAGTTGAGACCCCCGCCTTGAGGTCCCACTGCTGGTGCATCTTGTCACTCTACAGCATCATCTTCAAACTGAGAGCTGGCCCGCTCTTTAAAGCTAGCATCAGTTATCTTCTGTGCAGATATAAACATACTCCCTAAATTCATGGTTTTAGTGTACCCCCTATAGTTGATTTTTTGTTTGCTATACTTCAAAATTAGAATAATCTTTTTTTAAAAAATAAATCTATTTATTTATTTGGCTGCACTGGGTCTTAGTTGCAGCATGTGAGATCTTCGTTGTGGTGTGCGGGATCTTTTTAGTTGCGGCATGCGGGATCTAGTTCCCTGACCAGGGATGGAACCCAGGCCCCCTGCACTGGGAGCACGGAGTCTTAACTGCTGGACCACCAGGGAAGTCCCCAAAAATAGTTTTATTAATAATAGAACTGTCTTAGAAAAATGCTCTAAGCACAGTATTTGGGCACATTGTATTTGATGGGCGTAACAGCATACTCACTGGCTCATACCACCCCGTGTTTTTGGGGAAAGAGAATAAAACACTCAGGCCTATAAGTTACTCTGCTTTGCACATACTGTTTAAAAGCTCCCGTCTTCACCCATTTTTATCTTTAGTATTGATCTCTTACTGACACTGAAGAGGTTTTTTGGTTTTTTTGTTTGTTTTTGTTTTTTGCGGTACGCGGGCCTCTCACCGTTGTAGCCTCTCCCGTTGCGGAGCACAGGCTCCGGACGCGCAGGCTCAGCGGCCATGGCTCACGGGCCCAGCCGCTCCGCGGCATGTGGGATCTTCCCGGACCGGGGCACGAACCCGTGTCCCCTGCATGGGCAGGCGGACTCTTAACCACTGCGCCACCAAGGAAGCCCTACTGGAGAGTTTTGAAATAATTATTTAGAATCTGAAAATGCACGTCAGGTTACACGTATAGTAAATACTATACAAGGTCCTTGCAAAGGGCACCTTCTCCTAGGGAAGACTCGCGTCTCGGTTGTGGAGGGATCTCTCTTGCATCCATGTGATGGCCTTTTCTCTCTGACACCTTTCAGCCTCCAGAGGACACCAACTCGCCAGCAGCTCTGGTGCGGGGAGTGGCAGCCCCGTGTCTCAGACAGCGACTGTGTCTCGGTCAGTCCCGCCGGCAAGAGGTGGAGAGAGCACCGCTCGCTTGTTCTTGACCGACAGCGAGCCGTTCGCAGATGCGACCGGAAGCTCCACTTCCCATCCTGAGGTTGTGAACGCTTCGGTTTTGACCCGGTTTTCAGCCTCCGCTCCACAGTCTCGAGGAAGTGACCCAGCTCCTAGTGAGAGGAGCTATTCTGAACCGGCCACCGAGTCGTTGTCTTCATCCTCCTCAGAAAGCCTGGGCTTCTGGGCACCACGCGGGGAGCGCTCCAGTGAGTCTCCGTTCATGAAACCGCACCCCGCAGACGGTGGAGGGGTGCCTGGGCTGCAATCATCTGCCGCATTAATGAAATAGCTCCGTGGGCCCCTCATTATTCCCAGGCCATCCTTCTAGCTGGTTGATACCGATATCCCTGTATATCCCCTAGTTTTTCTGTTCCATCTCCAAGATGCTGCTGTGGCCATGTGCCCCTCCCACGCACAGCTCGGGGGGGACTTCTCTGCCGTGTCCTTCCACCCCATATAGCGCCCCCCCCCCGCCATACCCCCATGCCTGCCCCAATCACACAGCTTCTGGAAGGTGAAAGTATCAGCTTCTCGTGAGTGGTTGTTCACCCCAGGTCTGGGCTTTCATGGAGAGAAATTCTCCTTTCCCCACCTTTTAAACAGCTTTATTGAGATATAATTCACATTCTATACAATTCACCCACTTAAAAGTGTACAGTTCAGTGGGTTTCAGTATATTCACAAAGTTGGGCAACCATCACAACTATCTAATGCCAGAACGTTTTCATCACCCCAAAAAAACTCTGAGCTCATCAGCAGCCTCTCCCCATTCTCTGCTATTCCCAGCCTCTGACATCCACTAATTTACTTTTTGTCTCTATGGACTTGCCTCTTCTAGACATTTCTTATACATGGAATCATCCAGTATGTGGCCTTTTGTATTTTTCACTTAGCATCATGTTTTCAAGGCTCATCCACATTGCAGCATCTCAGTGCTTCGTTCCTTTGTATAGCCAAATACTATTCCATCATATGGATGCGCCACATTTTGTTTATGCTTTTATCCATTGTTGGATGGGTGGATTGTTCCCACCTTCTGGCTATTATGAATAGTACTGTTGTGAACATTCAAGTACAAGTTTCTGTGTGCTCTTGGAATTGCCAGGTTATATGGTAGCTCTATTTCTGACCTTTGAGGAACTGCCAGACTGTTTTCCAGAGTGACTGCACTGTTTTCTATTCCCGCCAGCAAAGTACGAGGGTTCCGGTTTCTTAACACCTTTACCACCACTTGTTATCGTCCAGCGTTTTTGATTCTAGCCGTCTTAGTGGGTGTGAAGTGATGTCTCAAATGGTGTTGGTTTGCAGTTTTCCCAGCTGACTAATGATGGTGAGCATCTTTTCATGTGCTCACTGACCATTTGTATATCTTCTTTGAAAAAGTCTATGTAGATCTTTTGACGGCTTTTAAATTGGGTTATTTGTCTTTCTTTAATTGCACTGTAAGAGTTCTTTATATATTCTGGATACTCGTCCTTTATCAGAGATATGATTTGCAGACATTTTCTCCCATTCTGTGGGTTTTTTCACTTCCTTGATGTTGTCATCTGCAGCACAAATTTTTTAATTTTGATGAAGTCCAATCTATCAGTTTGAGAAAACTTTTCCTTTGATGTTTCTTTTTAATACTGTTTTTGGAAAATATTTAAAAACAATTCTCAACAGCCTTATCAATGTAATTGTATGCTGACTAAAGCAAAAATGCAGTAACTTATCATTTAAGCTTATAATAGGTTTAAATTCTTACCTCTCCACCACTCATAATAGCAGCTCTTTTCCCCCCTATGAGTACCCTAATTGATGAGGAAAATTAACATTTGTCACTACTGATGTGACGTGGAAAAGCATACGCTACGCTTTATCGTAAAGAATACCATATGTATGGGTGGAGGCTATTTGTGCTCTTTTATGTCTGTGAATGGAAAACACACTATCTGTCTCCTAAACACAAGGAATCCTTTCCACCCTACCCCTGTGGCACTCCGAATTTTTGCCATCCCAGACCAGGAGTTCATGTCCCATAGCCTTTCCCTCTTCCATCTCTTCAGTATCCTGCACTCTGCAGTCAGGGCACAGTTGATTGGTGTGGAAAATGTGACCTCAGTGTGAGTGGACCTTGGGGTTCGGTTCTAAAGCACCAGATAAGGAACAGCCTCATTCCTGAAGTCACCCCACTCTGGGTTAACATAATGCTTTCTCCCTTTTCCTCTGAAGAGCCCACAGCTGACCGATTCTGCCGTCCAGCTTTCAGAGTTCTTGGTTCATTCCTTTTTCTGGGTTCAGAGGCAGCCCCTCTGTTTCAGGGCATGACTTTCCCCTGTGTTAAGTCTGTCAGCATGACAGCATTGTTGGCCTAAGTCTTGTGTAACAGAGCCTCGACCATCATTGTCCGTCCCAGCCCTGTCCTCTTTGCCAGGGAGATTGTGCTCGGGTACACTCAACTCTCCAGCCTCTCCTGGTGGACTTTCTGTGGGTCTCTTAAGTCCTGCTGCCTGGGTCAGATCACATCCGTGACTGGGTCCTGGCTTTCTCAGTGCTGCCCCAGGTCACTGTGTGTCCCTGTCCCCATTCCTGTCTGTCAGTTAATGCAAACCTATCATGAAGAGAACCTACACTCAGCTTTGTATCCATTTTCCACCAAGGTAGGTCCATGGGGCGTCAAGGGCTAGACTGATCTGGGAATAAGAATAAGAATCAGAAAAGAGCCTGTTTGTCTCATTAGATCCAGATATGTACGCCAAGAAGAATTGGACCTCATTTCCATCATTTCTGAAAAGGATTTATTTGATAATATAATAATCTAAGATTCTTTCAGTTTATAGCATAAAACATATACCCAAGAAAGGAGTAAAAGGATACTTGTTCATGTGTCACCTGTCCCTGTTCCATCCCTACCAAGGAAATAAAACATATACATTAAAAAAAAAAAACAACAAACCAAGCCCACCCCGTAACCTCTGACCACAATGCTATTTCTCACTGATGTGCTAGGGTGAAGAACTACACTATAGAATGACAGACAGTATAGAACAGCAGGCCTTTTTTTTACATCTTTATTGGAGTATAATTGCTTTACAATGGTGTGTTAGTTTCTGCTTTATAACAAAGTGAATCAGTTACACATATACATATGTTCCCATATCTCTTCCCTCTTGCGTCTCGCTCCCTCCCACCCTCCCTATCCCACCCCTCTAGGTGGTCACAAAGCACCGAGCTGATCTCCCTGTGCTATGCGGCTGCTTCTCACTAGCTATCTATTTTACGTTTGGTAGTGTATATATGTCCATGCCACTCTTCTCGCTTTGTCACAGCTTACCCTTCACCCTCCCCATATCCTCAAGTCCATTCTCTAGTAGGTCTGTGTCTTTATTCCTGTCTTACCCCTAGGTTCTTCATAACATTTTCTTTTTCTTAAATTCCATATATATGTGTTAGCATATGGTATTTGTCTTTCTCTTTCTGACTTACTTCACTCTGTATGACAGACTAGGTCTATCCACCTCATTACAAATAACTCAATTTCGTTTCTTTTTATGGCTGAGTAATATTCCATTGTATATATGTGCCACATCTTCTTTATCCATTCATCTGATGATGGACACTTAGGTTGGCTATTGTAAATAGAGCTGCAATGAACATTTTGGTACATGACTCTTTTTGAATTATGGTTTTCTCAGGGTATATGCCTAGTAGTGGGATTGCTGGGTCATATGGTAGTTCTATTTGTAGTTTTTTAAGGAACCTCCATACTGTTCTCCATAGTGGCTGTACCAATTCACATTCCCACCAGCAGTGCAAGAGGGTTCCCTTTTCTCCACACCCTCTCCAGCATTTATTGTTTCTAGATTTTTTGATGATGGCCATTCTGACTGGTGTGAGATGATATCTCATTGTAGTTTTGATTTGCATTTCTCTAATGATTAATGTTGTTGTGTCAGTCATGTATCGCTTGTCCTACCAGGAGGTAAAAGCCTTCCAGGTGATACTGGCCTCCCTCCGAGGCCTTGTCGGGTCTAAAACCCCAGCAGGGTTGTTAGTCTTTTGCCCACTGTTCACCTCTCCCGCCGCCACCACCAATTTCCCTGACATAAACACTATTTATTATGTATCACCGAGCAGAAATACCATATCAATCCTGTTCACTAAGCAATAAACCTTCACATAAATCCAAGCCACCTAAACAGCAACGCTGACCCCTGCACTACTTCCTGAGGTTTCAGTCACTGGTGCCTTTGCAAGAACAGCACACATTTTGGGTTTTCACCTTGTCAGTTTCAAATAAAAACACTGAGAAAGCGTAGGGAAGCGTCTGGCTGACACAGCCCAGCTCTACGCCCGGAGTGACCGGCCCTCCCCTTTTTGGCCCTCTCGCAGCCACCGAAGACAGTCCTGAGCTGGCCGTCAGTTCCGAAGTGGAGGAGGGGGCGCCCGGAGCCCATGCTCACAGCCCGCACACCTGGGCTACTTTCACTGGAATCGGAGAGCGCACGCTGCGATCTCTCACCAATGGCAGCACGACTCCTGGGGATGTGCAGCGCTCGGCGGCGACGCCCAGAGACGCGGAGCGCCCCACGCAGCGGGGGAACGTGACGGCGACCTGGGATGCCCACGCGGTCTCGGGTTCACTGGCAGCCTCGCGAGTGCTGGGAGGTGACGGAGGTGATGGACAGGATCTCTTGCCGCGTTCCCTCGGCTCATGTGTCAGTTTGCTTGTGATCCTAGAGTGATCGAGTTCGCTGTCAACCCAGAAAGTGCCTTACCGGCTCCCTGTGAAGAGGACTTTCCGGGTTCCCCCACCTCCCCAACACTTGCCCCAGGCATTTGCGGTGCTGTCTGGCAGGATGCTTGCAATAAAGAAACCCGGCCATGTTGTGGCTTAGGCCAGTCTCCTGGGAAAGAAATATCTCATTGTACAGAATGGAAAGTTGGGAGGGTTTTCCTTTTTCCATTTAGGCATAACAATTGTTCTATTTGGGGTCTTAAGAGCTTTTCAGATACTAGTTTGCTTTCATCAAAAAAGGCCTGTGGAAGGAATTTGGACCTGTTCCCTATTCTTCAGCCCCTGGCCCCGCTTCTCTTTTATTACCATTTCCCCTGCTGCCGCTGTGCTCCTCACAGGAGGGCAGGTCCTCTCACTGCAGACTCAAACCCTGCCCGCTTCCCCGTACTGTCTCTATCCAGAGAAAGTGTGTCACCCCCCAGGCGTTCATGGGTGGGACACTGAAAGTCTGTCTCATAGTGCAGGTTCACAGATGTCTGTTTAGTTGACCTAACTTTGGTTTTTCCCTTTGCAGTCACTGGAATGAGCTACGATGCAGTGAGTGGCACACACCCTGAACACGGGACGTCCAGTGACTACACAGACCACACCTACGTTTCAGCTCCTTTCACCAAAGGGGAACGGGCACTGCTGTCCATTGCAGACCACAGTTCATCCTTGGACGTAAGGGAGAGTTCCACCTCTTCTGTTAAGATCTCAAGCTCTTTGCAGTCAGACTCTTCTTCCTCTTCTCAGGCTCAGGCAGAGAGAAGCAACGTCTCATCCCACGATGGCGAATACGCTCAGTCTTCCACTGCGGCACTAGTTCTGCGCACGGCCAGCCCTCCATCCCGCACACCCGCCGTTAATATGCTGACCACTCAGGTTCTTCTGGACACTGATGCTGAATCCGTTGGCGATACGTCATTGGCTTCTTCGTCAGGGCCCCCCTTGCCCCAGCCCTCAGTGTCACAGTCCTACCGGTTGTTCTCATCAACTTTGCCATCGACCAGGGCCTCCACTCACCCACTGCAGTCCGCCCCTGATGTGCCCACACCTCTGTCTTCCTCGCCACCACCCTCACTAGTATCCCTGACAGCATCTGCCCCTGTCTCGCCGTCTGTCTCACAGACAATCCTCCCACCTTCATCTTCTACCCTGGTCCTGCCCAAGGCAAGGGACACTCCTGTGACTTCAGCCTGGACGTCGATAATGGCATCATCCGTGGCAATGCTCCCCAGCAGTCAAACAGCAGATCCTAAGAACCAGAGCAGCCCACACCTTGGGAAGCTCGTCACGGAATCAAAGCCACAGAGCCTAGAGACTCTGCCCGTGGAGGCCACGGAAACTGTAACAGTGAGGTCTCCTCTGGGGATCCCTTTGTCCCTGGCCTTAACGGAGTCCTCCACTGAGCAAACCCTTCCAGCCACAAGCACCAGCTTAGCCCAGACGTCTCCAGCTTTGGTAGCTACCACTCTCCAGACCTCTCATCCCCCCGTGCCCAGCCCCCAACCCCCATCAAGCACAGCATCTCTGACGGGTGGTCCTACAACAGTACAGACAGTGGCCGGAAAACAGCTCCCGCCAACCAGTCCTGAAATCCTAGTGGTACGCATCTCAACAGAAGGTGCCGTCACCACAGAAAGGAGCCCAGTGAATAGAGATGCCGCCACCGGATCGATCGCCCTGACCAGTGTGCCCACATCAGCAAAAGAATGGACCACGGGGCTTGCCCCTACAGAAGAGCACAGCCTGGCTTCACATTTCCTCAGAACATCTCCTTCCCCCCAAAGCACACCTGTTTCTACAGCTAAGGTGTTGACATCTACATCGACCACCTTCACTGCTCAGAGCAGCACCCAGTCGTCCACAGCACCGTCATCTCCAGCCTCAGGTAGGACAACACAGTCGCACAAGCACACTGAGGCTGCACGGGGCTCGGGGTGGCTGGTATCCGCCATAGGACAGTGTCTGCTTTGTGATCTCAAACGCTTTCTGTTGGAGCACTTAAATCAGAAAAGAATGTCACGGTGACGGTCTTCTCACCCCTGAGTTTCAGAATTCTTCCTGGAGAAAGAGCAGAGGATGCCGCTGGCCATGTGTGACGTCAGTGGCAGTGCCATTGTAACTTGTAATGCCCCGTAATTGCAAGAGCTTTTCAAGCATGCCTTTAACTCTAGCAAAGCCAGAGTGGGGTAGTGAAGCAGGATTGAAGGGTGGAAAACTGGAGTCAAGAAGCTTTAGGTGGCCTGTCTGAGACACAGGGTGAGCAGGTGCCTGCTCCCAGATCAGAGCCACGAGCTTCTGAGTTAGTCAGCCAGCCCCCCAGTCACTGGGGAAACTTCTCTTGATCCAGGGGAGCCCAGGCTCCTTTGTCTCCCTAAGATTATGATGTCAGTGGATAAATGTGGGTGGAGAGATGTGTTCGGTGAGAGGATGATGAACTAACCTTTCCCATAGTGACTGTATGACATTGCACTGAGGTTATGTATCTTTATATCCATGTTGAAGTTGCTGGGACAAGGGGAATAAAGCCATCCACATGATTCTTTATCACTTAAGGAAAAGTAGAAGGAAGTAGGATGATACCTTCTTTGATGTCAGGGTCAAAATTTGCTGGATATTTAGCTTGTCCAGACTCAGGAAAGGAAAACTGCTGTTGGTGAAGGGGTGAAATGGGGACTGAAGGGAGGAGGGAAGAAGGGAAGGGAGTTAGAAGCCGAGTTCCAACCAGGCAGCCATCATCCAGCTCGTGGCTGGAGGGCCATGGACCCCACGCAGCCCCGCAGAGCCCTGATGCATCGGTGCCCCCACGGGCTCGGTGCCAGTGGTCCGAGCCTTGCTGGGGAATGGAAGCTGGCTCCTTCTTCTGGCAAGTTTGGGATCTCTGCTTCAGGACTCCAGGCTTCATTTCCAGATGCCAAATATATTCCAATACCGGGTAGAGCATAATTCACAAGTGTCCCTTAAAGCCAATTATAGCCATTGCAGTGATAACTGTAGGTGAGTATGAGGAACACTGTTACTGGCTGTTGCTATGTCTTTTGTGACAGAGTCCATGGGTGCAGTGTTTGTACATATAGGTGCTACGCTCATGCAGGTGATTCAAGGTAGATATGAAGTAGCAGTGAGGAGCCGGGACACCATCTTCGGGTTTAGCCCATTTGTCTTCAGGGTTATTCTGGAGTAAGAACTCTTGACTTCTGCCTTCTCTTTCTCATTCTACCACTGACTTTTCTCCTTGGAGATGATTTTTCTCCTTCTGTTATGAGTTTTGGCTTTTCTAACTGTGCGTCAGAAACCTTTATTAGGCAGTTATTGTATAACTGCAGCATGACAAGGCCAGTTATACAGACCCAAACAGAGAGCGTGGCCACTGCACCTGGGAGCTGGGAGTCCAAGAGTTCAGTGGAGCTTGTGCATCGCCAGGGCCTGGATGAATTAGACAGGCTCATGGTCACACCGCGTAAAGAGAGGGTGTCGTAGTGCTTACCTGCAGGCATTGTTCTGAAGGACTGCACGTTATGTGGAGGCCCGGTTACGGTGTGAGACCTTTAGAAAAGAGAAAACTTGGAGCACAGAGGATGGTTGATCAGGCCTCATTGTCTCCTTAACGTGTGTTTTAAATTGGCATTGATTCAAGTCGAATTTGTTAAGTATCCCAAGGCAATGTAATCGTCATTCCCGAGCCGAGGGACTCGTAAGCAGTATTTGGATTGGAACCAGCTCCTGCATGTAGGGATCCAACTGTCTAACACGTGTGTAGTCCCAATACATCTCTTCTGCACCTCTGGGAACCCATTCTATTTCGTAGTGTGGCCGTTCAGGGCAAGTACACAGAAATAAGCAAGAATCAAATATTAGCTGGGAGAACTAAATATTTACCTAGCACTGCCCTTACCTCTCCTGTGTGATTCACTGCTTTATATCTGAAATGTGTTTTCAGTTAACAGCTGTGCCATTAACCCTTGTCTTCATGATGGGAAATGCGTCGTGGACCCCACCAGCCGTGGGTACCAGTGTGTGTGCTCACCTTCCTGGCGAGGAGATGACTGCAACGTGGGTAAGAGGAAGAGTCACCTGCAGTGGTCTACAGTACAGTATCACACTGAGAGAGGCAGTAAACTCCCTCTTCCTCCAGAGTGTAGGGGAGTAAGACTTTACAATGCATACCCTGCTTACCTGAGAATTAGCATGCTTATGTGTTGTCTGCAGAGCAACGTCGGACAATGACATTGACGAGCCTCCACGATCTGGCTCCCTCGTGCGGGCTCCCTACGTCCCTGCCACACTGGGCCACCCACCACTCCCTGAAAACCCCGACACTTTCCTGCCCCTGACCTTCACTGTGCTGCTGCCCCAGCCTAGAATCCCCCTACCCACATCTGCTGATGAAAATGCTTCCAGTCTTAGTCCAGATGTTATTTGAAATAGCCCTTAATTCTCCCTTCCATCAAAATCATTACTTTCTCTTGACTTTCAAATCCTGCCTTATATTTATAGTTAGATGTACTCATGGCTGCCCCCACCCTCAGTAGACTGGTAGCGCCTTGAGAACAAGGGTAGTGTCTACTCGTTTCCAGGCCCCATCACACCCAGTGCCATTTGGCCCTTAGAAGTGCCCCTTGTACTGGATTATGATTGTGCTGCCTGCTGCAGATTCACTGTGACCTTGTGTTCCCTTCTCTGCAGATGTGAATGAATGCCTCTCAAACCCCTGCCCACCCCTGGCCATGTGCAACAATACTCAGGGATCCTTCACCTGCAGATGCCCAGTGGGGTACCAGCTGGAAAAAGGGATATGCAATTTGGGTAAGAGAGTTTATCTATCTTGGAATTTTCTCTGCACCACAATGTATTTTGCAAAATAACATTTATTGTTTTTCTCCCTAATCAAAATCAATATTTGCCCAAGGCATAATTTTAAGGAATATAGAAGGGAGTGGAAGACACTGCCTATTATTCCACCACTCAGAGATGTAGCACCTTATTTGCAGTCTTTTTTAGTGTGTATTATATTTTGATATAGTTGAAGTCATATGGTATTTGTACAAACTTTATACCTTAAACATTTTTCCATGTTATTGAAACTATTATACAAACTTTGTAATGACTGCATAAATATGCCATCATTTCTGCATAACACTATTTGCTTAACCATTCCACCCTATGGTTAGGGGGAAAAAAAAATCAAAAGAATATTCTAACCAAAGAGTTAAAAAAAAAAATTAGGGAGAGAAAAGAGAATAAAACGCTAATTATCCTACCACATTCACACATTCTTTCATTTTTAAAAACAATCTTCATGGGCTTCCCTGGTGGCGCAGTGGTTAAGAATCCACCTGCCAGTGCAGGGGACAGGGGTTCGAGCCCTGGGCCAGGAAGATCCCACAGGCCACGGAGCAACTAAGCCTGTGTGCCACAACTACTTAGCCTGCGCTCTATAGCCCACAAGCCACAACTACTGAAGCCCGCTTGCCTAGAGCCCGTGCTCTGCAACAAGAGAAGCCACCGCAATGAGAAGCCAGCGCACGGCAACGAACACCCAACTCAGCCAAAAATAAATAAATAAATTAATTAATTAATAAAAAAAAAAAGATCTTCATGTTCTTGTCCACAGACAAGATATAGTTTTGACAAAGCTATTGCCATAATTGTATCATACAATTTGTCACATTTTGATCCCAAATTTAATATTTTATGAAGCTGGTTCATTTTAGATATAATCTCCATTTTACAGGTTAAAAAGCAAACACCCCAAATGAAAACTAAGGCCCTGACAAAGTACTAAGTGGCCCAGCTTGTACAACCGCTTGATGGGACACCAGGTTTGCAGCCCACAGTCCCTCCATCACGCAGTGCTGTGTTGGTTCTGGGAGCTTTCTTGCACACAGGCTGTGTAATCTGTGTTAGAGTGCCGAGGTCAATGAAGAGCTTGAAGAAATTACAAGTGAGGAAGATAGAGTTATCTAAGCTGGATAGGGAGCTGGTGGGTACAGTGACTCAACTTGGAATCATCTTATATTGTCCAGTGTCATACTCAACACAGAGAAAGTGCTCAGTAAATGTGTTTTTGAGAGAGCAAATGTCTGTGTCCTTTGAAAGTGTTCTTTGCATGACTTGCATTGCCCATAGGCTGAGGGGAATAATCAGAGTTTTTAAGAAGGTGGTGTCAAATGACAAAACTAAAACCATTTGGTAATGAGTTTGATATCCTTTACTCAAGGGAAAGCAGACCATGGACTGGGGAAGTACAGGGTCTCTCTCACAAGCAGTGGAAGGAAGACTCTTTCTGAGCCACTTTGGGCAAGAGTGAGTTTTATAGCGCGTAGAAGCAGCAACGCGGACACAGGGCATGGTTAGCTGGGCTTGCATATCTGACCTTATTTAGAAAGATCAAGGAACAAGGAAATAAGTATAGAGCCCAGAGTTGGCTTCGCTGTTGGGGACTGGCTGACTGATATGCTGCATTACTGGTCAAGGGGAGCGTTTACAGGAACTCTATAAAGTTTGACTTGCTGACGTGGCACCCCAGGCAGGTGCAGCTCCATCTTGGGGCTAGAAATGTATTTCAGTAGTTGGTACCCTACTAAAATAATGGTAGAATTTAGAAAATTGTTTAAAATACAAGGATCAAGTCAAAGCGTTATTTTTAAGGAAGAAAAATCTGGGCATATAGACATCAGTCAAAGTCGAGACGTCCTCGTATTCTAATAGATTATTTGCAGTTGGGTCACCTATTCCATTTAGCTACACCCTGTAAGAATTCAGCAAGGAGTTTTCAGTTTAAGAATGGAGATGATGGAAATGATTTTATTTTGAAACAGTATGGAAAGGACACTTGCCAGGGACTCAAATGCCAGGCTTCCAGCTCCATGTCCAGCACCTACGGCACACTGACCCCTGAGCATCACTTCCCTCATCTGCAGAATCAGTTTACCACCCGCTCTGCTTCCCACTCAGGGTTCTTATGAAGATCAAATAAATAATATATTTGAGCAAGCTTGGAAAATGGTAGGGGTCTCCAGATGGGAGGTATCTTTTGACATTAGTCTTCTAATCTCTTGGACCAGAGCTGAAAGCAATGAAAATGATAAACTACTTTGAATATAAAGCAATAATTTTGGATCTTTAAAAAATCATTTAGATAACCTGTGTAAATCAACAGTTAAAAATTGCCCTAGGGCTTCCCTGGTGGCGCAGTGGTTGAGAGTCCGCCTGCCGACACAGGGGACACGGGTTCGTGCCCCGGTCCGGGAAGATCCCACATGCCGCGGAGCGGCTGGGCCCGTGAGCCATGGCCGCTGAGCCTGCGCATCCGGAGCCTGTGCTCCGCAACGGGAGAGGCCACAGCAGTAAGAGGCCCGCGTACCGCGGGGGAGAAAAAAAAAATTGCCCTAAAGCCAGATGATGTAACTGCAGTGTGAAGATGGGAATGTGTCTGGGAGAGGGCAGGGCTGGGGGGACACTGCGGTGCCTTATTCGTATTCACACAGATGCAGAGGCCACATTTACTGTCCTGGTTCAGAAGAGATCTGTATACCTGATGGTTACCATACTTATGTTTCTGCACAGGGTCTGGGCACAGACCTAGACCTGTGAGATGGGAGGACGAAGGGGTAGGGTGACTGTTCTGGAAGCCTGTATGTGGAGGGTCCCACAGGCACCATGCATCAGGAGGAGAGCCACTTATTGTGTTAACAATCATCTTTCCCTTTTCAAGTCATTTAGCTTCATTGTTCATACACATCCGAGGAATATGCAAATTAGAGCATGCTGAAGCTCTCTCATTTGGCCAGGAATGTTTTCAAAGAGCTCTCTGCTTCTCAGAAAGAGTCCTAAGCAGCTGGCTTCACTGAACTGTAGAACAAGCAAAAAAGATGTTAAATAAGGATTAAGGGCTTTAGACAGTAAGTATAAGATGTTAAATGTTTTCCCTGGCTCATTTGTGGGCCTTTTTCTTAATTCAGCAGGCAAGCTTTCTATGAAAGAGCAGCTTCATGTGTTTCTGTGTTTGGATTTATTTATATTTTTTTCTTGTCCAGAGGGAAAGATAAGAATTTAATCTAAAGGAAGATAAGAGCCAGATATAAAGCAGGCTGTCCTAATTTATTTTTATTTTTTATTTTTTTATTTTTGTGGTACACGGGCCTCTCACTGTTGTGGCCTCTCCCATTGCGGAGCGCAGGCTCCGGACACGCAGGCTCAGCGGCCATGGCTTACGGGCCCAGCCGCTCCGCGGCATGTGGGATCTTCCCGGACCGGGGCACGAACCGGTGTCCCCTACATCGGCAGGCGGACTCTCAACCACTGCGCCACCAGGGAAGCCCTGTCCTAATTTTTGATTGCCTGCCCATTTGTAAGTTCTATCACCCTCGGGCCCAATCAGCACAAATTGATGTTAACTAGAATTTTATTTTATGAGTGAAATGGGCCTTGAAAATGGGGCTATTTTCTTTCATGTCTGAACCCAACAGTATCTTGAATATGGGTTGTTTTCATTATATGGCTTGTAGTCATGGAGTCTGGCAGCCCCCTGAGTGGAGTCCTGCTACAGATGTTTGACACCTTTCTCTGTAGCCACTCGGTTGTCCTTAGACTATGAGATTCCTCAGGGGGCTGGAGGTTTAGGGGGAAAGAAGAACTTGGAAGATGGACACACATGACGTTAAATGTTAATTTTGGCCCTTGGGAGCTGGATGATCTTGGGAAGTAACCTGGCTTCTGGAAGCCTCTTTTATCAATGATAGAACAGGCATTTCCTCTGATCAAGAGGAATGGGGAATGGATGGAGGTGACTCTCATGAGAAGAGGAAACTAGAGCACGCCCTTGAGGTGGAGGGCTGACTAACTTGGTAAAAGACCTAGAGAGAAAGAGCTTTCCTCCATCCGAAGCTTTATAGGGGCCCACGAGCGTTTGTCTTTCCAACCCCACGTCTCCCCCTGCCTTCCTGGAAGTGTATTCTTTAGACCAGCTCATCTCTCTTCTCTGTTACAGCTTCACTGAGCATCTAAGATGTGGGAGGCCACTGGAGAGATGAGGAAAGCTCATTCAGAGCCCTCACACATATGCAAAAGGCTCTTTGGAGCCTCTCACCCAAAGGTCTGCTCAAACTGAGTCTTCAGCTCAGCTCAGTAGGTGCTCCCATTGCTAGAGGAGCCCCGAAGAGGGAGGAGTGGTCTCTACCCTCCAGGAGAAAAAATGCACAGAGAGCATCCTGGGAGGTGGAACAAAGTTGGGTGCCTTGAGATTTACAGAGACTCAGCCATGCGTAGGTGAACCTTGTGAGGTCTAACAGGTTATGTTTTCATTTTCAGTTAGAACCTTCGTGACAGAGTTTAAATTGAAGAAAATATTTCTTAATACCACCGTGGAAAAACATTCAGACCTCCGTGAAGTTGAAAATGAGATCACCAAAACGGTAGGTTTCCCGAAAAGCATCTTCCTGCTAGTCCTTTGTTTTCTAGAACAGATTTTATTCAGAATCGGGAACATCCTGGGGATCAGCTGTATCTCCTGGGCTGTTCATGTCTACTATATTTGGAAGGTGAACTTTAGGGTAAAATTCAAGGCCTCTTGGAAATAGAAGGGAGGTGTTGAGAACCAGTGATGCCTGTAGAAGCATTTCTTCTAATGTGTCTTCCCATGCAGGCTTTTTCGGTGCCTTGGCATTTCTTTTCCATGTTCAGACTCATAGTTACAGACATTTTGGTGACATGCACCGATAAGAGCTGTTGGTGAAGCGGAAAGACCCAGAAAATCCTACTGTCCCATCTGCTGTTGACATGCTGTGTGATTTTCCTGTCTGTGTTTTGGAACCTGGAGAGAATGATGCTTTTCTCTCAAGGGAATGCCAAAGGTGGAACAGTTAATCCTATTATCCGGGGTTGAGAATTCACTGAGTAGATTATCTAGGGGCCTTTGATTCTTTTTCTTTCCCTCCTTGCCTGCTTTTTGTCAGGAAAAAGACAAGAAGGAAAAAAAGAAAAATGGAGAGGAAAGAAGAAGAGATAGAAATGAAGCTCAGATAGTAAATTTTGCCTCTCAGCTGCGACCGTAGTCTAAGATTTGGTGCTCAGAAAATTGAAATTTGCCATTAAAATAAGTTTTAGAGATTGATTTCTGATTTTAATTTTACTTGTTCTTTATGGGTAAGAGTATATTAGCCAAAACCTATAGGATTTTATGGGACCATGGGTTTTATTTGTGTAAAATGTACATTCCAATTCCATTTCTGTATCTATTGAGCATCTACTCTGTGACAGGCACTTTACCAGATGCGTCACTCCTATAAGAGGTATTGCCAACACTTTTACAGAGGGAAAACTGGCAGGCTCTGGAAGTTAGTGACATTGCCTGAGCTTACACAGAGCAGGTGCAAAGTTAGAGACCACTCTCACTTCTGACACCAATTGTGAGTTTGGGGGTCCCCAAGAAACCCTCAGTTTTGATAATGCACTAGAAGGACTCACAGATCTCACTGAAAGCTGTTATACTTGTGGTTACGGTTTATTACAGTGAAAAGATCCAGGTTACAGTCAGCTAAGGGAAGAGATGCATGGGGCAGAGTCCAGGAGGGATTCGAATTCAGTGCTTCCAGTCGTCGTCTCCCCATGGGGTCATGGACAGGGTTAACTCCTCTCAGCAATGATGTGTACAATATTCATAGAGTATCACCAACCAGGGAGACTCACCCAAGCCTTGGTGTCTAGAGCCAAAACACAGATAGTCAACTGCACATATGGCTGACCTCAGTCTCCAGCCCCTCTGGAGAGGTAACCCTTTGGGTTACCCTTTGTAACCCCAAACCCCACCATAAATCACACTCTTAGATTATCTGGAGCAGCCCAGGGTCTCCAGGTAAACAAAGGCAGGACATTCCAAAGGCTTAGAAATTACCTCCCAGGAGTCAAGGGCCAGACCTCTCTTTGTGTAACGTCAAATTCTTTACTATATGACAGGGTTTTACGTCTACTAACCCTATACCTGGTGTGCTTGGCACTGCACCGCAGCTGCCTCTTAGTTCGGTTGTAGGTCAATATTTCCTTCGAAGGTAGTACAGGGCCTGAGAAACTCGTGCAGAGGTACAGTCCTTCCCATTACACGGTGCTCAGTGACTTATCTGATTTGCTAATTTTTACCCAGTATCAACATATAATTTATTAGTGATGTGACATCCCCACCCCCAAGATATAGTGAAGATTCGGCTATGACTAGAGAAGATTTAGGCTATGACTCAAGTAGTCTTTCCCAAGGTGCCATTCTGTTCTGAAATGTGCTATTTCTGTTTTTTCCTGGGAAAAAAAGTTTAAGTAATAATAATAATAAATCATTGCCTTGTGAATATAAAGCAATGTCATACAAAGCCAAAAAAGGGTTTGATAGCATCCCGTGTTTGAATCCATCTTGTGAAGGGTGAGATGTGTCTGACACACAGGCTTTGAAGACAGGTGGGTTGCATTGGTCAAGGTATTGAGACCCTCTGCTGCATAAAAGGAATCCCCAGCCCCTACTGTGCGGGGGGGGGGGGGAGTGGAGAAGCAGGCATGGTACTTCACATGCCCCACAGGGATTTTCTGCTCTTTCTGAGAGCACAAGGCAAACACAGGGAGAGTCGCTCTTAATTTGCTCTCAACAAAAGGGCTCTTGACCCATGTAATGTAATTTCCTATGGAGAACCTTATTGAAGAGGACCTATCTGTGAGTTAGGTCAATTCATTGTAGATTATGAGGGGGGGTCTGTGTCAGGCCTGCCAGACCTGGGGTAGCTGAAAGGAACCCAGCCTTTTCAGTGAGACTTGTTCACTATGCAAAGTCCAAATAAACAGTTGCCTCTGAGGTTTTTGAAACCCTGGGTCTTAGAAGAGATCTGCTCCTTTGAAGATGTTTTGCATCCAAGGGTGCTGTTCTGAACATCATTTCCTGCCAAGATTTTCCCCACTGATTTACTATCTGCCTCTCTCCCTTTGTACTCATGGAACAACAGAATAAGAGCAGAAAGGCATTTAAGAAAGGAACAAAAAAGACACCAGTCCTGCGTAAGGCCGCCTGCTGACAACCTGATGGCTGGAAAACGCCTATTTGATCCTGAAAATTCGTTCTAGGTTTAAGGCTTTTGTCTGACTCACAGTTAACGATAAACCTGTTCTTCCTTTCAGTTAAATGTGTGTTTTTCAACATTACCTGGTTATACCCGATCCACAGCCCATGCTTCTAGGTAAGTAACAGGATTATATTAGTTTGTGAACCAGTCTATAGAAAGGGGAGGATGTTCTAACATGGGTCATGGCAACAAAACTGGGCCTTGTTTTGATTGGGCCATAGGGTAATCCAGGGCCAAGGTCACTGGAACTTCATACTCTCCCAGGCCCTCACTGGAGAATGGGGAGGACACTCAATTTCCAAAAGCCCTGCGGCCCACATGTCATTTTAGGACAATTAAAACCTACATATTTTGCCTGTAGGGAGCCCAGTGCGGTGGTGATGTCACTGCAAACCACCTTTTCCCTGGCCTCCAACGTGACGCTGTTCGACCTGGCCGATGGGATGCAGAAATGTGTCAACTCCTGCAGGGCCTCTGCTGAGGTCTGCCAGCTCTTGGGGTCTCAGAGGCGGATCTTTAGAGGTAAGAGGCCCTCTGGTAGGACCCCACCCATTCAGTTAGGCACAGACCAAGGGTAGAAGTGTAAGGCATTCAGGGCTCAGGTCCAAGAAACTTGTCACAGAACCAGCCTGTCTTTGAAGTGGGCGTTAAGCACAAGGCCTTTGTGTGTGTGCATCTTTGTGTACACACGCACAGACACACACACATACACACACACACACACACACAGAGTCCTGTACATACAGCCTTGAAGGTCCCCAGTCCTTGGCATACTGTTTCTATTTCTTCTATCCAGCGTTAGTATTGGAAGGGATGTAGGAGCGATGTAATGGAGCAAAAACCACTCTTTCCCTTGAAAGGTTCCTCCTCTCTCTGGGGAGATAGAAACTCACACACAGAATGTACATGCTTGTCAATGACTCCAGACCTTCATCTTGACATACCATTAGGTTAAAAAAAAAGCATGTACAGAATCACCCCTCTTTCTGTATATTTGTTTGCAAATTCTAAGTGCACAGAAACAAGACTAGATTAGAGGCCAAACTGCTCACCGTCCATGATTTCTCTTTTCTTGTTCTTTATCTGTTTTTGTTGAAAGCTTCTACAGTGCATCTGATGTGAAGCAGCTGAAGAAAGGGATTAGAAACAAGTTTGGAAGGCAAATTCAGGTCTTGGAGGGGAGGTTTCGCCTCTGGGATGGGAAAACTCTGCTGGAATCAAAAGTGCTTCCTCATGCAGGGGGGCTTACCCCTGCTGTGTCTCATAAGTGGTCAGAGCTGGCTCTGGTTGGCTCATTTTACTACACATAGGACTGGTGAGGGATGCAGAGTCAGAGGGAACCTCCCCATCTGGTGCCCAGATGCTAGACTAAGTTGTAGGTAGCAGGTTTGGTGCTCTGGCCTGCTGGAGATCCAGGACGTTCCCGATGAGCCAGAGCTTTGTAAGAGCAGGTCTGGAGAGCCCTCCTTGTGGACTGTGCATTACAGAGCTGGCAGTTAACCTTTTGCTCAGGGATAAATGCTAGAGCTTTGCCCATTTAAGGGCTATTCACTTGAAAAAAAAAAAAAAGAGCTAAGCATTCTGGAGTTGAAGTTGCTATCATTCAGCTTCATTGGGGAATTGGTTAAAAAGTTCCTGCCCCATCACACTGTACTCTGCTTTGATTTTAGTTTCTTTCTCTTGCCAGGGATTTAAAGGTTCCAATTTTTCCTCCCCAGAAAGTAGGAAGGGGACCTTGCAGTTCACTAAACACATGTGGAATACATGCTACGTGGTCAGCATTATATTAGGTTACTTTTTTGTCCTTAGTAAACGTATTTCATGTTTTGCAAATCAAGCGGCAAGATATTCGGATTGTAAGGGCCATGCCCGTGGCAGCCCTGCCCACTCTCTGACCCCCATTCTTCCAACTGCTCAGATGTAGCTTACGGGAAAGCTCCTGTCTTCCTTGCCAAGGTCCCTTTTTTTTTTTGAAGACTTTTTTCTAGAGCAGTGTTAGGTTCACAGCAAAATCAAGAGGCAGGTACAGAGATTTCCCACAGACCTCCTGCCTCCACATGTACTGGTGCCCATTCTTTTTTTTTTTCTGTGGTACGTGGGCCTCTCACTGCTGTGGCCTCTCCCATTGCGGAGCACAGGCTCCGGACGTGCAGGCTCAGCGGCCATGGCTCACGGGCCCAGCCGCTTCGCGGCATGTGGTATCTTCCCGGACCGGGGCACGAACCCGTGTCCCCTGCATGGGCAGGCGGACTCTTAACCACTGCGCCACCAAGGAAGCCCTGGTGCCCATTCTTTGCCTCTGCTTTCCAAGCCCCTGAGAACAAAGACGGCCATGCATCTTGGCTGAAAACAGCCTCACCTCTCTGTTTTCCCTCCCAGGGCTTCTCCAGGTTTTGCCAGCACACTGCTTGGTCTCTCACTCACCTCTCTGAGTGCTAGAGAGGCGGGCTGGACAAGGGGGAGCTGTCAGCTTCTGACATCTGGGTGTTGCCAACACGTGGGAAGCACCGGGCCACTCTGGCCGCTGCCCTTGCAAGGGCAGGTTCTTCCCCTTCAATTCACAAAACATCGACTTCCTCGCCTTTCAAAGAACTGTAGCTCTCATCTCTCCAGAGGTTTAGAGTCCTTGGAAATCCCCCAGGGAGCGTCGCAGCCTTAGATTCACATAAATTCTCATTGTCTGTTTGGCGGATGTTATGCCCAGGAAGGGGCATGGGAATTGTAGATGCAGAAAAATCACATCGCCAGGCTTAAAACGAAAACGGCATTATACGTGGTTCCATTTGATGGACTGATGACAGAATGTTCTTTAAGAATTTTGGGGATAGCAACCCCTCCATCGCAAAGGCGGGGCCAGCTTTCCCTGCCTTCAAGTGAATCTACTTCTGTGCGGGGAAGAGTTGCTTCAGCAGGGCGAGCAGTATTTGCCAGCAGGCAGGATTCATGGGCAGGGTGGAGGGAAAACGTGACGTTGGCTTCCCGAAAATATCTAATCAGGCCAGGCAACTCAGGCTGGCTGCTGCACCAACTAGTACCAGCCTGGACGGCCTTCTGTGCTGGAGATATTTCTTTATATTAAGGCTTTAGATGAGAGATTGTGGCCGTTTAGTGCCCCTCTGTGCCAGCTTCACTGTGTTGGCCTGGTGAGATTTTCCATTTTTCTCCCTTAAATACAAACCTTTCACAATAAACAAAGGAAATTGTATCACACACACCAATAGGTTCTGATTTAGCATGCCAGCTTCCACTTGATAAAGGCAGGAAATTCAGCTCTGAGAGCTGAAGTTGTGTCCTAAACTAACCTCCTGTGACCAAGCCACCCACTGGCCCCGAGCTCTCGAGACTCAGACAAGGAGGCAGATGCCGGGGTCCCTGTCACCAGAACCTGCCTGGGGTGGGGTGGGGGTATAGCTGTGCTGTGTTAAGAGCTGGCACCTGGTTTCTGAATCGGTTGGTGTTTTCCTTAAGGTGGGAGAAGGGAGCCCACACCTCACTGCCCAGTGTACAAGTGGCCCTTCCTCGGCTCTCTCCTCAGGCCCGCCAAAAACAGCGGCGTAGGTCAGTCTCACCCTGTACATAGGGTAAAGAAGTTACTGTCCACTATCCAAGTGATTTCATATTTTTGTTCTGTTGTCTGTATACCCCAATTACATATGTTTTTTTGTTAGACCTACCTTATATGGCAAAAAGCACCCTTGTGCCCACTGTATACAACCTCAGAGAGGGCGTGCTGTATACAACCCGAGAGAGGGTTCACTGTTTACAACTTCAGACAGGGCCACATGCCCAACAATGAATGCTTTCGGATGATAATGAAAGAGTTCTTTGTCATCCATGAAATGAACATGGCCCACATGGCCAGGTGCTGACGACCCAGAGCCAAGCAAGCCCCAGGCGGGCGTCAGTATAGTGGGCAGGCGGACAGTGACAACACATACAGCCCGGCTTACCTTCCACACCTCTCCTCGGCATCAGTCTGCTAGGCAGCAGGCTACCCGCCACAGCAGGCGCTGCGTCCCTTTAGGCCAGACAGACACAGAGCCGGGACACACCTCAGCCGAGACAGGCCTTCTTCCTAAGAGAGCGGGTCACGCTTTCTGGGTTTGTGCCGAGTCTCCCCTGCAGCGCTAGAGCGGGAAGGTGCAGCGGATCCCACCCGTCGAGGGCTGTGTTTGCAGGGGACGCTGGAGCTGGCGACGGCACCCCGTGTCTTCTGGGTTTGTTTCCTGCCCCGTCAACTTTTACTAACAGACCCGGGGGCCGACTCGGGGGAGGAGCGGCAGAAGGCAGTGCAGAAGTGCCCTCTGAGAGGAGCGGTGCACCACGCAGGCTCTTTTGGAAACTGTTCTCCGAGGCTCTTGAAAGAGAAAGTTCACGCATCTTAATGTTGGACGTGGAGGAGGTTTTGTTCTGTTTCACTGTCTTGTTTTTCCATTCTAGCGGGCAGCTTGTGCAAGCGGAAGACTCCAGAATGTGACAAAGAGACCTCCATCTGCACCGATCTGGACGGGGTCGCGCTGTGCCAGTGCAAGTCTGGCTACTTCCAGTTCAACAAGATGGACCACTCCTGCCGAGGTACCGGCCAGTGTGGGGTTCTGTGGCCCAGCGGGCGGGGAAGGTGGTTTTCTCTGCCTGGGGCAGTCTCTCTGCTCTAGGGGTGACTGTTCTAATCTGGGGGTAACCGGTTCTAGTTATTTGGCTCCCAGCAGAGTTGAATACGTTATCTCCCTGGAATAATAGCATTATCTCTGACTGGTGCACACTGGTCTGGCCAACCAGATTCAAAGGAAAAGAAAAGAGAATGGAATGCCTGGGGTGGCCAGGCCTTTTTTTTTTTTTCCTCCTAATTAGAGGAAATTAGAAAAATTACTGTTTTAATTCCCAAAGTTTATTCTATTGTCTGCTAATCTTTTAAATTGAAAATACCAACACGGAAGCAGGGCTGTACCTTTTAGTGGTAGCTGGCAGCCCGGGAGACCTGAGTCAGAGCCCCACTCTGCCTGCCCGTCCTGTATCATCTCGGGCAAGTCACTTTGCTTCGCTGAGCTTGAGTTTCCTCTTCTGTGAAATGGGTGCAGTGATACTTCATTGGATATTCTAAGAATTAAAGAGGGCAGTGGTTATGGAGGTACTTTGTAAGCCATCAGGCTTTGCTCTTGTATTTTACCCAGGTTGTTGTTGAACCAATGAGTTCTGGTTTTCAGGGTTTCAAGGCAGAAACCTAATTCTGCTCATCTCTTAGGTGAGGATTAACTTCATCCAGTTTGAGATGAAGGCTGGTCAGTGAGTGCAGTGCAAGAATACTGCTTTAAAATAAAATGAATTCAAGTCCAGAGCACTGGGTACCCTGACTTACGAAACCCTGCTGCAATTCGTGATCACAGGAAAACGAGCAACATAAAGGCATCATGTAGCCTCAGGCCTCGCATCACATGAGAACGTGTATGGCCCAGTTTTCCTGCTCAGTCAGTGCCTGCTGGTGACAGATGTACTGGGATCTGAGTAAAAATGGCATCCTGGGGAAAGGTGACATGCCACTTATTTCTGTCAGGACTTCCCATTAAAGGAGAGGATAAAAATACATTTCAGGGCAGTGCTCTCATCCTGCGCTTCAGACCCTCTGACTTAGGTGCTTTGAAAGTGCACCTCCTCAGCTCTGCACACAGGCCCTGGGTGGGGTTTGAAGAGGGGGCCCCACTCTGTGGAGCAACAGGCCTGAGTCTGAAGCTCACAGCGTTCCTCAGTGCCCTGTCAGTCTGCCTCTTTGATACAGAGGTGATGCTTCTTAGTTCCCTCTTATCTGGTTTCATGCAAAGTGCTCCTGGCCCGTCTTAGAAACTGGGACACTGAGCCCACCTCATGTGTGAAGGTAACGTCCTTCACGCATGAAGTGGGCTGACGTCCCTGTGTGCTGGAGGCCGTGTGGCTACGTGGGGCAGTCGTTTCTGTACGCAGTGCCTCTGCAATTTCAGGTGGCCTCAAGAGAGCCCTGCCACCTTTGCTTCTGGCTGGCATGAGTCATTTCCCTCTCTTCCCAAGTCAGTAGTTCTATAATTGTGTCACTTGCAGACTAGCACTAGCAATCGCGGAGCTGTCAAAGCTTTACCAGATGCAGTGACGCCGGCACCGGAGACCTTATGTCTGTCAAGTGATGACCGGAGAATCGGCATAAGAAAACCGTGGTTAGCTTTTGGGCTTGTGGCCGAGGCCCTATGCAGCCTGGTTTCTGCAGTATCCTGTTGGTTAGATTTTCACCCATGGCCATCAGAGCTCCATGAATGGATCCTGGAGCTCCTTGGGCCACAGCCCAGCCAGCTGGGTTCTGAGGGGTTACAGTGACATCTTCTGGCCATTGGTGCTGGAGCACGGGGGTAGTTCAAAGAAGTACCCTCTCGGACACCTCAAATCCGGGGTCAGTCCCTGGTGTAAATCGAGGATAAAGGCATGTGGGTGTGTGTTTTCTAAATGTCTGCAATTAACAGTTGTACATTAGCAGCTGCATATTGTTCTTTATTGTATGCACACACACAACTTCTCAGTGTCTCACATAAAATGTCTTTACCAGACTTTCAAAGCATTGTGTAAAATTAAAGTAGGTGTCCTTCCTGTAGATGTCTTAGCTTCCTTCCATCATGCAGATATCCTGATGAATTCCAGCCAGCTGTCTGCAGGTCTCTTTCTCTGACTAGACTGCAGATACCTTGGGTGCCTGTCTCTAGAATATGCTTGCACATTATGGGGTTCCATGAATGTCTGTTGAATGAACAATTGGATGATAGGGCAGCATATATGATAGGACAAGATTGGCAGGTCTTGATCTGGTTTCCTGCAGGGGAACAAAAGAGCCCTGAAGGGACTTCCCTGGTAGCGCAGTGGTTGAGGGTCCGCCTGCCGATGCAGGGGACGCGGGTTTGTGCCCCGGTCCGGGAGGATCCCGCGTGCCACGGAGCGGCTGGGCCCGTGAGCCATGGCCGCTGAGCCTGCATGTCCGGAGCCTGTGCTCCTCAACGGGAGAGGCCACAGCAGTGAGAGACCTGCGTACCACAAAAAAAAAAAAAAAAAAAAAAAAAAGCCCTGAAGACTCCACCATGTACTTCTGTCCTTTTATTTAAAAGTCCAGAAGGCTCAAATTTGCTTGTGTTCCATATCAATAGGGGAAGCCCACTTTGGGTGTATATGCTGGCTGTTGGCACATTCATTTCATCTTCAGTGTTCTGCGGTCAGGGTCCCTCTAGGGCATGGAGATGCGGAGCTGGATCCTAAGGTGCACTGGAGTGCCTTATGACAAGGTTTCCCTCCAAGAGCCCCTAGAGCAGCCCCAGGCCCACGGTAGCGCTCAGTCTTTGATGAATGACTGAATGAGCCCATCTGAAATAAGGAAATATCATTACACCAGGGAGCCAGGCCACTTCTGAAGCTAAGCTCATAGGCAGGACAACAGATGGACCTTACATCTGGCTGGATGACAGCCACAGGGTGGAAAGCTCCCACCCAGCAGATGAGGGTTGGGTGGGTAGATTTGATGTAAAAATATTTCCAGGAAGAAGTGTTCAGAATAGAACAGAGTAGTGTGACATCAGCCTGCCTCAGTGCTGAGACGGGCAGGGAAGAGTCACTGGGATGCCAGCAGTCCCTGTGTAGCTGCCCTGCAGACAGAGCCATGGGTCATCCAGGGGCAGCTTCCCCTGCTCCCACGACCTGGCCATAGCACAAGGACTGCCAGGGCATGGTGCTTTCCACGCCGGAGAGACAGGAGGTCTCAGCTTGTTCCTTGGAGAAGGCCCCAGCTGAGTACGGCCAGCTCAGAGAACTCAAAGGTATCAAAGATTTGGGAGAGGGGTCTCATTTCTCTTCCCTGGAGTGGGATATGATTATACTCTACCTTGTTGCAAAAAAGATTTGAAGTGCCTAATGAAAATTCATTGTAACAAGATGAGATTTAATTTAAAAGGTGAATCAGGTTGAAGGGGAAAGAAAATGACTACTTTGTTGAGGCTAGAAGGAAAATGAATATGCAGAAAGATATACCTTAAGTTCCCGCAGGTTTCCTAAAGATAGGCCACTCACTCAAGTTCTGAGCTTCCTGGACACTGAGGCAGAGAGAAACATGATTTTGAAAGAAGTGGCGACCATCAAATAAAGTACAGTTCTTTAGGCCCATCCCCATTTTTCTAGGCCCCAGGGCCCAAGAGAAGTTTCTCTGGAGCATCCACATCACGAGGTTACTGAGTGGTATTGTGGCAATGTGGTCCATGACAGCCTGTGATAAATACCCGAGGGGCTTGCCTGGGGCTGCTGCGAGTAATAGATTGCCCTTAATAAAGAGAGCGTAGCTCAGGAAAAGTGATTCCAGGGGGCCAAACGGTGCAGTGCAGGCTCACAGCTCTCATGATCTGCTGTGAGAGAATTTAGATGATTTAGAACAGTATTTTCCAAACCATTCCACAAAACTCTAGTGATATATCGATAGTCTATGACAACAAAATAGATACTAGAAACATTTAGTGTCTAACGTTAAAAAATAGAAGGAAGGGGCTTCCCTGGTGGCGCAGTGGTTGAGAGTCCGCCTGCCGATGCAGGGCACGTGGGTTCGTGCCCAGGTCCGGGAAGATCCCACATGCCGCGGAGCGGCTGGGCCCGTGAGCCATGGCTGCTGAGCCTGTGCGTCCTGAGCCTGTGCTCCACAATGGGAGAGGCCACAACAGTGAGAGGCTTGCGTACCGCAAAAAAAAAAAAAAAAAAAAATAGAAGGAAGAAAAAAGTTAAGCACATCTACGTAGTTAATATTATTATGCACTGATCCTTAAAGGAGGATGCAGGAGGTCTGTGAGAGATCTCCCATCCCAGCCTGCAGGGCGTGCAGCCTCTGAGCCACGTGTGCTGCTGGCACTCACATCTCACCATCAGCGTGTGTGCTATCTGTCCAGAGATCGCTGCTCTATGCTATGTGCCTTTTCTTACCTGTGATTCTTGTATGCAGCGCATGACATAGGTTAATCATGAATCAAATTTCTATCATTCCTTGCAGCAGTGAATTTGTCCGAGAGGAGATTTTTTATTGTCTACTTTCATCCACGCATGCATTACAGCTCATGGTGTTCTGTCAGCTTATTGTAATGCTGAAAATGTTCTGTGATCAGATCAATTCAGGAACTGCTGATCCAGGGGAATGGCTGGCCCACAGGCCTTCAGTGAAGCAGTGGTCCATGAGCTGCACTGCCAGAGGGTTCAAAGCTATGGTCTTGGGTGATGTGCCGATTAGGGCTCATCTAGGTATGTCTAGAATCCACTACACAGACCACAGGGTGAGCATTCTCTTATGGAAACTGAGGCACCCACCAGGACCATGGCTCTGAAGGTGTCACAGCTCTCCCTTCCTCATGGAAGAGGGTTGATGGAACCAACAGCTGGTTAAAGGTTTGACTTACGTTAAAGAAGGTGAAGCACTTGTCTTTGTGTTTACGGAAGGATGTTACACAAGGGCCATGGAGAACTTCCACAAATAATTGCATATGTTGGATAGTAATTACAGCTACAAACAGTTAGTGGTTACTATGTGCTAGGTGCTGCGCTAAGTCATTTGCATGCCTTATTTTACTTAATCTCCTCCAAGAAACTATAAAACAGATATTATTATTATGCTCTTTTTTATAGCTGGGAAACTGAGAATCACTAAGAGGTTAAGAATTTTTTGGATAAAATTGAGTTGAGCTGGCAACAGTATTTAGGCCAGGTTTTAGGTAATTCTAAAGCTGTTTGTAGCCTGCTGGATCTAGAATATTGTTGTGGCCTTTAGGGTGGCTGGTTTTATTAACTGTCAGTTTGGAGCAAGGGAAGTCAATATAGACACGTTCCTGGATTTTCCTTTTCTCTTTCAGCCTGTGAAGATGGATATAGGCTTGAAAATGAAACCTGCATGAGGTAGGCTCCGTGTTTATTTATTCTGATGAATTTGTCCCAAACCTTATTTAGAAGTTACTTAGGTAAATTGCCTCAGTTATTTCTTTTGATATTTGAGACTAATTCTTATTCTTTTTCTTTGTTGACTTGCAGTTGCCCATTCGGCCTTGGCGGTCTCAACTGTGGAAACCGTAAGTATGCAGAAGTCCCGAGTTCTGCGTGGGCAGGGCTGGCACGGCTGTTGGCACGCAGGGTGTCTGTCCCCTCCTCTTGTCCTCAGTTCACATCTGCTGTCTTCCCAGCTCCTGTGCCGGGAGGAAAGCAGAGCGCTGTCCAGGGGCTGGAGGTTTGTAGGGGAGATAAACACTTTCCTAAATAGCCTGATTGTGGAGTGTTAATCAGTACATTAGACATGAGGTTTGAGGCAGAGAGGGAGGGACCACACCCAAGGAGAACAGAAGAGCCTCCTGGGTAGTTTCTTGGAGGGGATGGAATTGGAGGTTTGGGAAGACTTTGACTGGCAGGTATGGAGGGAGAAGGAATCCAGGGAGAGGGCACAACCTAAACAAAGGTCTTAGGCAGCTTGGGCCTGTGGTTTTCAGGGACAGTGTGTAAGTGCGTGTGGCTGAGGACAGAAAGAGAGGAAGGCGGAGAATGGGGGATTAGGTTGGCAGAGTATGTGGGGACCAAACTGTTGGGACTTTCGTTGGAGTCTGAGAGTTTAGGTTTTAATCAGTAGCCACTGTGGCACTAGCAAGAGTCTTAGAGCAGGAAAGCAGTTTGATCAAGAAAATCAAGTCGGGCTGCCGTGAGGAGGACAGAGGAGAATGTGGGGCGGTTAGACCAGTATCGTCGGGGCGGGGGTCAGGGCTGGACGCAGACTGGGGGGTCCCCTGCTGCTAGCTGACGTCTGTGCTCCTGGATACAAGAGGGTTGAGTGGCGGTAACTGAGCACGTGGCAAGTTTGACAGTTAATTCACTTCTTTGAGAGAAGCGGTTGGGATTCATTCCAGATCACTTTCACTGAGACCTGTGAAATTAAAGTCACCCTCAAAATTATTGAAAGAAATTCTGGGATATAGGATGTAGCAGGAATAGTAACACTCAGTATTTTAGGACAGCTTTGTCCCTCATTCCATAGAATCTGCCAACAGTCCATATTCTAAGTTTACTAGACCACAAGTAGACATGACCTTATTTAACAAAAGATGCTCCTCTCACCCTATCAGTCAGAAATTCCAAGTGTTTTAAAAGCTCTTATGCCAGAAATGGAGCGGGGTTGAAGACTAGATAGATATTTCTTTTTTTTAATTATTGATTTTATTTATTTGTTTAAATTAATTTATTTATTTGGCTGCGTTGGGTCTTCATTGCTGTGCGCGGGCTTTCTCTAGTTGCGGCGAGCGGGGGCTACTCTTCGTTGCGGCGCGCGGGCTTCTCATCACGGTGGCTTCTCTCGTTGCGGAGCACAGGCTCTAGGAGCGGGCTTCAGTAGTTGTGGCACGTGGGCTCAGTAGTTGTGGCTCACGGGCTCTAGAGCGCAGTAGTTTTGGTGCACGGGCTTAGTTGCTCCGCGGCATGTGGAATCTTCTCGGACCAGGGCTCGAACCCGTGTCCCCTGCATTGGCAGGCGGATTCTTAACCACTGCGCCACCACGGAAGCCCTAGATATTTCTTATTAGGGCACAATATCACAGGTGTACTTGGTTTTGTAAGAGCATGAGTGAGACAAGGTGACGCACGTGGAGATGTGACCATCTCGGGGTAGGGAGCAGGGGGTGAGAGAGCCCACCTGCCAGTCCTCCCGGGGCCCCTTGGCCCTGACAGGCCTCTCATAGGATGAGCCGGTACTTCTAACCTGCTTGTAGTCAAACAGCTCCCTAAATAGGGTTTACTAGAAAATGCTTCATATTTCTCAGGAAATGGAAGAGTGAAAATGGATACAGGGAAAAGCCCTAGAAAGGGTTGAAGGAAAGGGGAGTGAGCTGCAGGGCGTTGTTCTAAGTGGCAGTGAGTGATTTGCTTTTCAGAGATCATTAACTCCTGTGTATGTGGAGAGGATATACCACTACACCCACTGACTGTTCTGTGAGTTCCTGTGTCTCCGCGTTATGGGGGTCGGGGTCTTGGAAGTAGCCGAATTTCTCTCTGTTCCTGAGACTTCTTTTTGCTCCCTTTTATCCGAGTCATCACGATGACGTCCAGCAGAGGGCAGACTCCAGCCTGGAGGGCTAGCTCCCGGCCACCTTTTGTGGGTGACTCTGGTTAACTCTGAGGGTGTGAAAACCACTTTATGACTTTGATATCAGTCTTAATGTCAGTGTTGCAAAGCAATTAATAGTCACTGATAATAAATAGCACCTGCCAACGGCCCCTTTCTCTGCGGTCTCAGATCAGCCCTGGTGTGGGTTAAGGAATCCGGAGCACCTGAGTTTCATCCGGCCTATGGTGATAACACCGTGTGAATTCTGTGGCTTGTCACTCAGTGTTTTGTGCCAAATAGCAGAGCTCTCACCACCCACCCCTGTCCCTTCTGCTGTCACCACCAAAGACAGTAAGTGCCTTCCTGGAGGTCTGGCTCAGGCTGGATCTTTTATAGAAAAGAAACACTGCTCTCTGCAGGCTTCTGGGGACACACACTCTGCTGCCCAAGCCCCGTGAGACAGGGAGCCCAGCTCTGTCCAGCCACGCACGTGGCCCTGCGATTCCCTCATGCCTACATTCCTGGAAGTCACCCAACTCTAATACATTCTGGCTGCAGGCATAACCTCTGACCTGCCTTTCTAAAAGTCCCTGTTAGCTTTCTAGTGGTGCCCAGATTTCACCCGCCGCTCCTCATAGAGAATATCCTTCAAACTGGAGCCGGCAGGACAAGCTCTCCTCTCAAGTCCCTGAGTCCCTGAGGCGGTGCGGGCCCAGCTGGACCTCTCTGTGCACCTGGCAAGGCTGCCCACCCCAGGCAGTGCAGGGCTGCACCTGTCTTATCACTGCTCGTTTTAATTTTCTTTCCGTGTAAACTATGCCTCTTTTTGCCACAGATTCCAACAATCCTGTCCTCTGATACCACTCGTCCAATGGCCCCAGAATTCTTACACACTTGTTGTCACAATGTCCCTCACTTCCCCTTGCCCCTCCAGCCTTTTTTAGGTGTGCGTGTTTCCTCCTTCGCTTGAATTTTGTAGAGGCTCCTTCTCACAGTTTTATTATATCTCTCATGACCTTGTGGTTTGCTTCACCTTTTTTCTCTTTTTAAAGTAAGTGAATTTTGTCTTTTCATAACGTAAAAACAACACATGCCCATTAATTTGCCTTCTTTAACCCAAATTAATTAGAAAATAGATACAAGGGAAGAAGAAAACTAAAATAAAGCCTTATCACCCATGAAACACATCACTCTTAATACCCTGGTGTATATCCTTGCTACTAATGCTGGTCAATAGGACCAGCAGAAGCCACGGCACCTAGGGCCTTGCTAGAGATGCAGCATTTCAGGCCTCTCCACTCCAGACCTACTGAATCAGAATCTGAATTTTAACCAGACCCCTAGATTTGGTTAATATGCAGATTTGTATACATATCAAAGTTTAGGAAGCAGTATACCAGAGGTATGTATGTGTGTGTCTTTCTAACAGAAATTGGGTCTCACAGAATAAACTGTTTTGTAACCTGCCTTTAAACCTAGTCAACTGTGCAGTGTTTTCATTTACATAATTTTATAAAGCCACTTTTGATAGTTCTGTGGAATTCTACTCTCTGCATATATCATAATTTACTTAACTACTCCCCTCTTATCATCCATTTTAAATCTTTCTTTACAGTCCCATCCTCTAAGCCATTCTTCTGTTGGTGGTTATTGTCACTTTGTGATGATAGAACACACATAATTTTCCTAGATTACCTTTGTCTGGCCGCAGACATTTTTATCCATCCCTCCTTCTTATCCGCACCACATCCTTCTGTAGGTCATCCTTTCCATTCGGATGTCCTGCGTCTCTCCAGTGGAGACTCACACAGCCAGCGGGGATGTGGAGTCTGTTTCCCTGTGTCTGGGCCTCTTCATCCTCTTCCAGTGAAACCAGACATTCACCTTAAAGATCCTCCTGCCATGTCTTCCCACCCCACAGTCTGGCGGCAGGTGTAGAAAGTGTCCTTTAATGGTCTCCACCTTGTTGTTACATTGGGCTTAGGACTCAAACCAGTGGAAATGCTGTGTGTTGGTGAGAGTCACTCATAACAAACTGCTTAGGAGGATGAAGAGATCATTAATTATCCAGATGTCAGCTGGAAGTCTCATGCAGCTAAAAGCAAACAACTCACTTTGTGTCGGAACTGAAAGGAAGCAGCCTTGGGAGAGGGGAATGCTGCCCTGTACCTACTCTTGAGTGTTATGGCCACACTACAGCCTGTAGATGTGCAAAAGGCAAATTTCAAGAGGTACAGAGGAAAAAAAAAAAAAAGAATGCTGTGGACAGGGTTCTAAAGGAAAGATGATGCAAGAGGAGTGGAAAGACTTAAAAGGCAGAATTCTAACCACACATCAGATCTGTGGGTTATATTGTCCACAAGCTTATTACAAATTTCCAGTGACATGGCTGCCAAAGAACAACAAACGACTCTTTAAAAAATGTATGTGTATAAAGTAAGTTATATATGTACACATACAATATCTAGATTTAGAGGAGGTTGTGTGTATCTGTGTGTTTATATAAACACATGAATAAAATTTGGGAAATAGAGAAAAACATGAAGAAGAAAGTACCAGTCCCTTATTACCCGAGGCGGTGCTAAAGTCTGTGAACATTTTTGTGAGTTCCCTCCCAGGCGCTTTCTCTGTGCTCATGTGCACAGAGGTCTTCGGATTTCAGTCCAGCATTCTTTCCTCTCCTACATAATTTAAGCCAGTGCCACCCAAGGTCTGGCCTTCCAGTTGGCAGTGTCTCCATCCCCCAGAAGCTTACTGGAGATACAACTTCTTGGCCTAGCCCAGACCTGCTGAATCAAATCTCTTGGGGGTGGGGACCAGGCATCTGAGTTTTAAGAAGTCCTCTGGGTGAGTCAGAGGTGCAGGAAAAGTTTGAGAAGCACTTGTCTATATCAGTGTGTTTTGTTTCAAGGGGGCAAATTATGCTCAGAAACCAAGAGGTAGTCTTTGCCAACATTTTATTTAACACGGGTTGACTGTGGGAATTATAATCTCACAAGGCAGTAGCATACAGGATGTCTCTTAATAAGTCAACAAAGAAATAACAGTCCAAACTAATCACATATTTATCACACTGTTGTTCCAGGAAAGGGGAGATGAAAGGAATAAAGTCCAAACTTAATTGAGGCGTACCTTTCAACAAGTTGGTTCTCAGGAGAGACGCTTCAGCAGATTTCCAACTGTCAGTGCAAAAACCACAATCCTTGTTTCCAGAGCATGTTGCTAGGGAATCAAGACACTCGTGTTGACAGGCAAGATGATCTTTGTGAGGCCACTGCGCTGCCCGGCTTCCACCACTACCGGTAGAAGAGTCCCCTTTACCATGGGAGGATCTGGTGCCCCAAGGTCTTCGGAGAGCTATTTAGATCAGCAAAGGATGGCCTTGTCCAGACCGAACACTCACAAGAGTCCCCACAAACTCTGGGTATTTAGAGTCTAAATGTCCCCTCGTTCATGTTGCTTCTTCATAGGTTCTTACTAAGCCCCCAGCAGCACTAGTAAGTGCTGTCGGCAGCCACAGATGTGGATGCTGACATCCTGAAATACATTTTCACTTTTATATCAAAACAATAACTTCATTCATTTTTTTTTTTTTTTTTTTGGCCGTGCCCAGTGGCTTGCGGGATCTTAGCTCCCCAACCAGGGATTGAACCCTGGCCCCGGCAGTGAAAGTGCCAAGTTCTAACGACTGGACCGCCAGGGAATTCCCCAATAACTTCATTCTTAAAAACAATTTCATTCTTGTCACAAACAAGGGGACCTGAAATCATATCAAACCACCTCATAACACGGCACCCCTCAAAGTGTGGGAACTGTGAACTGGGACAGGATGGCGACAAGATGATACAGAAACAGAGAGTAAGCACTTAGAATCGTTCACGCTGACATGGCTGTGACACCCAAGCATGGGATCCTTTGTAAAATAAATAACTTTGTTGTATTTTACGGAAATATTGGTCTGCAGTAGATGCCTTAAAAAAAAGGAGAGAAGGAAATTCATGATAGTTGGTGCCTGGGGGGAAAGACACGAGGAACAAATGAGACTTTATTTTCTTCATTTAAAAATAATATCCAAAAGCACAGCCCAAGAAGAACTGGTCCTTGACCACAGATAGTTTGGAAAGCACTGGTGTACACTGCCTTTGTCTCTTTTTAGACACAACACAGGTGCTTGTTTCAAAGGGGAACCTGCCACAGCTGCAGCAACTTGCGAGGGTCACTTCTAAAATGACTGCTCACTTGTTTTGCCAGAAGTGAGAAAACATGAACTTGGTGTGGAGAGATAAGCAAGAACTAGACTTTGGTCTCTGGTTAGGAACAAAGGGAGCTACTGTAGGTCTTTTGAAGCAGGGAAATGGCACGGTCAGATTTGGTTTTTGGAGTGAGTGGGCAAGACTGGGCACAGGAGCATGAGTTAGCAGGTGATTACAGTTGTCTGGTCGGCAGTCGATGGTGGCTTAGGGTAGTGTTGGTGGAGATAAAGGGAAGTCGACAAATTCAAGAGATTTGTCTTTTGTCCTCACTTTTTAGAAAATGAATCTTGAGTAGATGTGTCAGGAGGTGAGGGGGAGAATGAACTCATTCCTTGGTTTGGCTTTGTTTCCTGGATATCTTAATACTGATGGTTTTTCATAGTAATCAGGTTTCTGTGCTATTTATTTCAAGAAAGGACAGGTAAATGGCTGCATGACTTGTATTTGCTCTTCTCTCACAGTCTGCTCATTGTCAGCTCTGTGCATCATCCTTTGACTTTACCTGAATACCTAGAGAGTATGGTTCCATCCTAATTTACTATAGAAAACCTGGTCATTGGCTCTTTCTTTTTTTTTTCATCCTGGACCTGACAACCTGAGAGCGCAATTATAATCATATTTCCACAGCAAAAAACAATCTGAATATTTAATAGATTTTATTGAAAATGTTTTCCAGAATACATAGGTATAAAACCAATTAATTAAAATTTTAATATTGTTTATAATATATGATCTGTGCTTACTTATATGACTGCTAATTTCTGGTAATTAAATTCAATGTGTATGTGTTGAGACTACCCAGTTTCTAGCATGGGTTAGGCAGTGATTCCCAGACTCTGGGTAATATTTCTTATAAAATTGTGGAATCTAACCTAGGGTTGCCTTCTTTTTATTTTATCAAGTAAGAACCTAAAACCAAATTAAAAAAATTTTACATCAATTCAAAAATTTTTAAAAACAATTAACCACCAAGGGTGGGAAGCAGCCAAGAAAATATTCTTTTTTTCCAATTACTTTTTAAAAAGCAGCTCTACTGGAGGCATAATTTACACAAGATAAAATGCATCTGTATTAAGTGAGGAAAAAAAGTTGGAAGGACCAAATTTTAGAAGGTATTAAAACTAGAGAAAAAACAACCCAAAAGAGTTTAGCTTTCGAAAAATGTATGCATCTCTTTTATTTTTCTCTTCTGATCGTGGATTGGTAACAATGTCATTGGGCTGGTCTGCAGGCAGAATTTGGGAGCCCCCATTCTAGGAGTGGCTGAGAAAGAGAAACTCTGCTCAAAATAGTATAGGGGAGGGATAATCATTTTCCCTCTACCCTTCTAGATTCTTGGCTGACACCCCCCACCACAGTCCCATTAAAAGCCAGAGTAACAGGAGAAAAAACCATTTTAATTATGCGCATACACACGGGAGCCCCACAAAGATATGAGACTCAAAAGGCAGCCAGATGATTGAGGCTCATATACCCTCCTGAGCTGAGGAAAGGGCCAGGGGTCTAGGGCTTCAGAGGGGAAAATGCAATTTACAGGAAAGTGAGAAGAGGAAATGTTTGGGACACAAAGGTTGCATGCCAAGCAGATAAGTCTCTCAGGTGAAAAAGTTATCTGTGGTATTAGCTCTCTTCCTGGTACAAGCCTCTTTCTAATGTAAATTTCTCTTACAAATGGGTAATTAATACTCAGTTTTCAGAGTTTCTCCTGTGTCTGCAGTTTCTCAAAAATATCAGCTCAAAATAATAAATATACCAAAGAGGCATATTTGGGGATGGCACATTCTGCTCCCTGTCCACTGAGACAATGCAGAGCTAGTCCCAAGCAGCCTTTGCTGGGTGCCCAGAAAATGAAAAGTAGTCACCAGCTGAGGCATGGGGTAGCCGTGGGACGGGGAAGGGGACCATTTTTTGGTATTCCTTTATTCATTCATTACCTCTTACCAATCCACTTTTTTCCTTTTTAAACCTGTTTAGCCTATCAGCTTATCACTGTGGTGATTGCAGCAGCAGGAGGTGGGCTTCTACTCATCCTGGGCATCGCACTGATTGTTACCTGTTGCAGGTGAGTGCCAAGAGTCGACATTTTAATTCTCCTTCTTTGCCTGTGCTAAGCAAGGGTTATTTTTACCCCTTTTAAAGAATGTCTGGGGTGGTTTACAGTATTAAATCGTAATGAATGACTGAACCATTTAAAAAAAGGAAAAAGGGAAATTCATGATAGGTAGTACCATCTGGGAAAGAAAAGGACAGCAAATGGGATTTTTACTAAAAGCACAAAAGCACAAGCAACAAAAGGAAAAGATAGATTGGACTTCATCAAAATTAAAACTTCTCTGCTTCAAAGAACACTATCAAGAAAGTGAAAAAGACAACCCACAGAAGGGGAGAAAGTATTTGCAAATCATATGTCTAATAAAAGACTTATATCTAAAATATATAAGGAGGGCTTCCCTGGTGGCGCAGTAGTCGAGAGTCCGCCTGCCGATGCAGGGGACACGGGTTCGTGCCCCGGTCCGGGAGGATCCCACATGCCGCGGAGCGGTTGGGCCTGTGGGCCATGGCTGCTGGGCCTGTGCGTCCGGAGCCTGTGCTCCGCAATGGGAGAGGCCATGGCAGTGAGAGGCCCGCGTACCACACAAAAAAAATTTTTTTAAATATATAAGGAATCCTTACAACTCAGTAATAAAAAGGTGAAACCGCAGAACGCACTTTGGGACTTAGTAGAGCATAGGTTCTTCTGTCTTGGTGCAGAAAGAATCCAGCAAAGTGATAGATAAGAAGTGATTTATCAGAATAGGATGCTTGTGAGGTTTACAAGCCTGTGGGCAAGAGGGTGCCACACTAAGAACTTAGTGGGCTACAGTTTTATAATCAAAGGAAGAATGGGGAGGGGGAGAGGACCATTGTTGAGTGGATGTCATGCTTCCATCATCCGCTCCTCCACAGCAGGCGGGGGAGTTTTCTTGTCCCTACATGGTGAAGCCGGGACTGTCATGGCACTATTTAAATAAGCAGAAGGGTGGTAACATATGCTAAAAATGGTAAATCATCTCAGGTTTTAGTATAATGTCATGTTTTCCCTGTATGTTTGTTTTTAGTGCATGCAGAGGAGCGTGTCCTAGGAATTATTAACTTACTGACCTTACTGGGCAGGATGTGGGTCTCATTTTACCATTGTTTGACTGTTTGGGGGCATGTCTCAAGCTTCTGTTGCATGGTTTTGTTGCTAAGCAAGCCAGCTTGGTTTTGTGGTTAAGTAAACCTGCTTTCTTGAGTGTTCATTAACTTACAGGGGTCTCCCATGCTTTTTTCTTTACTTATCCTTTAGTGGGATTAACTATTTAATCACCTATTTTGTCCCTTTACTCTGTCCCTATCAAAGGCAACCCAATTAAAAGTGGGCAAAGAACTTGCATAGTCATTTCTCCAAAGAAGATACACAAATGCTCAATAAATATATGAAAAGATGCTCAATGTCATTATCCATCAGGGAAATGCTGTCAAAACTAACATCAGATACCACTTCACACCCACTAAGATGGCTACTAAAACAAACCAACAAAAACCAGAAAATAACAAGTGTTGATGAGAATGTGGGAAAAGTGGAACGCTCAGACACTGCTGGTGGAAACATAAAATGGTGTAGTCACTTCGAAAAAGTCTGGCAGTTCCTCAGCACGTTAAGCAGAATTGCCATCTGACCCAGCATTTCCACTCTTACACCAAGAGAAATGAAAACGGGTGTTCACACAGAACCATGTACACAAGTATTCATAGCAGCATTGTTCGTAATAGCCAAAAGGTGAAAATAACCCCAATATCCATCAACTGATGGGTAGATAAACAAAATGTGATATATCCATACAATGGAATATTATTTGCCATAAAAAGGAATGAAACACGCTATAACATGCATGAACCTTGAAAATAGTATGCTATGTGAATTAAGCCAGTCACAAAAGACCACACATGTATGGTTCCATTTATTTGAATGTCCAAAATAGGCAAATCAAATAGAGACAGAAAGTAGATTGTCGGTTGCCTAGGCCTGGATGGGCAGGGGAGAACTGGGGAGGAATGGCTAAGACGTGTGGGGGTTCTTTCTGGGCTGATGAAATTGTTCCAAAGCTGCACAACTGACGGTTGCACAACTCTGAATATACTAAAAGCCATTGACTTCTACACTTTTTAAATAAAATTTTTGGCTGCGTTGAGTGTTCATTGCCGCATGCAGGCTTTTCTCTAGTTGTGGCGAGCGTGGGCCACTCTTCGTTGCGGCGCGCGGGCTTCTCATTGCGGTGGCCTTTCCTGTTGTGGAACATGGCCTCTAGGGTGCGCGGGCTTCAGTAGTTGCGGCACGCGGGCTCAGTAGCTGTGGCTCGCGGGCTCCAGAGCACAGGTTCAGTAGTTGTGGTGCATGGGCTTAGTTGCTCCGCGGCATGTGGGACCTTCCAGGACCAGGGCTCTAACCCATGTCCCCTGCATTGGCAGGCAGATTCCTAACCGCTGCACCACCAGGGAAGCCCGACTTTTACACTTCAAATGGGAAAATTAAGGAGCAAACAAAGACGAAAGGGATTGCCTGGAATATTCAGCAGTGGAGAGGTGGCAGGCATGTGGATGAGCAGACAGTAGTAAACTTGGCTCTAGGCTTCTGGACAGCAGTGGGATTCGGTTTCGATTGGAAAAGGAAGAAAAAGAAAGGAATTGGTTCCCTTCTCTGTGGTTATTCAGATAAGGGAAAACTCAGACTTTGGATTTAGATGATAATAAGTGGCAGGAATTATCCTGACATAGCAGATGGAGGGGACCTACAAAATAGCAAGTTATCTTTTCAACCACTGACCTGAAGGACATTTTAAGATATCCTCTATCTCCAGGAATGCTGCAGAGAGCAAGCTGCTCCAACTGCCCATCCAGGGACGCAGGCCCCATGGTTCAGCCCATGCCTGTCATTTACAACGTTGCAATCAAAGCATCAGAGATAAACTGTGTGAGTGGAAATAAAAATCTGGGCAGGAGACTAGGAGCTAGAGAGATAGACTTTGAGTGCTCCAGGAGACAGAAGCCTCCTGTCCGCTCAGTGTCCTGTACCAGGTAGTGTAGCCATTTGGGGAAAGAGAGCCTGTGACTATTGGTCCCTGGGAGAAGGTCGCTGTAAATCAGTAAGTGATTGTTTGAGACAAGATGCTCCAGCCCCCAGGGAGCACCACCATGGCAGGTCTGTTCTCAACTTGTAAGAAGGGACAACGCCTAAGCCCCATGCTGGACATTTGGTTTTAAGATCCTGAATGATTTGGTGCCTTCCCTAGAACATTTATTTACAGGAAAGCGAGGTGTAGAGGGAGGAAACTCCAGATTATCTCACCCAGGACAAATATCACTAAAAATGTCTGATTCGACGCCCATTACAGAAGGTGAATAACACATCCTCCAACAGTTTCCAGTCAGAGAACTCTCACCACTAGGGAACTTGTCCTAGGGTTTCCCTGCCCCGCTGACATGAGAATCTGTATGGGTATATAGACAGGTGGGCATTTCTGCAAACAAAACATACTATTTTCATGGTTCGTGAAGTAGCTTCATGCAGTGGAACAGCACTGGCCGGGGAGTTGGGAGTCCTGAATTCTGGCTCCAGCTTTACTAGTAGCAAACTGTGACCCCAGGACAAGTCACATCCTTCACAAAGCCAGAGTTGCCTCATCCCCAGAGCTTCTCAAGCAGGTTGGGAACTGCTGGACTAAAGAATCCTGAAGGCCCTTCCCGCTGCAACATCTTACGAATTTATGACTCCTGTTTCCCTGGCTGACCCCACGGTGCAGCGATCTCTGTCCCCCAGAACAGTCTAAATCTGCTCCACTGCAGCTGTCTTTGTCCTCTCTACCCACGATAACCTGACCCTTTGGGTTGGAAGATTGCTTGCATCTTTTTTTTGCACCTAATTGCATTTTTATAGGCAAATACTAAAAATAATAAGGACAATAATAGCATTCCTCAGTGGGCAGCTACAGAACAGTGTAGTGGTATCTTTAGGTCTAAGTTTCCTTGCAAAAAACTAGACGGTGCTTTCACAGATAGCATTTCTTCACAGAACGTGTTTCAATTTTCAAAATTTTTTTACCTTGCAGAAAGAATAAAAACGACATAAGCAAGCTCATCTTCAAAAGTGGAGATTTCCAAATGTCCCCATATGCTGAGTACCCCAAGAACCCTCGCTCACAAGAATGGGGCCGAGAAGCTATTGAAATGCATGAGAATGGAAGTACCAAAAACCTCCTCCAGATGACGGATGTGTATTACTCGGTGTGTATTCCCATGCCCACGTGACCTCCCGGCTCCAATTTCCTCGGAGAATTAAAGGGATTCTGTTTTTTCTGTTCGTTTTGGGGGTTTTTTGGTTTTGTTTTCCTGGTCTCGACACGTGGCTTGCAGGATCTCAGTTCCCTGATCTGGGATTAAACCCGGGCCACGGCAGTGAAAGCCCGGAATCCTAACCACTAGGCAACCAGAGAACTCCCAACGGATTCTGTTTTGTTGTAGTAAAAGCACTCCAGCTCATTAAAGGTTAAAAAGAATGGTGGCCTACGCCTCTTATTCACATGGTTTAATATTCAATTTCCTTACTATCTATTGGCATGGGATTTATTAGTTCCAACATTGAGCTATGAAGAGTGTTTCCACAGAGCACAGTATGTACTTCATGAGGTTGCGGCAAGATCCTTCTTGTCACTGAACTTGCTTTTAAGTCACAGAACCGGAAGGTAAAAGAGAGAGAAAGAATTGAATGATATTTAGCCTTTGGCCCTTTCATTTTTATCTCTTGTCTGCCATGCTTTACATCATGTGGTTGGGTAGTTGAAACGAAGGGATTGGGAAAAGGTATAAAGAGAACAATTCAGTGTCATCCTCACCCAGCACTTGTCAGAGGTTTGGAAGATTCAATAGGTCTTTAATAATTTGCTATGTCCAGCCCTGGGGTGCATCATTTGGAAAGATGGGAGACCACCTTGAACCCCTGCTGCTTCTGTCCCACACTGAACAACCCATGTCGTATTCCCATGCCTGCTCAGTTCTTTCATGTTACACTGTATCAGCCGTAAAGCAAACACAGGAGGTGATACCTGAGCCGAAAAATAAACAGCTGGCAAGTGACTTCTCCTGCCTTGCGGAGCTGTGAGAAGTATAGCAGTGAACGGGAAACCTTGCCCTAAGGTTTCAAGGGACTTAATAGCTTTAGGCAATCCTGTTAACAGACGGAACAACCACTCTGGTTGCTATGGAGATTAACCTGCGCTTCAGACTTTGGATGGGAGGGGCATTCGTGCTAAGGAAGCTGTAGTTTCAATGGACTCTGAAAATTTTGAACCTGGCCTGGAGGAAGAACAAAAAGAAATAAGAGGAAAGATAATTGTAGGTACAAAGATAGATCTAGTTTGAATGTTTCCGTTGATATTTCTGCATAGGAGCTTTGCTTTACCCTCTGTCTGTCAGGAAAGTCTTTTTCCTCTGATAACTGCAGCCGTAACTAAGCAGGTATCTCTCCCAGGGGTACCCACACACTTACAACCTTCACTAGGGGCTCCTCAGCCCCCAGGCAGCACCAGGAGAGAGCAACTGACAGGCCTACAGCATCACAGGACCCACCTTTGCTGCGCGTTCCCAGGCCATTAGCTGAAGAGTTGTCTTAAGTAGATGCACTCACAAACTTACACGAACCGCATTTTCATTTCAGACAGTAGGCTGAGCAGTCTTTAGAAGCAGAGCCTAGGCTGTCACCTGTGGGAGCACACTGTCCCTCACAGTGGTCTCAGGTGTACACTGGGCTCTCCTGGGATCCACATTATAATAAGCAGAAACTAGTGTTTTGTTTCTATAAGCCGATGTTTCTCCCTGAAGGAGGGCCTCCTCAGAGTAGCCAGGGCCTTCCCCAGCGGCTCTTTTTGCGTTAGGTAGGTAGTCACAACCCACTAAGCTGGGACTGGTCAGAGACGCCTGAGAATCAGCTGGCCTCCTGCTTTGGGGTCCTAACTCCACCTCCGACAGGTGGCCTTGTGAAGGTCAGTCCCCCATTCTTGGCAGGGACAATAATAGCATTCTGCTAAATACCAGAGAGGATTTAAAGCCATTGGGCTTCGCAGAGAAACTCTTTTTTTATTTTTATTTTTTATTTTTTTTATTATTATTTTTTTAGAAACTGTTTTTTAAAAGTCAAAATGATAATCAGATAATAATTACTCTTGATAATAATCAGGATAATAGTTAACCCAGGTCTTTTCCTATGTTGGTCTAAAATCACTGGGCTGCTCTTGGGACTTCCCTGGTGGCGCAGTGGTTACGAATCCGCCTGCCAATGCAGGGGACACGGGTTCGAGCCCTGGTCCGGGAAGATCCCACATGCCGTGGAGCAACCAAGCACGCAAGCCACAACTACTGAGCCTGCGCTGTAGAGCCTGCAAGCCACAACTACTGAGTCCACGTGCCACAACTACTGAAGCCCTCACACCTAGAGCCTGTACTCCACAACAAGAGAGGCCACTGCAATGAGAAGCCTGCGCACCGTAACAAAGAGTGGCCCCCGCTCACCGCAACTAGAGAAAGCCCGCGCACAGCAACGAAGACCCAACACAGCCAAAAATAAATAAATAAATAAAATTTAATAAAATAAAATAAAAATGACTGGGCTGCTCTTGATTACGTAATGTTTCTAAAAACCCACTTTTAAAATATGGGCAGAGGGATCCCAGGTTCCATAAAGAGACGACCTGGAAGGTCCTGACTTCTAGGTCAGACCTTGCTCTGCTATGTATAGCTGCCTCCATCTTAAATTCGTCAAAATATAGCATTCATTGTTTCTTTTTTCTTAACTATTAAATTTAAACCCAAGAATAATAAACTGACTTTTCTTCTTTTCTCTTTGGCCACCAGCCTACAAGTGTAAGGAATCCTGAACTTGAACGAAATGGACTCTACCCGGCCTACACTGGATTGCCAGGATCACGGCATTCTTGCATTTTCCCCGGACAGTATAACCCATCTTTCATCAGCGATGAGAGCAGGAGAAGAGACTACTTCTAAGTACAGCAGAGAGAGGGGCCTGTTGCTGTGACTGCACCAGCGGAGCACCTCCCGCCAGCCGCTCCCAGAACTTGTGCAGCCACACCTGAGCGGCCAGTGGAGAGGGGATGGGCATGGGGGGTGTGACCACAGTGGAAGGGGACAGCTGGAGCCCGTGGACGTGGAGCTGCAGGCTGCTCATCTGGCACCTTCATTGCTACTGTGAATGTGAACACGGGCCAGTACGGTAGAGTCCCCGCATGACTGCAGCTTGGCCGTGGCTTCGGGGTGACTGTTAATTAGGGCTGATCATCAGGCGTCAGTGCAAGGACCCAGGTTTTCCTTCGTTTGCACTTTAGTAAATGCAGAAGTAGGGAGGGAGGTCTCCTTTTGGATGTTTCTCAAGACTGCTCCAGAAAGAAGGCCTCTTCTACTCGGGCACTTCCATAGGCCTCAATTTGGTGATTCATTTCCAGCAAAATACTGGCTCTTTTGTTGTTTTCCTGCCCAGTAGCTACGTGCTGAACAACAGATGCCGATGGACATACCACTAGTGTTTGGAGATGCTGGAGGTTAACACACCCTCCTAAGTCGTCTCGTGCTACGTTCTCCAAACAAACCCCCAAAATGAGGAACTGAAATTCGTGAGGCACAGCACACAATTCCAGTTTGTTTTCTTTAGTCAAGGTGACACATTTATCTAGGATTATTTTTTTTCCCTTTGCAGTTACATCTGGATCAGGGCAAAACAACTTCCATTTGGTTCTAGTTAGAGGCATCCAGCTGCCCCATAGTGAGGCCCAGCAAGCACTGGATGAAGGCCCTGGTGGAAGGGTGCCATCCCTGAGGGCACTGCATGGTGCATGGGCTCTGACCTCCATCCTTGAGGCCGAGGCTGCTACATGTGGAGTAGAAGTGGAGAGCTCAGTGCAGGTTGGGTCTGAGCTGGTACTTCACCACTAACGGAGAAGCAGCTTTTGTTGCTGCTGCAGCTGAACATGGTTAGGGAAACGGGCTGAATAGGCGTATTCGATTTTCTGAAACACCAGTGCTTTGGGAAGCCGGGCGTGCGGTTCCTGAGGAAGAATAGGGAGCTGGGCTGGAGCCACACGTGAGCCTGCTTACCCACCAGTGCGGCATCTTTGCTAGTAGCCGCGATCTCGTCCGCAAACTCAGTGTCGGTTGAGTGGTTCAGCCAACCACTCAAAGCTATTTATTCATTGAAGAAATAACTTATTTTCTCTCAATCAGTGATTTGTAACTCTTTGTACTACTACGGAGTTCCCTCCAGAAACATGGGTATGATTCAAGTCAGCATTGGAGAACTAAAGACTTCTGGCCAGTTAGGGAGTTGAGCGTTTGCCTGGGGGAAGGAAATTCCACACGTCTTACTTACGGTGGCTGAAACGTGGGTCCTGCGAGGGGGGCATATCCAGTGCTGTGCCTTTAACTGCTGCTTGTGGAACTGTGATCATTCTCACCTGCTTTTGAACATCCTGGTTCAGGATGAAGTGAAGAGAACACAGAGGTAACAGAATTGTTCCCACCCTGAAGCTCGGAGCTCAGTGGCAACCACACTTCTGGAAATGGTGCAGCCTTTGGAGACGGTTCTGTCCCGGTCATGGTTGTTTCTTCAAGGTTCTCTAAGCTCTTCAGAATGAATCTAATCATTAGTCTTATGTAATTCTCGTCCAAACAGTTTTCAGTGCAAACTCCTGAGTCCCGTGGTCTCCACGAGTCACCATTTCCCTGCTGCAGCAGGAGTACTAGTCAGCTGTGATACCACTTAGTAGTTTAAATTGCGTTCATCTCATGAGATAGATACAAAAAGGATTCTGTTAGTGGGTGCCAACTTAAAATTTCAGAGCATTCCCTTTTAGAAATCTCGGGTGTGGCCTCTCTCCGTGCAGGCGAACGGCCGTCTGTGCCTCGTGGTCTCCCATCTAACTGGAGAGCTCAATCTCCTGCACTCAGCACACCTGAGCCAGCAGGCTGGGGCCGGAGGGAGGCGGCTGCTTCCGGGCTTTGGCCGCAGAGCCTCGCTTGCCCCCGGACCCGGAGCCACAATGGGGGCTGTCCCCAGGCATACACGCCTGCCGCCTCCAGCTGACCTCACAGCTGACAGATCATCGCCTGTGCCAGGGCCAGAAGCATTCTGTCCCCAAAGCGTCCTGGAGCAGAATCTCAACATCCAGAAAGGAGTGTGCTGTGAGTTCCAAGAATGCTTTCCTGGGAGTGGCTTTTGTGCATGTGGAGCGGATTAAGAGTGCTGTCCTTCCTTTTACTGTGAAAAAGGGAGGCCCCCTGCAAGGTTTATCTAGAGGCTTGCAGGGTTGGGGGCCGGTGGCAGTGCCGGTGCTGGCTGCTCGCCTGGGTAAGGAAGGGAGAAGCTGGCTTTGTTCCTGCTTGGGGTTAAATACCTCTAGAGGGTCCTCCCTGGGCCAAGACACAGCCGGTGGGGCAGCAGCCCCTGGGATGGGGGACAGGCTGGATGCGCCGCTGGTGAGCAGAAGCCCTCCCCTCCGGCACAGGTGCTGTGTCAGCCCCTGTACCTGGAGTGTGAGAGCCCTGTGCACAGAAATGCCTGGGTCCTGCGTGGGAGCCCCACAGCTGGGGGCGCTGGAGGAAGCTGCCCATGAGACACTCAGACGTCTATAGGGAAGAGTGAGGCCGCGTGGAACCCCATGTCCCGCAGCAGGCCGGAGCACGGTGACTCACAAGGCATGGAGGTGCTCGCCGGGGCCTCCCAGCATCTGCAGGTTTTGTCGAAGCTCCAGAGGGTCTTATTTCTGGTGTCTTTTCCTCTTGCCCCATGAGCCAGCCCAGGGCACTAGAGACAATTTAGAAAGCCTAAACAGTCCCCACAGACATCTCATGTGTTCCCACCACACCCAGGCTCTGTGCAGGGTACGTGGCCTCACCACACCCTTGTGAGGTGGGTGTGAGAGAGCCCATTTCTCGGACACGGGGCCCTTCAGAGGGGATAGGCACCTTGCCTTGGAGGGCCAGGACTCAAACCCTTCTGCCTGGCTTGTTGTTCTCGCTATACCTCTTGCCTCACCCCCCTGGCAGATGCCTCACCATCAAGTGTCAAAGAGAGCTGGAGAGAGTGGGCTTAAAATAAAAGTTGTTTATTTTAAGAACTTTGATATTATTAAACAGTAACTAAACTAATGCCATGAAGTACAAAAGCAAAATGTTGAAGCAGTCCTTCCAGGTCTGTTGTTACATGTATTTCTTGGATGCTTGTGGTCGTCATCAAGATAACAGTGGCTGGCTCGTGCTTGTTAGCAAGAAGCATATTGGTACGTGGCTTTGGTTGAAGGAGGTGTATGGTGATGACCTGGGTGTTTGACAGACATGGCCAGACTTAGACATCTCTCTGAGGGCTGCCTTGCCCTGCTCCCGTGGTGAGGCCATGTTTCCCACATATTGGAAGCATATGTTTTTGTGAACATGATCCGAGTCTGGCACATATTCAGTTGAAATGTCTTAAATGCTGACAAATCTTCTTCCTTTGACAAAAGTTTGTTTTCAGAAGCAGCTAAGTCATTTAGAGCCAAAATTGCTGAGTGAATAGTGTAATCAAGCTGGCTGATAGCATTTGAGGTCAAAAACTAAGATGTAACCGTTAAGTTCTCAAAGAGGTCGTTCTTAATGTTAGCCCAAATGGGAGGGCAACATCTTTGCAAGATGAGGCTGGATGGCTGCCCATGAGAATGTCGTTGAAGGGTGATATTCGTTCAGATGTGAAAGTTCCCAGAGCAGACACGTCAGGGTCACTCCTCACATGTGGCTTCTTGGGGCCTCCATTAAGCCATCTTGCCCACTGGTGGCGCACCCAGGTGGGTGTCTGTAACTCCATGAATGCTGCCTGCAGAAGCAAGAATGTTCAGGCCAGCTGCTTCTGGCTTAGTTTAGCCTAACACACCCCAAACTAGGGTTTTGACCCATGGTTCTAAGATACACTGATTTCAAAACTAGAGCACTTCTTTGGAGAGAGGAAGAAAGCAGAGTTCAGTATCTCAGTATTTTGTATCTTATGGAAAACCACCTTTAGTATCAGAGATATTTTTTCTGTGTGAAAACTTTTGTGGGGATTAGAAGGGACATTTCATTTCCTTCTTCTTGAAAAAGCGGCATTCTGAGGTTCTCATGTGCATTTTTGGAAATAGATACGGTTTTGTAGAGTTGGCTGTTAAGTATATGCTCTTTTTTCTTTTTCTTTTCTTGGCTCCCCAGAGAAGGAACCTGGTTAAACTACTAGAAAGATTAAAGTTTTAAATGTCAGTTAATTTCTTTGTGCTAAAGTATCTTTTCAAGAGTGTTATAATCCATCCTATTTGGTGTGAAGTGCTCACAGAAAACCCTGTGAAACCAAAGGGCACAACTGAGGTCTAAAAAAAGACATATCTTAGACTGGCTCTGTTCTCGTGGCATTTTAAAGAGGATATTTAAAAGGATTTGCATATTAGACTCTAGCTTTATCTTTTTTTTCTTGGATACATAATAATGCACTTCAGGTGCAGAGTTCTTGGATACGAAGGATGGGACTAGACAGGGATGGGATGGAACCTGTCTAGCTGGGAAACTAACCCAGGTTTCTGTATTACTTCGCCTGTTTCTTAAAAGATCTCCCATCATGGGTTGCTGTGAGTTTTGTTAATGTTTGTGTTGCTGGATTTATGGTTAAATGAAGCATGTAGCTGGAAGATGAACTTTTGAGTTTTCACATTGTCCCAGATTTCTCTTTGCAGACCTTTAAACCTTAGCCCCTGGTTGATTGTGTTAAATCCATTATGAGAATGTTATTTAAAGTTGTATTATAATTGCAACCTCCACGAATTATTCAGTACTGTAGCAGCAAAGTATTTGTAAGAATTCGATTATTTTTGTACTTATATCCACTATAAGTCTGGCGTTCTAGTCAGTAAAATGATGCAATAAAATCAATATCATTTTCACTGTGTTTTTCTCGTGAAAACAGACAAACCACAGCAGAGTGCGCCAAGTTCATTTTTATGAGGGCATCATTTAAACAACACAGCTGCACCGTGGACTCTTATATGGCACAAGTGAGGAAATATGCTTTTGATGATGGATGGATGGGCAGACGGATCAGGCATAGCACCTGCTTTTGTTTACTTTTCTTTCTGCTGGTTGGAAAGAGCCAGTAACCAGTTTTCAGGCATGGAAGATTTCCTCCTCAATGCCTCCCACCGTCACTCTTCATATCTTGCAGGAGAAGGGAGAGTAAGCATATCTGTGCTCTATGGTGGAGAGAATCTAGAACTTTAAGGTGGTAGGCTGTGGGCCTTAGACTTACGTGGCCAGTGAATGTGGCCACTTGGTTGATGTTTGTTCATTAATTAATTGCTTATTTGAGATTTGGGTGCCTTTTGTGGCAGGGATGGATGAGCCTTTCAGATGCTTTATGACAGTAACCTTGGCACAAGAAGAGGCCAATAATGGCAGCTCAGGACATGACGGTGACCTTTTGGTGGATTAGATCGGGGTTGCAGCCCATCGAACATCTCTGGATGGAAATAAGCAGCAGCACTTTCCTCTCCTGACCCGGCTCCCCCTACGCTGCTTTCTGTCCCACCATTTAATCCCCACCTAAGGCCTTAGCAGAACCCAGTACTGAACCTCGTTCATGTTCCTGCCCAGCTCAGCCAGACATTGTAAACATCACAGCATTTCCATACCCACCCTCCCCTGGGAACTGTTTAGCACTGAAAATGGGAGGACCTTCTGCTGTCCACCCACAAGCTGGCCCTAGTGCTTATCCTACCTGTGCATCTCACCTGGCAATGTGCAGCCTCCACCTCAGGAGGTGATTTGCCAGTAAATAAAAATCTAAAAAATATTTTTAGACCCTTGGACTTAAAGGACTCCAGCAGTGCACAGTCATTTTCCAATTGTTTGAGAAGTAATGAAAGGTAAGGGGCACAATATATAGATTATATAGGGAAGAGTCCTCCTGTCTTGGATATTGATCAGCCAGGTCAACTTTAAACCCCCAGAACTGGATGGTATCGAGATGAAGCCACCTGAGGCAGCAAGCATGAACTTCAGATAAGAAAGATTCAAGGGAGAGGCCAGGGAAAAGAAATGCAGATGGATTTTTATTGACCTCATAAAAACTTACAGCATCATCAGAAGACCTGGGCTCTAACAGCTGGTACGAGACACTCCCTAACAGTTTCCTGGTTCTTTTTCCCAGATCATGATGTGAGGCCTGAGTCAGCTCACCTCTCTGAGCCTCAGTGTCCTGATCAGGAAAGTGGGGATAATAAGTGTTGCCTCCCAGAGTTGTTGTGAGGATGAAAAGGGAGAATTCATATGGAAACACTCTGTAAACTACAAAGAAACATAACACAGATGGGTTCTCTTCAATAGGGCCATCCTCTCACCAAAAGAAAGACAGACAAGTACAGGATGAATGTGTCATTTCACTAGTAACTGGTCCTGAAGACCTCGGACTTGCCATCCAAGCTTTCTTGTCATTTCCCCTTCCCTCCTTCTCCAACCTGCTCCCCATATCATGAAGGGATTAATGGGTTAAAAATCGTAAGCTCTGTCCAGGTAGGAACCAAGTCTGTCCTGCTCAACACGATATGCTCAGTACCTGGCACCTAGCAGGCATTCACTAAAACAAAGAATAGGTGAGTGGGTGGATGAATCGTCCAACAGAAGAAGTATATTGAAGTTAAAGTTCCTGGAGACCTACCCCCTTCAGTAGCTGCAGGCTGACGACTAGCTGACGGTGGATGAATATGTAGCTATGACATGTAACTGAACAGGAACCCTTAGTAAAGATCTCTTGTAGCAAAGTTCAAGCAGACATTTGCAGACCAAACACTAAAGATACACTATAAAGCCCTTCACCTGATGAATTATGGAACAACTATACAATGAAATACCACTCAGGAAGTAGAAGGAACAAACTACCTCAACAGGCAGCAACATGGATGGGTCTCAGAAACATTATGCTGAGTGACAAGAGCCAGCCATAAAAGGCTACACACTGTATGATTCCATTTATATTTCATTCTGGAAAAGACAAGATCATTGGGGCAGAAAACAGGTGAGTGGTTCCCTGGAGGTCGGGAAGGGGCTTTCTGCTGTTCATATATTTCCAGCTTTCCTCCTGTCAGGCACCTGGTAGCCAAACTTCCCCATCCGCTTTGAAATATGGCCGTGTGACTTGCTTTGGCCAAAGAAATGTGAAGGGAAGTGAAATGTGTCGCTTCTGGGGAGGCACTTTAAGAGCTGTGTGTGGTGGTCATTTCTCTTGCCTCAGCAGTCATGGAAATATCTACCGAGATGGAGCCACTATTGGCCTGGGACCCCGTGACTAAGAGGAACATAGCCTCGTTGCTGACTGGGCTTAGACACGAACAAGAAAAAACGTTAACACTGGTTATTACCCTTGAGTGAATTGCTTGATTCCTAGTTCAACACCATGGAACATTTATATCATTAAAATTCTTCAACTAAGTTGTTTTAGGTTTGTTTTATAATAATTCAAATCAGAAACACTTATTAAGTGGTTAATATTTTCCAAGCCTGCTGTGTGAGAATTTGTGGTATGAATGAGCTTTTGAACCAGAATAACCTAGATTTGAAACTCATCTCTACGGCTTTTTAGCTGTGCGCCCTTGATAGATTTCTTAACCAAACTGATCCTGAGTTTACTCCTCTATAAAATAGCAATAGTGAGGGCTTCCCTGGTGGCGCAGTGGTTGAGAGTCCGCCTGCCGATGCAGGGGACACGGGTTCGTGCCCCGGTCCGGGAAGATCCCACATGCCACGGAGCGGCTGGGCCCGTGAGCCATGACCACTGAGCCTGCGCGTCCGGAGCCTGTGCTCTGCAACGGGAGAGGCCACAACAGTGAGAGGCCCGCGTACCGCAAAATAGCAATAGTGATAGTTCCTAATTCAGAGGTATGTTGAGATTAAATGATAGGATGTCTCTAAAGTGTATCTCAGTGATGGGATACATCATTTAGCTCTGAGCATGGGATGAAGCAGGCATTGAATATATGTGTGTTAGGCTCCATGGTAGGCCTGCTTGAAGCAGCCGTCTTGTTCATATAAAACTAGAATATTTATTCCTCTGCCCTTGCTTCCTGCTTACTTCACAGTAGTTGTCAAACTTTATTGTAAGGCATTATCATAGGAATACTAGTACCATCAAGAAGATAAAAGTTGTTTGGGAAAACGTGCTAAAACTTTATAATCCATGTAGAACTTGATCTATATTTAGCTCAGTGATAACTATATTAATCGAAGAACAAGGTCCATCTTTTCTGTCTCTCCATACCCATCACCCTCACTGTAGAGTATCCTGTCCCTCACTTCCTTATCAGTTGGTCCCCATTTCACATTGAGGCTAATTGCTTTCTAAAGACCAAGGGACTGGGATATAGTCATCCTACCTGGGAAAATAAGGACAAGTTTCACTGTCACTCATAGTATCATAGACTGTGAGGCCTGGAGATCTTTTCAGTGAGGTCATCTAGGCAGTGGTTTACAAATCCTGCCCGTGGAGGGGTGCTGGTCCAGGAAGAAGTCATCACCGGGCAGAGGCCAAATGCATGGAATAAGTAGTGAGTTTTTCAAAAAGCTTAATTTATTCAATGTAAATACAGTCTCATTATTATGAGACAATGTCCTTTCTACTTTTTTTAGTTATAAAAATGTCCCTTATTTTATGAAAAAATGATAATAGCAGATGGCAGTTTAGTTTTTAGTGTCCATGCTTCATCAGCAAGCACCTCTGTCAGTCCCCTCCACATCACTAGTTTGGGACACATCACTAGTTTTTTAAAACCTTTAAATCTAGGAACCACTGACCTGGTCCAGCCCTGGATTTTACAAAAGAGCAAACTGAGGCCCAAGGAGGCTGAAGGCTATTACTTTTCCCAACGTTTCCCAATGTCACTGGTTGTACTTTGCAAGACAGAAACATCGTCATGCAGTGGGATAAAATAATGCAGGTTTTTGAGACAGATCTAGATAAAAGACCTGGGCTCCAGTGAACTACTCACTAGGATAATGCCTTGAAAAAGCTATGTCATTCCTACATCTTAGTAGTTGTTGGTTTTTTTCCATTTTTAAGACCAGGTTAGTGTCATGTATATAAAGGAAGTCCCCTTTGAGAGGGTTGAATCTGGCTGGTCTCACACTTCTTCACAGCAACATGCAAAGCTTGAAGGCATGAAGCAATATCTATAAGGTTATCCTCTTAGTCAAAGCAATAGGCAGAGATCGTCCAAAGGAAAAGATTTCAGAGAACCCAGCACCCAAGAAAAACCACTCCATAGTGAAGTCCTGCCAACCAAGAGAGGAACAAAAACACTGAATTGGGGAATGGAGAAGCTATGAGGGATACGTGTTGGATCTGGTTAGATAGAGAATTAAGACATGGAATTAAGAAAATGAAAGAATTAAGATTTGGAAATAGAATATAAATGTTATAAAACCCTGACAAAGTAAAAATAATATAAATAACAAAAACAGAAGGTATAGGAGAATAAGCTGCTCTTTCCCTTGCTTTTCATAGCTGGTATATCAATCCATACTGTTTAAAGTTAAATAATAAGCTTTTTAAAAGAACATATCTATTATGGATTTTCACAGTATTTTTTTCTTGATCTTGGAGGATTGTCCTTAGAATTAATATCTCTTAAAGACATCTTCTTTTGAAGTTTAGCAATCATTTCATTTTCACTTCGCCTGATTTTTCTTCTGTTAATTCAAGCTAATAACTAAATGTCTTGTTCCAATTGAAAAATAGTTTCTATGTTGTGATCTCGCACTTAAAAAATTATACCTACTCACCTATCTATCTCCGCCTATCCTCTCTCTCCCCCACTATCCGCCTACAAGCACGGAGAGAGCTGTCTCACCTGGCGTCCTCTAAATGTTAACGCTGGTTACTGGATCGTGGGTACTTTTCCTTTCTTCTTTATGCTTTTCCATGTTGCTTGAATTTATCTTAACAAACATGAGTTATTTCAGTAAGAGCAATAAAATTATTCATTTAAAAAATGAAATGAGGACAATAATATGTAACTTTCAGAACTGTCAAAAGAACGTATATGTATGTATGTATATGTGTATATATATGTATGTATATGTGTGGATATAGACATACAGATATAGATATCCTAACAGAGTTCTTGGCATACTGTAGGCACTCAGTAGTTGCAAGGCACTATTGTTATTACTTTCTTGGAGAGAGGAAAGTGTTAAATCCTGACTGAAGTAATCAATCTCCTGTGTTAGTTGGGGTTCTTGTGAAGAGATGAGCATCCACTCTGTCTTATGAAAAGACATCAGATGTCTCACAGAATCCCCAGGAGGGACTTGGAAGATCCCCAGAGGAGAACAATGGCCAGATCACCTTGTGGGAATGAGCCCTCCAGCAAAGACAACCCCTCTGCCACTACTGCTCCACCCAGACCCCACAGCTTACACCACTGCCCCCAGGCATGATACTGGCACCTTCGGTTTCTGCATCTGAAAGACAGAAAAGTAGACACCATCTGGTGCTGCTACCTTTTATTTCTTCTTCTAAATACAAGTCATGTGCAGGTGCCTCTGGTTTATGGTGCTAAGTCATAGGCCTGCACCCCACAGACAAGAGAGGCTGTGAAAGCAAGGTCTTGGCCTCTATCTTGGTGTGGCGGGACTTGTGATGGGGGAGATCCCCAAGTACAGGAAGCGTCGTCCAAGGTGCTGAGTGGTCTCAAACAGGGCAAACACTCCTAAGTATTGACCGTACCTCCTAAGTATCCCTTACAAAGCTTGGTGAGACAAAGACCAAAAGGATTCCAAGAGCACTTGAGAATTATGGTATATTGGTTCTTTACTCACTCAAAGGTTCTGTTAATTCACGAAATATATTTATGTACAGTAAGCCCTTCATATCCAGGAATTCAACCAACCATGGACTGAAAAAAATTTTTTTAATTAAAGTTCCAAAGAGCAAAATTTGAATTTGCTGCTCACTGACAATTATTTATATAAATACTATATATATAGTATTTACAGCTATTTTCATAGCATTTACATTGTATTAGGTATTATAAGAAATCTAGAGATGATTTAAAGTATATGAGGGGGAATTCCCTGGCGGTCCAGTGGTTAGGACTCGGCGCTTTCACTGCCATGGGCCTGGGTTCAATCCCTGTTCAGGAAACTAAGATCCTGCAAGCTGTGCAGCATGGCCAAAAAATAAAATAAAATAAATTTTTTAAGTATATAGGAGGATGCTTATAGGTTACGTGAATATATTACGTTATTTTATATAAGGAACTTGAGCATTCTCAGATTTTGGTACCTATGGGGGGTGGGGTCCTCAAACCAACCCCCAACAGATACCAAAGGACCACTATAAAATTCTAAAACCTCAGCGAAGGGGCTCCTTATCCAATGTAAACAGTGTTATCAGAGGCCTCTCAATTCTTAGCTGAAAAAGGGAGAGAGGTTTTTTGTTTTTGTTTTTTTTTTCATTTTTTTAACGTCTTTATTGGAATGTAATTGCTTTACCTTGTTGTGTTAGTTGCTGCTGTATAACAAAGTGAATCAGCTATACATATACCTATATCCCCATATCCCCTCCCTCTTGAATCTCCCTGCCACCCTCCCTATCCCACCCCTAGGGATAGAGTTTTTATAAAACATATAAACTGTGTATAAAGAAAAATATTAAAAATCAAAGAATAAGGATTTACAGCAAATATGACAGAATGAGGGTTAATATATCTTTTTTTTTTTTTTTTTTTTTTTTTTTTTTCTTTTTTTGCGGTATGCGGGCCTCTCACTGTTGTGGCCTCTCCCGTTGCGGAGCACAGGCTCCGGACGCGCAGGCCCAGCGGCCATGGCTCACGGGCCCAGCCGCTCCGCGGCATATGGGATCCTCCCAGACCGGGGCACGAACCCGTATCCCCTGCATCGGCAGGCGGACTCTCAACCACTGCGCCACCAGGGAGGCCCGGGTTAATATATCTTGATGTTCCTAAACCCATACAAATTAATTTTAAAAAGAAAGGAAACCACTAAGAAGCCAAGAGATACATGGGCAAAGGACATGCACAGATGATTGACAAAGGAGAATGTGCAAGAAGACACATGGTCTGAAAAATGTTAACACTTGTAGCTGGAGAGGAAGGGAGACTACACCTGCCTGGGCACCAAGCATCTTGCATACATTTTTATTTCATCCTCACAACCATAGTCATGTTAGATGCCATAATCTAAGTTATAAATGAGGAAACTTGAGGTTCAGAAGGGTTGGGTAGCTTGTTGACCAATATCAACTGGCAAAGCTGAAACTGACCCCATGATGACTGTCAGGCTCCAAAGACTAGGGTATTTCCACTCACCAAGCTGACTCTCTAGTGATTGTTGTGAATCAAAGCAAACTCTTTTCACCTATTAAGTTATCAAAATCCAATGCTGATGAGAGTATGATGGAAGAGTCATTCTCATAAGAGATTATGGGTGGGTGAGTAAATTAACAAAACCCTTTGAAATCTGTCAAGACTTATTAAGAGTCATAAAAATGTTGAATTCCACTGACCCAATCATTCACTTTGGGGGAATCTTCTCTCAGGGAATAATTCAATATGTGGAAAGAGTTGTGGGCAAAAAGATGTTCATCATGGATTTATAAGAGTGAACAATTGGAAACAACCTAAATGTCGAGAATTGTCTAACTAAACTGGTAAATGTTTACTTTCCACTTAATAGAATATTATATAGCTATTATAAACATTTGTTATATTATGAAGTAAAAAGGAAAGCAATTATTTCAAATAGTTTTTAAAATAAACGCCTGGATATCAGGATTAAGAAGTGAAGAAATGAGGGAGCTTCTACTTTTTATATTTATATATTCCTGGAATTTTTCAATTTTATTTTATTTATTTGTTTTTTTTTTTGGCTGCGTTGGGTCTTTGTTGCTGTGCACAGGCTTTTCTCTAGTTGTGGCGAGTGGGGGTTACTCTTCATTGTGGTGCATAGGCTTCTCATTATGGTGGCTTCTCTCGTTGTGGAGCACAGGCTCTAGGCGCGCAGGCTTCAGTAGTTGTGGTGCATGGGCTTAGTTGCTCCGCGGCATGTGGGATCTTCTCAGACCAGGGATTGAACCTGTGTCCCCAGCATTGGCGGGCAGATTCTTAACCACTGCGCCACCAGAGAAGTCCCTGGAATTCTTTTTTTCCCCTTGGAATTTTTTAATTAAATATTTTATAATTTAAAATAAATAAGGGGTACAAGATGGTGGAGTAGAAGGACGTGCTCTCACTCCCTCTTGCAAGAACACTGGAATCACAACTAACTGCTGAACAATCACTGACAGGAAGACACTGGAACTCACCAAAAAAGATACCCCACATCCAAACACAAAGGGGAAGCCAAAATGAGACGGTAGGAGGGGTGCAGTCACAATAAAATCAAATCCCATAACTACTGGGTGGGTGACTCACAAACTGGAGAACAGTGTTACCACAGAAGTCCACCCACTGGAGTGAAGGTTCTGAGTCCCACTTCAGACTTCCCAACCTGGGGGTCCCGCAACGGGAAGAGGAATTCCAAGAGAATCAGACTTTGAAGGCTAGCAGGATTTGATTGCAGGACTTCGACAGAACTGGGGAAAACAGAGACTCCACCCTTGGAGGGCACACACAAAGTAGTGTGCACGTCGGGACCCAGGGGAAGAAGCAGTGACCCCAAAGAGACTGAACCAGACCTACCTGCTAGTGTTGGGGGTCTCCTGCAGAGGCGGGGGGGTGGCTCTGCCTCACCATGAGGACAAGGACACTGGCAGCAGAAGTTCAGGGAAGTACTCCGTGGCATGAGACCTCCCAGAGTCCACCATTAGCCCCACCAAAGAGTCCGGGTATGCTCCAGTGTTGGGTCACCTCAGGCCAAACAACCAACAGGGAGGGAACCCAGCCCCACCCATCAGCAGACAAGATTAAAGTTTTATTGAGTTCTGCCTACCAGAGCAACAGCCGGCTACCAAGCACCAGTCCCTCCCGTCAGGAAACTTGCACAAGTCTTTTAGATAGCCTCATCCACCAGAGGGAAGACAGCAGAAGCAAGAAGAACTACAAACCTGCAGCCTGTGGAACAAAACCCACATTCATAGAAATATAGACAAGATGAAAAGGCAGAGGGCTATGTACCAGATGAAGGAACAAGATAAAATCCCAGAAAAACAACTAAATGAAGTGGAGATAAGCAACCTTCCAGAAAAAGAATTCAGAATGATGATAGTGAAGATGATCCTGGACCTCAGAAAAAGAAAGGAGGCAAAGATCGAGAAGATGCAAGAAACGTTTAACAAAGACCTAGAAGAATTAAAGAATAAACAAACAGAGATGAACATTACAATAGTTGAAATGAAGAATACACTAGAAGGAATCAATAGCAGAATAACTGAGGCAGAAGAATGGATAAGTGACCTGGAATACAGAATGGTGGAATTCACTGCTGCAGAACAGAATAAAGAAAAAAGAATGACAAGAAATGAAGACAGCCTGAGAGAGCTCTGGGACAACATTAAACGCAACAACATTCGCAATATAGGGGTCCCAGAAGGAGAAGAGAGAAAGGACCCGAGAAAATATTTGAGGAGATTATAGTCAAAAACTTCCCTAACATGGGAAAGGAAATAGCCACCCAAAGTCAGGAAGCACAGAGAGTCCCATACAGGATAAACCCAAGGAGAAACACACCAAGACACATAGTAATCAAATTGGCAAAAATTAAAAGACAAAGAAAAATTATTGAAAGCAGCAAGGGAAAAACGACAACTAACATACAAGGGAACTCCCATAAGGTTAATAGCTGATCTCTCAGCAGAAACTCTACAAGCCAGAAGGAGTGGCATGATATATTTAAAGTGATGAAAGGGAAAAACCTACAACCAAGATTACTCTACCCAGCACGGATCTCATTAAGATTCGATGGAGAAATCAAAAGCTTTACAGACAAGCAAAAGCTAAGAGAATTCAGCACCACAAAATCATCTCTACAACAAATGCTAAAGGAACTTCTCTAAGTGGGAAACACAAGAGAAGAAAAGGACCTACAAAAACAACCCCAAAACTATTAAGAAAATGGTAATAGGAACATACATATCGATAATTACCTTACACGTGAATGGATTAAATGCTCCAACCAAAAGACACAGGCTCGCTGAATGGATACAAAAACAAGACACATATATATGCTGTCTACAAGAGACCCACTTCAGACCTAGGGACACATACAGACTGAAAGTGAGGGGATGGAAAAAGATATTCCATGCAAATGGAAATCAAAAGAAAGCTGGGGTAGCAATACGCATATCAGATAATATAGACTTTAAAATAAAGAATGTTACAAGAGACAAGGAAGGACACTACATAATGGTCAAGGTATCAATCCAAGAAGAAGATATAACAATTATAAATATATATGCACCCAACATAGGAGCACCTCAATACATAAGGCAACTGCTAACAGCTCTAAAAAAGGGACTCGACAGTGACACAATAATAGTGAGGGACTTTAACATCTCACTAACACCAATAGACAAATCCTCCAAACAGAAAATTAATAAGGAAACACAAGCATTAAATGACACAATAGACCAGATAGATTTAATTGATATTTATAGGACATTCCATCCAAAAACAGCAGATTACATTTTCTTCTCAAGTGGGCACGGAACATTCTCCAGGATAGATCATGTCTTGGGTCACAAATCAGGCCTCAGTAAATTTAAGAAAATTGAAATCATATCAAGCATCTTTTCTGACCACAACGCTATGAGATTAGAAATCAATTACAGGGAAAAAAATGTAAAAAATACAAACACATGGAGGCTAAACAATACGTTACTAAATAACCAAGTGATCACTGAAGAAATCAAAGAGGAAATCAAAAAATAACTAGAGACAAATGAAAATGCAAACATGACGATCCAAAACCTATGGGATGCAGCAAAAGCACTCCTAAGAGGGAAGTTTATAGCTATACAAGCCTACCTCAAGAAACAAGAAACATCTCAAACAATCTAGCCTTACACCTAAAGGAACTAGAGAAAGAAGAACAAACAAAACCCAAAGTTAGCAGAAGGAAAGAAATCATAAAGATTAGAGCAGAAATAAATGAAATAGAAACAAAGAAAACAATAGCCAAGATCAATATAACTAAAAGCTGGTTCTTTGAGAAGATAAACAAAATTGGTAAACTATTAGCCAGACTCATGAAGAAAAAGAGGGAGAGGACTCAAATCAATAAAATTAGAAAGGAAAAAGAAGTTACAACAGACACCACAGAAATACAAAGCATCCTAAGAGACTACTACAAGTAACTCTATGCCAATAAAATGGACAACCTGGAAGAAATGGACAAATTCTTAGAAAGGTATAACTTCCAAGACTGAACCAGGAAGAAACAGAAAATATGAACAGACCAATCACAAGTAATGAAATTGAAACTGTGATTAAAAATCCTCCAACAGGGCTTCCCTGGTGGCACAGTGGTTGGGAGTCTGCGTGCCGATGCAGGGGACACGGGTTCATGCCCCGGTCCAGGAGGATCCCACATGCTGCGGAGTGGCTGGGCCCATGAGCCATGGCCACTGAGCCTGTGCGTCCGGAGCCTGTGCGTCTGGAGCCTGTGCTCCGCAACGGGAGAGACCACAATAGTGAGAGGCCTGCGTACCGCAAAAAAAAAAAAAAAAATCTTACAACAAACAAAAGTCCAGGACCAGATGGCTTCACAGGTGAATTCTATCAAGCATTTAAAGAAGAGCTAACACCCATCCTTCTCAAACTCTTCCAAAAAATTGCAGAGGAAGGACCACTCCCAAACTCATTCTATGAGGCCACCTTCACCCTGATACCAAAACCAGACAAAGATACTACAAAAAAAGAAAATGACAAACTAATATCACCGATGAATATAGATGCAAAAATCCTCAACAAAATACCAGCAAACAGAATCCAACAACACATTAAAAGGATCATACTCCGTATGATCAAGTCGGATTTATCCCAGGGATGCAAGGATTCTTCAATATATGCAAATCAATCAATGTGATACACCATATTAACAAATTGAAGAATAAAAACCATATGATCATCTCAGTAGATGCAGAAAAACTTTTGACAAAATTCAACACCCATTTATGATAAACACTCTCCAGAAAGTAGGCATAGAGGGAACCTACCTCAACATAATAAAGGCCATATACGACAAACCCACAGCAGACATCATTCTCAGTGGTGAAAAACTGAAAGCATTTCCTCTAAGATCAGGAACAAGACAAGGATGTCCACTCTCGCCGCTATTATTCAACATAACTTTGGACATCTTATCCACGGCAATCAGAGAAGAAAAAGAAATAAAAGGAATACAAATTGGAAAAGGAGAAGTGAAACTGTCAGTGTTTGCAGATGACATGATACTATACGTAGAGAATCCTAAAGATGCTACCAGAAAACTACTAGAGCTACTCAATGAATTTGGTAAAGTTGCAGGATACAAAATTAATGCACAGAAATCTCTTGCATTCCTATACACTAATGATGAAAAATCTGAAAGAGAAATTAAGGAAACACTCCCATTTACCATTGCAACAAAAAGAATAAAATGCCTAGGAATAAACCTACCTAGGGAGAGAAAAGACCTGTATGCAGAAAACTATAAGACACTGATGAAAGAAATTAAAGATGATACCAACAGAAGGAGAGATATACCAAGTTCTTGGGCTGGAAGAATCAATATTGTGAAAATGACTATGCTACCCAAAGCAATCTACAGGTTCAGTGCAATCCCTATCAAATTACCAATGGCGTTTTTTACAGAACTAGAACAAAAAATCTTAAAATTTGTATGGAGACACAAAAGACCCCGAACAGCCAAAGCAGTCTTGAAGGAAAAAAATGGAGCTGGAGGAATCAGACTCCCTGACTTCAGACTATACTACAAAGCTACAGTAATCGAGACAACATTGTACTGGCACAAAAACAGAAACATAGATCAATGGAACAAGATAGAAAGCCCAGAGATAAGCCCACGCACCTATGGTCAACTAATCTATGACAAAGGAGGCAAGGATATACAATGGAGAAAAGACAGTCTCTTCAGTAAGTGGTGCTGGGAAAACTAGACAGCTACATATAAAAGAATGAAATTAGAACACTCCCTAACACCATACACAAAAATAAACTCAAAATGGATTAGAGACCTAAGTGTAAGACCGGACACTATAAAACTCTTAAAGGAAAACATTGAAAGAACACTCTTTGACATAAATCTCAGCAAGATCTGTTTTGATCCACCTCCTAGAATAATGGAAATAAAAATAAACAAATGGGACCTAATGAAACTTAAAAGCTTTTGCACAGCAAAGGAAACCATAAACAAGACGAAAAGACAACCCTCAAAATGGGAGAAAATAATTGCAAATGAATCAACGGACAAAGGATTAATCTTCAAAATATATAAACAGCTCATGCAGCTCAATATTAAAGAAACATACAACCCAATCTAAAAATGGGCAGAATACCTAAATAGGCATTTCTCCAAAGAAGACATACAGTGGCCAAGAAGTACATGAAAAGCTGCTCAACATCACTAATTAGTAGAGAAATGCAAATCAAAACCACAGTGAGGTATCACCTCACACCAGTTAGAACAGGCATCATCAGAAAATCTACTAGCAACAAATGCTGGAGAGGGTGTGAAGAAAAGTGAACCCTCTTGCACTGTTGATAGGAATGTAAATTGATACAGCCACTATGGAGAACAGTATGAAGGTTCCTTAAAAAACTAAAAATAGAATTACCATATAACCCAGCAATCCCACTACTGGGCATATACCCAGAGAAAACCATAATTCAAAAAGACACATGCACCCCAATGTTCATTGCAGCACTGTTTACAATAGCCAGGTCATGGAAGCAACCTAAATGCCCGTCGACAGACAAATGGATAAAGAAGTGTGGTACATATATACAATGGAATATTACTCAGCCATAAAAAGGAACGAAATTGGGCCATTTGCAGAGACGTGGATGGATCTAGGGACTGTCATACAGAGTGAAGTAAGTCAGAAAGAGAAAAACAAATATCGTCTATTAACGCATATATGTGGAACCTAGAAAAATGGTACATATGAACCGGTGTGCAGGGCAGAATTAGAGACACAGATGTAGGGAACAAACGTATGGATACCAAGGGGGGAAAGCGGCGGGGGCTGGGGGGTGGAGGTGTGATGAATTGGGAGATTGGGATTGACATGTATACACTGATGTATATAAGATGGATGACTAATAAGAACCTGCTGTATGAAAAAAAAAATTAAATTCCAAAAAAAATATAAGGAAAATATGTAGGATAAAAGCTTGAAAATAACCATACCAAAATATCAACAATATTAGAGTAGAAGGACTATGGGTTTTTCCCCTCATTTTATTTTTAAATTTTCTTTGTAATGTATTACTAAAGATGTAATTTTATAACAGAAAAACGTCATTCTAAAATGAAAGTATGGGGCTTCCCTGGTGGCGCAGTGGTTGAGAGTCCGCCTGCCGATGCAGGGGACATGGGTTCATGCCCCGGTCCGGGAGGGTCCCACATGCCTCGGAGCGGCTGGGCCCGTGAGCCATGGCCGCTGGGCCTGCGTGTCCGGAGCCTGTGCTCCGCGGCGGGAGGGGCCCCAGCGGTGAGAGGCCGCGTACCGAAAAAAAAAAAAAAAAAAAAACCAAAAAACCATAGTTGCGACTTATTGTCTCTGGGAGGTCATTTTCTCCGTGTCACAGATAAGTAAACTGAACCTCTAGGAGGCTGAGTAAATTCCAGCCACTTAGAATTAAGCCTTGACCTGTGTGACTCCTACCTTTGTGTGCCTTCAGTCTGCCCTCAGGACCCACCTCAGTTGAAGCTCTGGGCCTGAAGGAAGCCCTTGAATGATAAAGGTCTATGATTCAGCTTCCTGGAAATCAGTGGCTTGTGGTAACCGAGGCAGAAGTATCAACGGTTGATATTGACCTGGACATGATAAGAAAAATAATATGTGAAAAATGAGCCTTAGCCAGGGAGGAAGTAGGGCATTCAGGAGTTTTGAAGAGGGTGGTTATGGGAGAAGCAAGTTACAGGGACACCTCTCCAAATGAAGTGGGTGTCCCAGCAGCACCCTTCTTTGTGATAAGCATCAGTAGTACAGGTAGGACTAATACAGCTGGAGAAGAGAGATGTTTCAGGACATCAGAGAGGAGAATTTCTGCGTTAAAAAATATTAAATACAAATTTAAAGAATGCTAGAAAACATAAAATATGGAATCCCATAATCTCAGGTTTGAAAACGATTTTAGCCATTGTTTATTCCAGCTACTCTAAAAAAGTGCTTCAATTCGTCTCATCTGAGTAGATGTCCCAGGAACAGGGAGCTGCCTTGCTTTGAAGAAGCTCCTTGCATATCTCAATAACTCCAACTGCTAGAAAGCTCCTCCCTACTGTCAACCCAGTTATTTTATCCTTCTTGGATGAGAGAGTCGTCTTGGGAGTGGCAAGGAGCTTGCAGGGATGGAGGAACTGAATTTAACTTAGGGCTGTATAGGGACAGATTTGAGCAGAGCTGAGCAGGAGAGCCGAGGCGAGTGGAGGCTGGGGAGGAAGGTCTCTATGAAGGCAGGGTGGGCTCCAGGTGCAGAGAGATACCAGTGATTGGGCACACAGGTTCCTCTGCTCTGGGTGAACCACAGCCAACCTCCCAGGAGTACTTGGAAAATGTGTGAGGGTGAAAGAGGTTCCTGCTCACCTCTGCAACCTTCTCTTCAGCCATCCCTGCAGAACTGTACGGGAAGGGTAGAGGTTGACAAGATAGTAGTGGGACAGGGGAGATGACCCTGGCCGCTCATGCAGACTTCCTGGGGTCACATCCTTACTTACTAGCTCTGTGACCCTGGGCAAGTTGTTGTTGGGTTTTTGGTAACTTTTTATTGAAGTATAGTTGATTTACAATGTTGTGTTAGTTTCAGGTGTACAGAAAAGTGAATCTGTTATACATATATCCACTGTTTTTTAGTCTTTTCCCATATAAGCCATTACAGAGTATTGAGTAGAGTTTCCTGTGCCATATAGTAGGTCCTTATTAGTTATCTATTTTATATATAGTAGAGCATATATGTGAATCCCAGTCTTCCAGTTTATCCCTCCCTCTGCTTTACCCCTCGGTAACCATAAGTTTATTTTCTACATCTATAACTCTATTTCTGTTTTGTAGATAAGTTCATTTGTACACTTTTTTTTAGATTCCACATATAAGTGATATCATATGATATTTGTCTTCCTCTGTCCGACTTACTTCACTCAGTATGACAATCTCTATGTCCATTCATGTTGCTGCAAATGGCATCATTTCGTTCTTTCTTATGGCTGAGTAATATTCCATTGTATTTATATTCCACATCTTCTTTATCCATTCATCTGTTGATGGACATTTAGGTTGCTTCCATGTCTTGGATATTGTAAATAGTGCTGCAGTGAACATTGAGGTGCATGTGTCTTTTCAAATTATGGTTTTCTCTGTGTATATGCCCAGGAGTGGGAATGCTGGATCGTATGGTAGCTCTATCTTTAGTTTTTTAAGGAACCTCCATACTGTTCTCCATAGTGGCTGTATCAATTTACATTCCCACCAACAGTGCAAGAGGGTTCCCTTTTCTCCACACCCTGGCCAGCATTTATTGTCTGTAGATATTTCGATGATGGCCATTCTGACTGTTGTGAGGTGATATCTTATTATACTTTTGAGTTGCATTTCTCTAATAATTAGTGATGTTGAGCATCTTTTCATGTGCTTTTTGGTCATCTGTATGTCTTCTCTGGAGAAATATCTATTTAGATCTTCTGCCCATTTTTTAATTGGGTTGTTTGTGGGTTTTTTGTTATTGAGTTGTATGAGCTGTTTGTGTATTTTGGAGATTAATCCCTTGTTGGTCTGTTCATTTGCAAATATTTTCTCCCATTCTGTGGGTTGTCTTTTCATTTTGTTTGTGGTTTCCTTTGCTGTGCAAAAGCTTTTAAATTTAATTAGGTCCCATTTGTTTATTTTTGTTTTTATTTTCATTACTCTAGGAGATGGGTCAAAAAAGATCTTGCTGTGATTTATGTTATTATTTTTTAATTGAAGTATAGTTGATTTATAATGCTGTGTTAGTTTCAGGTCCTGGGCAAGTTATTTTTAATTGCTCTGTGCCTCAGTTTCCTCAGGTGAAATCATAATAGAATCTACCTCTTAGAGTTGTCTTAAGTATTAAATGGGTCAATATCTATAAAACGTTTATGGGCTTCCCTGGTGGCACAGTGTTTGAGAGTCTGCCTGCAGATGCAGGGGACGCGGGTTCGTGCCCCGGTCTGGGAGGATCCCACATGCCGCGGAGCGGCTGGGCCTGTGAGCCATGGCCGCTGAGCCTGCGCGTCCGGGGCCTGTGCTTCGCAGCGGGAGAGTCCACAGCGGTGAGAGGCCCGTGTACAGCACAAAAAAACAAATGTTTACACCAGTATTTTACATGTAGTAAGTGTTATGTAAGTGTTTGTTGAACATAAAACATTTTGCGTTCAAACTGTGGACAAATTTTTGAAACTCTGACTTGAATTTCACAATTTACATAGCTGATTTCGTACACTGCCAGGTTACTTTTTTTATTATTATATTCCTGACAACCTTCTAAACTATGAAACTAGTTGAGAATCACATTATAATGAGAGAGGTATTCTAACAAAAGCTGTTAAGAGAATAAATCTTAAAAGTTCTCATTGGGGCTTCCCTGGTGGCACAGTGTTTGAGAGTCTGCCTGCCGATGCAGGGGACACGGGTTCGTGCCCCGGTGCGGGAGTATCCCACATGCCACGGAGTGGCTAGGCCCGTGAGCCATGGCCGCTGAGCCTGCGCGTCCGGAGCCTGTGCTCCGCAACGGGAGAGGCCACAACAGTGAGAGGCCTGTGTACCGCAAAAAAAAAAAAAGTTCTCATTGCAAGGAAAAAAAATTATTTTGTAACTGTGTGTGGTGATGGATGTGAACTAAATTTATCGTAGCAGTCATTTCACAGTATAAACTCATGTCAAATCATTATGTTGTATAACTAAAACTAATACAATATTATATGTCAATTATATATCAGTTGGAAAAAAAAAAGCAAGGTCTTCTCCTGAAAGAGAAAGAGTGTGGTGGTGTTGAAAGGCAGGGAGGAGAGAAAGCATCTGAAGTAGCTGTTTGGGAAATGAGAGGAAGCTGATGTAGGACATGGAGTAGCATTGGACAGACAGGGAGAATGGTGGGCTTGTGGTAGCAGCAACCCTCATATGAAATAATTTTACTCTAGCAGAACCCAGCAGTAGGTACTAGAGCAGAGAAGGGGGCCAACGGGTTGACCCAGAATTGAGTTTTTGGCAGGTGGCACCAGGTGGGAGGATACTGGCTAGAGGACATTACTGTGAGTGATGCCTGTGGGTCTGGACTTAGAAGAAGGAAAGGCTTGATGAAAATGAAGAGCTGGGACTTCCCTGGTGGCACAGTGCTTAAGAATCCACCTGCCAGTGCAGGGGACACAGGTTCGAGCCCTGGTCCAGGAAGATCCCACATGCCGCGGAGCGACTAAGCCCGTGAGCCACAACTACCGAGCCTGCGCTCTATATCCCGCAAGCCACAACTACTGAGCCTGTATGCCACAACAACTGAGCCCACATGCCATAACTACTGAAGCCCCTGCGCCTAGAGCCCGTGCTCTGCAACAAGGGAAGCCACTGCAATGAGAAGCTCACACACCACAACGAAGAGTAACCCCCGTTTGCCACAACTAGAGAAAGCCCGCGTGCAGCAACGAAGACCCAGCTCAGCCCAAAATTAATTAATTAATTAATTAATTTTTTAAAAAACAGAAAATTAAGGGCCAAAAAATGTTAATATCTTTAATCTGTAAAATATGTTAAAAGCTCATACACTTTCTTTAGAACATTATGAATAACCCTCCCCATGAAACAATAGACAAAAATCATGAACAGCAACTACAAATAACCTAGCAAATATATGGAGAATGTTCAGTCTCATTAGTGGTCAAAGAAATGAGAATTTAAATACTGAGGTATCATTTTTCACCTACCATGGTAGGAAAAAAGCCTACTTTTTAAAAGTGAAAATACATTATGCTGATGGATGAAAAGAAAGCTGCAGAGGAGTAAATGAATATAAATCGTTAAGAAGATAATCTGGCAACAATTTCTAGAAGCCTCAAAATTTTTATTCTTGAATTAGTAGTTTTACTCCCTGGAGTTTACACTAAGGAAACAATACAAAATGAAAAGAAAAAAAGAGAAAGGCACATCCTTCTCGCTCCCTTGTCCCCCCAGCACTAGGCTTGTATCCAAAGAACTGAGTTAGTTAACCTTCAGGAATAATGGAACTTTGAGGCCATTAATGTCCCCTGAAGCTCTCTGTCCTCCGATTAATAGGTATCACAGTAAAGCAAGTTTTCTCAGCCTACTTCTCTACAGAGGCAGGTAGGTCAAAGGCCCCCTAACTTCATTGCCATTGATTTCTACATTTCTGTTATCCTAAGTTTCTATTATTAGCGCTTTGGTTATCACCCACTAGACTGGCAGCTCGTCAAGGGCGGGGACCTCAGTCTTATTTATCTCTTTGTTTTGCATCCACCTCTACTCCTTATGACTAACACTCATATAGTAGATGCCTCATAGATATTTATAAAATTGGCTGTCATTTCAGCTACTCCCACTCCATTATACCGCATTGTCTACCCCTTTTTTTTTTTTTTGCAGTACGCGGGCCTCTCACTGTTGCGGCCTCTCCCGTTGCGGAGCACAGGCTCCGGACGCGCAGGCTCAGAGGCCATGGCTCACGGGCCCAGCCGCTCCGCGGCATGTGGGATCTTCTCGGACCGGGGCATGAACCCATGTCCCCTGCATCGGCAGGCAGACTCCCAACCACTGCGCCACCAGGGAAGCCCTGTCTACCCTTTTTAATTTGTGCATATGGCTGAAGTTGGCGTCTTTTTTTTTTTTTTTTTTTTTGGCTCTGTTGGGTCTTCGTTGCTGCGTGTGGGCTTTCTCTAGGTGTGGCAAGTGGGGGCTACTCTTCGTTATGGTGCATGGGCTTCTCATTGCTGTGGCTTCTCTTGTTGTGGACATGGGGTCTAGGCATGCGGGCTCAGTAGTTGTGGCATGCGGGCTCAGTAGTTGTGGCATGCAGGCTCAGTAGTTGTGGCTTGCAGGCTCTAGAGCACAGGCTCAATAGTTGTGGCACATGGGCTTCATTGCTCCGTGGCATGTGAGATCTTCCCGGACCAAGGATCAAACCTATATCCCCTGCATTGGCAGGCAGATTCCTAACCACTGTGCCACTGAGGAAGTCTCAAAATTGGTGTCTTTGTTCAGTTGATTTATTCATAAATGTCCTTGTTGATGTGCCAACCAGTCTGCATTTCAGGGGTGCTATGTTTATTAAAGGACTCTTGCATCATGTACCTTAAAGCAAGGTTCAAAGTCCATTCCTCTCTGGGCCTATTAGCAGTAATCGCTTTCTATAACCATTACTAATAGAGGGATGTGGTAACATGTGGGTAGTAAAACATGGTGGGGAATCAGTTGACTCATAGAAAGTTAAAACTGGAAAGGAGCTCACAAAATGGTGGTGTGGCTCAACCTCTACTCTGATTTCGCATATAAGGAAACTGAAGACCAGAGAGAGGAAATTTTCCCAAGGTGACGCAGCTGGTTTTTGGAAGGGTTGGGATAAGGGTCCAAGGTCTGGGCAGCCAGTTCATTGGATTTCCAGGGCACATGTTGTCATCAAAAGTGTATGGGGGACGGTGAGGCCAGCAAGCCCAGCCATGGCGACTGACATAGTGAAGGCAGAGTCAGCAGGGATTCTGTGAGAGGGCTTGGTTGGAGAGCACGGACAGGGTCATGGGGCAGATCTGGACAAGTGTGTGGATGAAATAAAAACAGTGTGGTGTGGTGGGTCGAGCATGGCCTTTGAAACTTAGAATTCAGTCCTTGGGCTGCCACACGTCCCCTTGTTACGTTACTTCCCTAAGAGCCAAGTTTTCAGTCTGTAGGAACTTGCTCACAGAACTGACTTCTCAGAATTGAGTTAAAGGAGACAATGGATGTAATTTCAACTCAGCACCAGGAAAGAGCTCTGGAAGATGGTGATTGGTGCCATCCTTGTGGAGGTCAACTCTTGGGGTCCTTCCAGGATGTTAAAAGTGAGCACCCATCCCTCCGTCCATCTTCAGAATGCTTCTGGACAGCTCCTACCTTAGTGAGGGAGGACCTGTCCCCATTGGTGTGACTGCACTCATGAGCACAGGCTGGCCAACTACAGTCGGCTGCCTGTTTTGTAGGGCCCACAAGCTGAGTGATTTTTGCATTTTTAAAAAATTTATTTATTTATTTTTGGCTGCGTTGGGTCTTCGTTGCTGTGCACAGGCTTTCTCTAGTTGTGGCGAGCGGGGCTTCTCATTGCGGTGGTTTCTCTTGTTGCAGAGAACGGGCTCTAGAGTGCTCGGGCTACAGTAGTTGTGGCTTGCGGGCTCTAGAGCGCAGGCTCAGTAGTTGTGGCACACGGGCTTAGTTGCTCTGTGGCATGTGGGTTCTTCCCAGACCAGGGATCAAACCCATGTCCCCTGCATTGGCAGGCAGATTCTTAACCACTGTTCCATCAGGGAAGTCCTACATTTTTTTTTAAAGTGGAAAAAATCAAAAGAAGAATCATATATTGTGAAATTATGTGGAATCCAAATTTCAGTGTCACAAAAGAAGTCTTATTGGGACACAGCTACACTCATTCGTTTGCATGTTGTCTACAGCAGCTTTCATGCTACCATTGCAGGGTCAATCAGTCATAACAGATTATGGGTGACATGACATGACACTCTGATCACTTCACACTGCTGCTCAGCACACTACACACCACACTGGTACAGTTTTAACCCAACAGTGTTTCAAATGCCATGCGTAGTAATACCATGACATTTTGTGACATATAGTTGATGTACAACATTATGTTAGTTTCAGGAGTACCTCATAACGATTTGACATTTACATACATTATAAAAGGACCACCACGATAAGTCCACAAATAAGCAATAATTTGTCCTCATACAAAGTTATTACAATATTCTTAACCATATTCCTTATGCTGTATGTTACATCCTTGTGACTTATTTATTACATAACTGGAGTGTTATAACACTTCATCCCCTTTACCTGTTTCCTTCACCCCCACCCTGTTCCCTTCTGGCAACCACCCATTTATTCTCAGTATCTATGTGTCTCCTTTCATTTTGTTTTATTCGTGTGATTGCTTTGCTTTTTAGACTCCACATATAAGTGAGATGATGTGGTATTTGTCTTTCTCTGTCTGGCTTATTTCTCTTAGCATAATACCCTCTAGATCCATCCATGTTGTCACAAATGGCAACCTTTCCTTTTATGGCTGAGTAATACTCCACTCCGTATATATACCACATCTTCTTTATTCATATATCAATAGGACACTTAGGTTGCTTCCATATCTTGGCTACTGTAAATAATGCTGCAATGAATATTTCTTGTTCCTGCCAAGCTCAGCTAGACATTGTAAACATCACAGCATTTCCATACCCACCCTCCCCTGGGAACTGTTTAGGACTGAAAATGGGAAGACCTTCTGCTGTCCACCCACAAGCTGGCCCTAGTACTTGTCCTACCTGTGCATCTCACCTGGCAACGTGCAGCCTCCACCTCAGGAGGTGATTTGCCAGTAAATAAAAATCTAAAAAATATTTTTAGACCCTTGGACTTAAAGGACTCCAGCAGTACACAGTTATTTTCCAATTGTTTGAGAAGTAATGAAAGGTAAGGGGCACAATATATAGATTATATAGGGAAGAGTCCTCCTGTCTTGGATATTGATCAGCCAGGTCAACTTTAAACCCCCAGAACTGGATGGTATTGACATGAAGCCACCTGACAAGCAAGCATGAACTTCAGATAAAAAAGATACAAGGGAGAGGCCAGGGAAAAGAAATGCAGGTGGATTTTTATTGACCTCATAAAAACTTACAGCGTCATCAGAAGACCTGGGCTCTAACAGCTGGTATGAGACACTCCCTAACAGTTTCCTGGTTCTTTTTCCCAGATCATGATGTGAGGCCTGAGTCAGCTCACCTCTCTGAGCCTCAGTGTCCTGATCAGGAAAGTGGGGATAATAAGTGTTGCCTCCCAGAGTTGTTGTGAGGATGAAAAGGGAGAATTCATATGGAAACACTCTGTAAACTACAAAGAAACATAACACAGATGGGTTCTCTTCAATAGGGCCATCCTCTCACCAAAAGAAAGACAAGTACAGGATGAATGTGTCATTTCACTAGTAACTGGTCCTGAAGACCTCGGACTTGCCATCCAAGCTTTCTTGTCATTTCCCCTTCCCTCCTTCTCCAACCTGCTCCCCATATCATGAAGGGATTAATGGGTTAAAAATCGTAAGCTCTGTCCAGGTAGGAACCAAGTCTGTCCTGCTCAACATGATATGCTCAGTACCTGGCACCTAGCAGGCATTCACTAAAACAAAGAATAGGTGAGTGGGTGGATGAATCGTTCAACAGAAGAAGTATATTGAAGTTAAAGTTCCTGGAGATCTACCCACTTCAGTAGCTGCAGGCTGATGACTAGCTGACGGCAGATAAATATGTAACTATGACATGTAACTGAACAAGGACCTTTAGCAAGGATCTCTTGTAGCAAAGTTCAAGCAAGCATTTGTGTACCAAACAATTTAAAGATGTACTAGAAAGCCCTTCACCTGATGAATTATGGAACAACTATACAATGAAATATCACTCAACAAATAAAAGGAACAAAACCAACAGATTTCTGTATATTAATTTTGTATCCTGCAACTTACTGAATTTATTTAATAGTTCTAATAGTTTTTTGATGGTGTCCTTAGGATTTTCTATATATATTATTATGTCATCTGCAAATAGTGACAGTTTTACTTCTTCCTTTCAAATCTGGATTCCTTTTATTTCTTTTTTCTTGCCTGATTGCTGTGGCTAGAATTTCCAACATTGTGTTGAATAAGATAGCAACAGTGGGCATATTTGTCTTGTTCCTGATTTTAGCGGAAAGGCTTTCAGCTTTTCACCATTGAGTATGATGTTGGATCTAGGTTTGTCATATACAGGCTTTATTATGTTGAGGTATGTTCCTTTTGTACCCACTTGGTTGAGAGTTTTTATCATAAATAGATGTTGAATTTTGTCAAAAGCTTTTTCTGCATCTATTGAGATGATCATATGATTATTATTCTTCAGTTTGTTAATGTGGTGTATCACATTGATTGACTTACAGATATTGAACCATCCTTCCATCCCTGCTGAAATCCCACTTAATCATGGTGTATGATTCTTTTAATGTATTGTTTTTGTTTGTTTGTTTGTTTTCTGCTTTATAACAAATTTAATCAGTTATACATATACATATGTTCCCATATCCCCTCCCTTTTGCGTCTCCCTCCCACCCTCCCTATCCCACCCCTCCAGGCAGTCACAAAGCACCGAGCTGATCTCCCTGTGCTATGTGGCTGCTTCCCACTAGCTATCTACCTTACGTTTAGTAGTGTATATATGTTCATGCCGCTCTTTTGCTTTGTCACAGCTTACACTTCTCCCTCCCCATAGCCTCAAGTCCATTCTCTAGTAGGTCTGTGTCTTTATTCCTGTCTTACCCCTATGTTCTTCATGACATTTTTTTTTCTTAAATTCCATATATATGTGTCAGCATACAGTATTTGTCTTTCTCTTTCTGACTTACTTCACTCTGTATGACAGGCTCTAGGTCCATCCACCTCATTACAAATAGCTCAATTTCGTTTCTTTTTATGGCTGAGTAATATTCCATTGTATATATGTGCCACATCTTCTTTACCCATTCATCTGATGATGGACACTTAGGTTGTTTCCCTCTCTGGGCTATTGTAAATAGGGCTGCTATGAACATTTTGGTACATGAGTCTTTTTGAATTATGGTTTTCTCAGGGTATATGCCCAGTAGTGGGATTGCTGGGTCATATAGTAGTTCTATTTGTAGTTTTTTAAGGAACCTCCATACCGTTCTCCATAGTGGCTGTACCAATTCACATTCCCACCAGCAGTGCAAGAGTGTTCCCTTTTTTCCACACCCTCTCCAGCATTTATTGTTTCTAGATTTTTTGATGATGGCCATTCTGACTGGTGTGAGATGACATCTCATTATTGTTTTGATTTGCATTTCTCTAATGAGTAAAGATGTTGAGCATCCTTTCATGTGTTTGTTGGCAGTCTGTATATCTTCTGTGGAGAAATGTCTATTTAGGTCTTCTGCCCATTTTTGGATTGGGTTGTTTGTTTTTTTGTTATTGAGCTGCATGAGCTGCTTATAAATTTTGGAGATTAATCCTTTGTCAGTTGCTTCATTTGCAAATATTTTCTCCCATTCTGAGGGTTGTCTTTTGGTCTTGTTTATGGTTTCCTTTGCTGTGCAAAAGCTTTTAAGTTTCATTAGGTCCCATGTGTTTATTTTTGGTTTTATTTCCATTTCTCTAGGAGGTGGGTCAAAAAGGATCTTGCTGTGATTTATGTCATAGAGTGTTCTGCCTATGTTTTCCTCTAAGAGTTTGAGAGTTTCTGGCCTTACATTTAGGTCTTTAATCCATTTTGAGCTTATTTTTGTGTATTGTGTTAGGGAGTGATCTAATCTCATACTTCTACATGTCCCTGTCCAGTTTTCCCAGCACCACTTATTGAAGAGACTGTCCTTTCTCCACTGTACATTCCTGCCTCCTTTATCAGAGATAAGGTGACCATATGTCTGTGGGTTTATCTCTGGGCTTTCTATCCTGTTCCATTGATCTATCTTTCTGTTTTTGTGCCAGTACCATACTGTCTTGATTACTGTAGCTTTGTAGTATAGACTGAAGTCAGGGAGCCTGATTCCTCCAGCTCCATTTTTCTTTCTCAAGATTGCTTTGGCTATTCGGGGTCTTTTGTGTTTCCATACAAATTTTGAAATTTTTTGTTCTAGTTCTGTGAAAAATGCCAGTGGTAGTTTGATAGGGATTGCATTGAATCTGTAGATTGCTTTGGGTAGTTGAGTCATTTACACATTGTTGATTCCTCCAATCCAAGAACATGGTATATCTCTCCATCTATTTGTATCATCTTTAATTTCTTTCATCAGTGTCTTATAATTTTCTGCATACAGGTCTTTTGTCTCCTTAGGTAGGTTTATTCCTAGATATTTTATTCTTTTTGTTGCAATGGTAAATGGGAGTGTTTCCTTGATTTCACTTTCAGATTTTTCATCATTAGTATATAGGAATGCCAGAGATTTCTGTGCATTAATTTTGTATCCTGCTACTTTACCAAATTCATTGATTAGCTCTAGTAGTTTTCTGGTAGCATCTTTAGGATTCTCTATGTAGAGTATCATGTCATCTGCAAACAGTGACAGCTTTACTTCTTCTTTTCCGATTTGGATTCCTTTTATTTCCTTTTCTTCTCTGATTGCTGTGGCTAAAACTTCCAAAACTATGTTGAATAAGAGTGGTGAGAGTGGGCAACCTTGTCTTGTTCCTGATCTTAGTGAAAATGGTTTCAGTTTTTCACCATTGAGGACGATGCTGGCTGTGGGTTTGTCATACATGGCCTTTATTATGTTGAGGAAAGTTCCCTCTATGCCTACTTTCTGCAGGGTTTTTATCATAAATGGGTGTTGAATTTTGTCGAAAGCTTTCTCTGCATCTATGAGATGATCATATGGTTTGTCATCTTCAATTTGTTAATATGGTGTATCACGTTGATTGATTTGCATATGTTGAAGAATCCTTGCATTCCTGGAATAAACCCCACTTGATCATGGTGTATGATCCTTTTAATGTGCTGTTGGATTCTGTTTGCTAGTATTTTGTTGAGGATTTTTGCATCTATGTTCATCAGTGATATTGGCCTGTAGTTTTCTTTCTTTGTGACATCCTTGTCTGGTTTTGGTATCAAGGTGATGGTGGCCTCGTAGAATGAGTTTGGGAGTGTTCCTCACTCTGCTATATTTTGGAAGAGTTTGAGAAGGATAGGTGTTAGCTCTTCTCTAAATGCTTGATAGAATTCGCCTGTGAAGCCATCTGGTCCTGGGCTTTTGTTTGTTGGAAGATTTTTTATCACAGTTTCAATTTCAGTGCTTGTGATTGGTCTGTTCATATTTTCTATTTCTTCCTGATTCAGTCTTGGCAGGTTGTGCATTTCTAAGAATTTGTCCATTTCTTCCAGGTTGTCCATTTTATTGGCATAGAGTTGCTTGTAGTAATCTCATGATCTTTTGTATTTCTGCAGTGTCAGTTGTTACTTCTCCTTTTTCATTTCTAATTCTATTGATTTGAGTCTTCTCCCTTTTTTTCTTGATGAGTCTGGCTAATGGTTTATCAATTTTGTTTATCTTCTCAAAGAACCAGCTTTTAGTTTTATTGATCTTTGCTATCGTTTCCTTCATTTCTTTTTCATTTATTTCTGATCTGATTTTTATGATTTCTTTCCTTCTGCTAACTTTGGGATGTTTTTGTTCTTCTTTCTCTAATTGCTTTAGGTGCAAGTTTAGGTTGTTTATTCGAGATGTTTCCTGTGTCTTAAGGTGGGATTGTATTGCTATAAACTTCCCTCTTAGAACTGCTTTTGCTGCATCCCATAGGTTTTGGGTCGTCGTGTCTCCATTGTCATTTGTTTCTAGGTATTTTTTAATTTCCTCTTTGATTTCTTCAGTGATCACTTTGTTATTAAGTAATGTATTGTTTAGCCTCCATGTGTTTGTATTTTTTACAGCTCTTTTTCTGTAATTGATATCTAGTCTCATAGCATTGTGGTCGGAAAAGATACTTGATACAATTTCAATTTTCTTAAATTTACCAAGGCTTGATTTGTGACCCAAGATATGATCTATCCTGGAGAATGTTCCATGAGCACTTGAGAAAAATGTGTATTCTGTTGTTTTTGGATGCAATGTCCTATAAATATCAATTATGTCCATCTTGTTTAATGTATCATTTAAAGCTTGTGTTTCCTTATTTATTTTCATTTTGGATGATCTGTCCATTGGTGAAAGTGGGGTGTTAAAGTCCCCTACTATGATTGTGTTACTGTCGATTTCTCCTTTTATGGCTGTTAGTATTTGCCTTATATATTGAGGTGCTCCTATGTTTGCTGCATAAATATTTACAATTGTTATATCTTCTTCTTGGATCGATCCCTTTATCATTATGTAGTGTCCTTCTTTGTCTCTTCTAGTAGTCTTTATTTGAAAGTCTATTTTGTCTGATATGAGAATTGCTACTCCAGCTTTCTTTTGGTTTCCATTTGCATGGAATATCTTTTTCCATCCCCTTACTTTCAGTCTGTATGTGTCTCTAGGTCTGAAGTGGGTCTCTTGTAGACAGCATATATATGGGTCTTTTTTTGTATCCATTCAGCCAATCTGTGTCTTTTGGTGGGAGCATTTAGTCCATTTACATTTAAGGTAATTATCGATATGTATGTTCCTATTCCCATTTTCTTAATTGTTTTGGGTTCGTTATTGTAGGTCTTTTCCTTCTGTTGTGTTTCTTGCCTAGAGAAGTTCCTTTAGCATTTGTTGTAAAGCTGGTTTGGTGGTGCTGAACTCTGTGAGCTTTTGCTTGTCTGTAAACGTTTTAATTTCTCCATCAAATCTGAATGAGATCCTTGCTGGGTAGAGTAATCTTGGTTGCAGGTTTTTCTCCTTCATCACTTTAATTATGTCCTGCCACTCCCTTCTGGCTTGTAGAGTTTCTGCTGAGAGATCAGCTGTTATCCTGATGGAGATTCCCTTGTGTGTTATTTGTTGTTTTTCCCTTGCTGCTTTTAATATGATTTCTTTGTGTTTAATTTTTGACAGTTTGATTAATATGTGTCTTGGCGTATTTCTTTTTTGTTTTTGTTTTTGTTTTTGTTTTTTTGGGGGGTACGCGGGCCTCTCATTGTTGTGGCCTCTCCCGTTGCGGAGCACAGGCTCCAGATGCGCAGGCTCAGCGGCCATGGTTCACAGGCCCAGCCGCTCCGCGACATGTGGGATCTTCCTGGACCGGGGCACGAACCCATGGTCCCCTGCATTGGCAGGCGGACTCTCAACCACTGCGCCACCAGGGAAGCCCTTGGCGTATTTCTCATTGGATTTATTGTGTATGGGACTCTCTGTGCCTCCTGGACTTGATTATTTCCTTTCCCATATTAGGGAAGTTTTCAACTATAATCTCTTCAAATATTTTCTCAGTCCCTTTCTTTTTCTCTTCTTCTTCTGGAACCCCTATAATTCGAATGTTGGTGCGTTTAATGTTGTCCCAGAGGTCTCTGAGACTGTCCTCTGTTCTTTTCATTCTTTTTTCTTTATTTTGCTCTGCAGCAGTTATTTCCACTCTTTTATCTTCCACCTCACTTATCCGTTTTTCTGCCCCAGTTATTCTGCTATTGATCCCATCTAGAGTATTTTTCATTTCATTTATTGTGTTTTTAATCGATGCTTGATTCATCTTTAGTTCTTCTAGGTCCTTGTTAACTGTTTCTTGCATTTTGTGTATTCTACTTCCAAGATTTTGGATCTTGGAAATAGAATCTTGGATCATCTTTACTATCATTATTCTGAATTCTTTTTCAGGTAGACTGCCTATTACCTCTTCATTTGTTAGGTCTGGTGGGTTTTTATCTTGCTCCTTCTCCTGCTGTGTGTTTTTCTGTCTTCTCATTTTGCTTATGTTACTGTGTTTGGGGTCTCCTTTTTGCAGGCTGCAGGTTCGTAGTTCCCGTTGTTTTTGGTGTCTGTCCCCAGTGGCTAAGGTTGGTTTAGTGGGTTGTGTAGGCTTCCTGGTGGAGGGGACTAGTGCCTGTGTTCTGGTGGATGAGGCTGGATCTTGTCTTTCTGGTGGGCAGGTCCACGTCTGGTGGTGTGTTTTGGGGTGTCTGTGGACTTTTTATGATTTTAGGCAGCCTCTCTGCTAATGGGTGGCGTTGTGTTCCTGTCTTGCTAGTTGTTTGGCATAGGGTGTCCAGCACTGTAGCTTGCTGGTCGTTGAGTGAAGCTGGGTGCTGGTGTTGAGATGGAGATCTCTGGAAGATTTTCGCCATTTGATATTATGTGGAGCTGGGAGGTCTCTTGTGGACCAGTGTCCTGAAGTTGGCTCTCCCACCTCAGAGGCACAGCACTGACTCCCGGCTCCTCAATTTGGGATGATGTGTTGTCTATTCATGTATTCCACAGATGCAGGGTACATCAAGTTGATTGTGGAGCTTTAATCCGCTGCTTCTGAGGCTGCTGGGAGAGGTTTCCCTTTCTCTTCTTTGTTCTCACAGCTCCTGGGTCTCAGCTTTGGATTTGGCCCCGCCTCTGCGTGTAGGTCGCCGGAGAGCGTCTGTTCTTTGCTCAGACAGGACAGGGTTAAAGGAGCAGCCGCTTCGGGGACTCTGGCTCACTCAGGCCGGGCGGGAGGGAGGGGCACGGAGTGCGGGGCGAGCCTGCAGCGGCAGAGGCCGGCGTGACGTTGCACCAGCCCGAGGCGCGCCGTGCGTTCTCCCAGGGAAGCCGCCCCTGGATCCCGGGACCCCGGCAGTGGCGGGCTGCACAGGCTCCCGGAAGGGCGTTGTGGACAGTGACCTGCGCTCGCACACAGGCTTCTTGGCGGCGGCAGCAGCAGCCCCAGCGTCCCACGCCCGTCACTGGGCTCCGCGCTTTCAGCCGCGACTCGCGCCCGTCTCCACTTAGCCTATTATTTTCAAGCTTTATCCACATTGTACTTTATTCCTTTTTATGGTAGAATAATGTTCCACTGTGTGAAATATACCACATTCTGTTAATCCACTCATCCATTGATAGACATTGGGTTCTTTCTATCTTTTGGCTATTGTGAATAATGAACTTCCATGTACAAATTTTTGTGTGGACATTTTTTTTCACTTCTCTTAGGAATATTTCTGGAAGTGGAATTGCTGGGTGAAATGGGAACTCTAACTTTTTGAGGAATTACCAGACTTTTGTCTAGAGTAGCTGTACCATTTTGCATCCCTACCAGAAGTATATGAGGATTCCAATTCCCCACATCCTCACCAATACTTGCAATTATCTGTCTTTTTGCTTACAGCCATCTTAGTGATGATAAAGTGATATCCAGCTCACTTTCAATTCTCTGGGATGATGTATTGGGGAAAACTACTTTTCCCACCACTCCACACTGGGTCCGTGTGGGAACAACACCCTGGGGGCCCAGCCCTACAAGAGCTTCAGGGTATTTGCACTAAAACGTAACTTCTTCTCAGAGGAGAAAAGATTCCCAGAGATTGTGCCCCATTGGTAATTCGTTTTCAATTCACAAACCCACACATTTATACTACCCTCTGAATAAGCATTATTGGGAGATGAGGAAATATTTTTCAAGGGAGTACAAATAGTTACAGGGCAGATTATTACAAGGCATCTTGACTCAGCGGGACCCAGGACAAGATCGCTTCTAGAGAGAAGTTCTGTAGACACTACTGCCCAGCCCTACCTCCCACCACCCACTCCCCAACCCTGTGATTTCCAGAGACACCAAGGAGTCTTCTGGGGAGAGGGACCAGGGCCGGTGGGAGAGAATTTCCAGAAAGGAAGGAGGAGTCTCCCTGAGGAGGCAGACCTCCCCTCACGGCAGGAGGTCAGAGGGAAGGGTGGTGTCTGGTCCTTCCCTTTATGGCGGCTGCCGCCCAGAGTGGAGCAGAGACTGAGATATTTGCCTGCAAAGGAAGCCTGCCAATCGGGAGTTGTTTATTGCGTGCCTGTGTGCGCTGGCCTCTGCTGGGTGTTGTGCTTATCAGGTGCACTTTGCAGAGAGGGTTTCAAGGGGAGGTCTTCCCATTACGGGAAGTAGCTCCCACCCCACCTTGCGTGTGCCCTGCATAGCACTTTCACAGTTATCACAGAAATGCTAATTTCAAGTCATTGCTCTATCCGCAGAGCCTGGAACGGCATCTGGCAGTTGTAGATGCGCTAAAGTGTTCGGTGAATGAAGGAAAACACCGAGACTTGACACTGGCTGCTGGAACCCAAGCATAGTACCTCACTGTATCTATTGTTTTGTAGTTTATTTATACTTAGTAAATACAGTATTGCTGAAATTTTCCTTTGTCATAGTGACTATGTAATATTCTTCTCACGAACTCAATAAATTTGTCTTGACCAAGCTCTAGCTTTTGGATATTTTCATAGTTTAAATTTTTTCCTATGAAGAATAATACATCCTTGTATAGATGTTTTTGAGCACAGGTCTGACTGTTTCCTTAGGATAAATTCCTAGAATGGAATTGCTGGGTTGAGTGGTAGGTCCATTGTTAGAGGCCTGTGATGCATATCGCCAAATGTTCCTTCCCCCAAAGGCTGGGTATGAGGCCTGTTTCCCACACACCATTGTCTTCAGCAAGCATTGTCATTCTTTTCATCTTCTCAGTAAAATAGGCCCATAATCAGAGTATCTAATTGATTCCTGATGCTATGCAGCCTCTCAGGAGACTGCTTATGAATGAATGCCCAAGTTTTATTTCAAATGTGTCATAAAGAAAACAGTTCCTGAGATAGCCAGATCAAAGATTCCTTCTTGGGCTTCCCTGGTGGCACAGTGGTTGAGAGTCCGCCTGCCGATGCAGGGGACACAGGTTCGTGCCCTGGTCCGGGAAGATCCCACATGCCGCGGAGCGGCTGGGCCCGTGAGCCATGGCCGCTGAGCGTGCACGTCTGGAGCCTGTGCTCCGCAACGGGCGAGGCCACGACAGTGAGAGGCCCGCGTACCGCAAAATAATAATAATAATAATAATAATTCTAGAAAATACAAATTAATCTGTAGTGACAGAAAGCAATCAGTGGTTACCTTAGACTGGAGGTGTGGGGAAGGATGAACACAAGAAAACTTTGGGGAATTATGAGAACATTTGATATCTTGATTATGGTGATGGTTTCATGGGTGTGTGTATGTGTCAAAGCTTTAAATATGTGAGTTTACATAAATTGTACCTCAATAAAGTTGTAAAAGAAAGGAAACGGAAGGAGGAAGAACTGACACACAATAATACGGATGAATTTCACAAAACATTGTGCTGAGGGAGAGAAGCTGGACATAAAATAACACATACTGTACGACTCTGTTTATATACAATTCTAGAAAAAGCGAACTAATCTCTAGTGACAGAAAGCAGGTTGGCAGTTGCCTGGGGTTGGGGGTGGAGGAAAGAATAGACTGCAAAAGGGCAAGAGGAAACTTTTGGGTGTGATAGAAATGTTCTGTATCTTGATTGTAATGGTGGTTGGACATGAATATACATCTATCAAAGCTCATTGAGTTTTACACTTCAAATGGATTGATTTATTGAAGTAAATTATACCTACCTAAATAAAGTGAGTTTTAAAAGACAAAACGAATTTTAAAAGGCCTTTGTTTAACTCTTGCTGCCAGGGATCCTTCAAGCTGAGAATAATGTACCACATATGGGTCCAAGAGCTGTCTTTGCTCAGGGAAAAATATTTAAATGAGCCTCTCAGCTGTGAAGAGTAAATCCCAAATCCTATTCCTGAATGAAGATTTTTGGGGCAACAGGGAACTCGCCTGCTGTGTAATATAAAAATTTTTGTTTTCACTAAGGTTAGAGTGAAAACTCTGGCTAATATTTACAAGGTGTTATTGGCTTCATTCCTCTGCCTGGGGCCAAATGCAGGGGGGTGGGGGTCCTGGATTTTAAAGAGGGAGGACTGGATTAAGAAGACCTTCATCAAGTGATAAAGCTGGTTCCGGAAACGTGGTGAGAGGTCAGGGGCTGAGGAATAAGAGTTGAGTAGAGAGCATGGGAGGGGGGACCTGGCCCATGAACAACCACGAGTCAGGAGATCAAGTCATCTGGTTTAAGGTGTTCTCTTTCTGCACTGTAGTTTCCCCTCCTTGATCTGTGACACACAAACTGTCAGTAAAGTTAGGTTAAAGGTTACAATTTGATATTCACTGCCTCTGAGGACATTAATGGGGGGTCATGTCCAGGTACAGTGATATGTGGGGAGCCAGGGAAGCTTGGAGACATGAATACAATGTTGCTAGAAGTGACCATCAGAGAGGCCCAGAGTGGTGGTCCACAGCGAAAGGTGAGAAAAGCTCAGCAACAAACAGTCTGGAGAAACACATGAGGACTCCTCAGGGATTCTCAGAACTATAGCTGGAGGAAACTATGGATTTCCTGCACTCCAGTGGAGTGAGAAGAGCACAGACTATATTACTGGGTGTTTAAAGGAACGGTGACCTCCTAAAAGGTGGTAGCGTGGGGATGTTCGGAATATAAAGAGATTAACTAACACCTCCCTCTGCTCCGCAGTCTCCCAAGGATGTTTGGACTGTCCTGAGTTATTTTGGACTATGAGACCAAAATAATCCATAACTCCTGGTTCGCCTCTTCTATCTCAAAAGCTCGGAAGGGACCTACGCTATATGACCAAACCCTAACTAGTAATTGCCTTTGTCTGGTTTGACGTCAGTTAATTACTGGACTTTGAACCTGAGAGAGAGTTAAAAAGAAAGATAGCTGGAGGGAAATCATTTTCTCCCTGGATTACCTAGCAAGAACAGCTAAAATGAAAGCCTTCACTCACCTCAGTCTTCTTGCCCTCCTTTCTCTAATCTCAGGTAAGGAACATTGAAAAATTTTTAATTCTTTGAATCATGTTTGTTGTCTCTGGGACAGAATCAGCAGGCTTAAGCTTAATTCCCACGGTCCCATTAGGTGGACTATTTTGTGGATGAAGTTTCCTCTCCAACTGGGCCCAAGGACACAAGGCATTTTAGTCTGTGATGAAGGCAGATAGAACAGTAGTCAAAGAAGCTTCTGGACTAAGATTTGGGGTTCAGCAAGCCAGAGATTTGTCCCTGAGCCTCCTGAGGCCAGGCAAGAACAACTTGGTACTTCCAAGGGCTCAGTGCCCTAGAATCCCCTTGTCTTTAACCTGCAGATGTCATTTGGGTCCTAATGCAGAGCAGGGACCTGGTTTAATCCCTGAATGTGGCATCAAGAGTTCTTTTTTGCCTCTTACTCATGGGGGTCAAGGCTTACCTCTTGGCAAATCCCTTAATTCCTCTGAGTATTGGTGGGCATTCCTGTCAAATGTGGATGCTCATAACTATTCCATAGGCCTGTTGGGCACAGGGTAAGCCCTTGATATGTGAGAGTAGTAGGAGGAACAGGGTAGCAGCTGTGGAGATGGCCAGCTGGTGAACTATTTTCTTGTTCCTGGGAGAGCATTTGCCTATGAATGACTGGTTAAGCCCAGCCCTGTTCAAGGTGAAGAGCCAGATTCTGTCATCCAGGGGCTTCCAGACCCAAGCGGGAATTAGGTAACATCTTCGGCAGTTTTCTATATCCAAAGGTTTACAAATAGCTTCCTCACTAAAACTTTGCCTTTTAATAATTTTTTTAACGGATTGTCATTGTCAGAGCTCTTAGAGACAATTAAGGGCTCTAGAAAAGTGATTATAGGATCACTAGAGTACACTACCCCATGTGTCCAGGGGTTCCTAAGATTTGAAAAAAGGCAGCTTTGATGATCAGCATAGCCCTTAGGGCAAAAACCACCTATATTCATCTTATTCTTTAAAAAGTTCATGTCTCTAGAATTACGAATGGGTAAACATCACGAGAAAACATTTTGAAGAAGTTTAATACATTAAATACCTTAATGAGGTATTTTTATTTCATCATTCTTTAAACACAACCCCTTCCCTACCATCCCTCAGCTAATAAGCGGTGTAATGGAAAATTGGGGCAATTGCTGTAAACTGTAAAAAGACAAAAGGAGGCCATGTCCAGGTGGTAAACAGCTCCACCTGGTGGCATTTTCAATTGCCCTCACTGAGAACTGCTCTGAGGAATATTAAACTCAGATTGACAGTTCTGCAACTACAGGCATAAATATTACATCTTGTAATAATATGACATGTTGATGTTAATATATAATTAATATTTCATAGTATAAATTATATTAATATATTATAATTAATAATAATACAATAAATAATATTAACTCTTCATCATATTTTTCTACCAGTTGAACTAACAGGCCAGATACCATCATATTTTTCAGTAACTTTTTTTTTTCTTGCCATGCCTCGCGGCTTGCAGGATCTCAATTCCCTGACCAGGGATGTAACCCGGGCCACAGCAGTGAAAGCCTGGAATCCTAACCACTAGGCCACCCAGGGAACTCCCCAGTAACATTTTGCCAGTTTTGTCTGTTTAATTTTTAATTTTATTTATTGTGGTTTTTTTTAAGAAGTAGTCATGTATTTTCATTTTTAATGTAATCCACTACATTTATTTTTCAGAAAAAAAAACGGATTGGGTACTAATTAGTATTAAATAATAGCAACTGTCATTATATATTCAATGTTATGTCTTGTAAAACTTAATATCTTTGTTCCTCCAGTCGAGACCCAAACTCTTTCAGAATCAACTGCCTCTTCAACCACAAGTGTTGCTGCAACTCCTACCACCACCACGAGCGCTTCTACTCCTGCCACAGGCCCCACAACTCCTACCACCACCACGAGCGCTCCTACCCCTACCACAGGCCCCACAACTCCTACCACCACCACGAGCGCTTCTACCCCTACCACAGGCCCCACAACTCCTTCCACCACCACGAGCGCTTCTACCCCTACCACAGGCCCCACAACTCCTACCACCACCACGAGCGCTTCTACCCCTACCACAGGCCCCACAACTCCTTCCACCACCACGAGCGCTTCTACCCCTACCACAGGCCCCACAACTCCTACCACCACCACGAGCGCTCCTACCCCTACCACAGGCCCCACAACTCCTACCACCACCACGAGCGCTCCTACTCCTGCCACAGGCCCCACAACTCCTACCACCACCACGAGCGCTCCTACCCCTACCACAGGCCCCACAACTCCTACCACCACCACGAGCGCTCCTACCCCTACCACAGGCCCCACAACTCCTTCCACCACCACGAGCGCTTCTACCCCTACCACAGGCCCCACAACTCCTACCACCACCACGAGCGCTCCTACCCCTACCACAGGCCCCACAACTCCTACCACCACCACGAGCGCTCCTACCCCTACCACAGGCCCCACAACTCCTACCACCACCACGAGCGCTTCTACCCCTACCACAGGCCCCACAACTCCTACCACCACCACGAGCGCTTCTACCCCTACCACAGGCCCCACAACTCCTACCACCACCACGAGCGCTTCTACCCCTACCACAGACCCCACAACTCCTACCACCACCACGAGCGCTCCTACTCCTGCCACAGGCCCCACAACTCCTACCACCACCACGAGCGCTCCTACTCCTGCCACAGGCCCCACAACTCCTACCACCACCACGAGCGCTCCTACTCCTGCCACAGGCCCCACAACTCCTACCACCACCACGAGCGCTCCTACTCCTGCCACAGGCCCCACAACTCCTACCACCACCACGAGCGCTCCTACTCCTGCCACAGGCCCCACAACTCCTACCACCACCACGAGCGCTCCTACTCCTGCCACAGGCCCCACAACTCCTACCACCACCACGAGTGCACCTAATTCTACCACAGACCCTGCTACTCCTACCACCAAAACGAGTACACCTACTCCCTCCACAAATATCTCAGGTAAGAGCAATTCCCTCAAAGCTTCTCACTGAGGAGTCACATGGTTGTGGAGGGTAGTAGGTAAGTTTGTTCTACCAGAGTAGGGAAGTGCATATAAAGGGACCCAAGGTGTCCTTGGATATGAACCCCTGGAATTAAAAAGTCTGGGTCACATAGTCTAATAGTAATGGCAGACATGCTAAAAGATTACCTGTTCCATTCTCCTTTCCTCAAGTTGTTTGCAAGGTGTGGAATATTTTTATGAACTTGGACTTTATAAAAGCTACTTTTCCAGCTTCCCTCTCCCTAGTAGATTTTTGCAAATACTTTCAGCTTATCTGAGGTCAGGTGCAAATAAGCACTGACTCTCCAGCCCCACTGGTCTAGATCCCTGGTCTACTGAAGGAAAGAGTCACTTCTATCCTGATTCCTCATCAAATGTTATAGAAAAATTATGACATTACAAAGGTAGCTGATCACAATTTAGAATTTGAGCTAATTCATGGAATTTGAGCCTGAGAGATTAAAAAGCCAAACAACGGCAGTACTCAAACAGTCCTAGACATGACCAGAGCCATGGTCCAAAGGACAGATATTTGGCGATGCTATCTAAGAGACAATTTGACCTCAAGCCCAAGTTATTGAAACAGAAAGCACTTGCCTCATTTCCCAAAGTTTAGAGCAGGGGTCAGTAAACTTTATCAGTGAAGGCAAACTAATAAATGTTTCAGGTTTTGTGGGCCATGATAAGGTCTCTCTTACAACTACTCCACTCTGCCATATTAGCATCAAAGCAGCCATGGACAATATACAAATGAATGTGCCTGATTGTGTATCAATAAAGTTTATTTACAAAAACAGAGGACTGGCCACAAGTCATAGTTTGCCAACCCCTGGTCTTAAAGAATCCTCAAACCTAGGCTTAAAGGGTCTAGATAAACCCTGTTATTCTCAGTTAGGGAAACTGAGACCCAGTGAGGGCAGCAACTTACCCAGGGTCAAAGAGCAAGTTGATGTTCCCTATACTTACTTCTTTTGTCTTCCCCAGTGTTCTGCAATAGATCTAAGAAATGGATGATTAAGCAAATGGAACCAGAGCCTGTATCAAAACCTGGTTCCCAACCTTCTTTCATGTTTGCAGGGGCTGCTCTGAAGGCTAGGTCAAGAGGGACACAGCTACACAATCAGTTCTCCTGCAGTCAGGAAAGGGAGCTTTTGTTTCTTTCTTTCTTTTTTTTTTTTTTTTTGCGGTATGCGGGCCTCTCACCGTTGTGGCCTCTCCCGTTGTGGAGCACAGGCTCCGGACGTGCAGGCTCAGCAGCCATGGCTCACGGGCCCAGCTGCTCTGCGGCATGTGGGATCTTCCTGGACCGGGGCACGAACCCGCGTCCCCTGCATCGGAAGGCGGACTCTCAACCACTGCGCCACCAGGGGAACCCAAAAGGGAGCTTTTTAAAGCTGTTTCTGCTTCCCCAGACACTCTCTCAGAGTAAGGCAGTCTTCTTGTGTTCTGGCCCTACACTAACTATGGGGCATGGGCCAAATCACTTCTCTCTTGGCTTCAACATACTCACTGGTAATAAGATGTGATTGAACTAAATAGTCACCCAAATCCTTTTCCCACTGTAACATCCTGTGATTTTATTCCTGGCACACAGAATAACTAACAAGTCTGTCCTCTATTGCCAGCGAGAAGGCACACCAGGAGTTATATGAGCAGTATATCCAGAATGGAGCTGCACTCAATTTCTTCCCTAGGATTTGCCAAATCATCCTTGCAATGTGGCTGAGGCTTTTTAAAAAGCCATTTACTTTACTTAGAATACTGGTTTACACCTTCTCAGAGAGGTGACCCTTACTGTTGTTTATGAGGTACTGCACTACGCCTCCTGTGTCCCATGTAGCCTGTTTTATTCACTCTTAAAATTTTTTTTTCAATAGACTTTGTTTTTAGAGCAGTTTTAGATTCACAGCAAAATCAAAAGGAAGGTAGAGTTCGCATATTTCCCTACCCCCACAGCTGCATAGCCTCCCTTATTATCAACTTTCCTCGCCAGAGGGTACATTTGTGACAATTGATGAATCTACATTGACACATGATAATCACCCCAAGTCCAGTTGACACTACGGTTTACTGTTGGTGTTGTGTATTCTGTAGGTTTGGACAAACGTATACTGACATGTATCCATCGTTATGGCATCATAGAGACGATTTTCACCTTCCTAACAATGTACTATACTCTGCCCATTCATCCCTTCCTCCCTGCTAACCCCTGGCAACCCCTGATCTTTTTACTGTTGCCATAGTTTTGCCTTTTTCAGAACGTCATGTAGTTGGAATCCCACAGTATGTAGCGTTTTCAGATTAGCTTCTTTTATTTAGTAATATGCACTTAAGATTCCTCCATGTCAATTTTCAAGGCTTGAACACTGAATAATATTCCATTGTCTGGCTGTAGCAGTTTGTTTATCCGCTCACCTACTGAAGGACATCTTGGTTGCTTCCAGGTTTGGGCAGTCATGAAGAAAACGGCTATAAGTATTCGTTTGCAGGGTTTTGAGTGGATTTAAGTTGATAAATAGTAAGTGAATACTCAGCATTTACACTGAGTAAATACTAAAGCATGCACTTGTGGGGTCATATGGTTAAGAGTATGTTTAGTTCTGTAAGATACTGCCTGCCTATCTTCTAAAGTGGCTGCACCATTTTACACTCCCAACCAGTATCAGAGTTCCTCACCAGTACTGTTTTATTTATTTTTTATAAAAGTCAATTAGGGGCTTCCCTGGTGGCGCAGTGGTTGAGAGTCCGCCTGCCGATGCAGGGGACGCAGGTTCGTGCCCTGGTCCAGGAGGATCCCACATGCTGCGGAGCAGCTGGGCCCGTGAGCCATGGCTGCTGGGCCTGCGTGTCCGGAGCCTGTGCTCTGCAACGGGAGAGGCCACAACAGTGAGAGGCCCGCGTACCGCAAAAAAAAAAACAAAAAAAAACCCCAAAGAAGTCAATTAGGCCCATAGTTATGGAAAAAGAAGCTTAAATGGGGCAAAAGTATATGCAGTAAAAACTAAATCTCGGGCTTCCCCGGTGGTGCAGTGGTTGAGAGTCCGCCTGCCGATGCAGGGGACACGGGTTCGTGCCCCGGTCCAGGAAGATTCCACATGCCGCGGAGCAGCTGGGCCCATGAGCCATGGCCGCTGAGCCTGCGCGTCCGGAGCCTGTGCTCTGCAACGGGAGAGGCCACAACAGTGAGAGGTCCGCGTACTGCAAAAAAAACAAAAAAAAACATCTAAATCTCCCTCCTATCCTAGACCCCTAGGACCCAGACCCCCAGTTTTCTTCCCCAGAGGCAACTTCTGTGGTTGGTTTTTTGTGTTTGTGCAAATACAAACACGTGGACATATGTTTCTATGTATTCCCCTCCTTTTAAAAAAAAATTCATTTGGTTAGTTAGTTTTGGCTGCGTTGGGTCTTCGTTGCTGCATGCAGGCTTTTCTCTAGTTGTGGTGAGCAGGGGCTACTCTTCGTTGCGGTGCGCGGGCTTCTCATTGTGGTGGCTTCTCTTGATGCGGAGCACGGGCTCTAGGTGCGCGGACTTCGGTAGTTGTGGCACGCGGGCTCAGTAGTTGTGGCGCATGGGCTTAGTTGATCCGCGGCATGTGGAATCTTCCCAGACCAGGGCTCGAACCCGTGTCCCCTGCATTGGCAGGTGGATTCTTAACCACTGTAGCACCAGGGAAGTCCCCCCACCTTTTTTTTTTATCATAAGAGAGAGCATGTTATTTCTGGCTATATACCCAGGAATGGAATTGCTGGATCATGTGGTAGTTCTATTTTCAGTTTTTACCATATGATCCAGCAATTCCATTCCCAGGTATATATCCAGAGAAACGAAAACACCAATTTGAAAAGGTACATGCGCATGATAGAATATTACTCAGCCATAAAAAGCAAGAAATTCTGCCTTTTGCAGCATTGTGGACAGACCTGGAGAATATTATGCTTAGTGAAATAAGTCAGAGAAAGACAAATACTGTATGAAATCGCTTATATGTGGAATCTAAAAAATAATACAAATGAGTGTATATGCAAAACAAAAACCGACTCACAGATAGAGAAAACAAACTTATGGCTACCAAAGGGGAGAGGGACAAATTAGGGGTATGGGATTAACAGATACAAACTACTACGTATAAAATAGTTAAGCAACAGTGATATATTATATAGCACAGGGAATTATAACCATTATCTTGTAATAACTTATAATGTAGTATAATCTCCCAAAATACTGAATCACTGGACTGTATATTTGAAACTAATGTAATATTGTAAATCAACTATACGTCAATAAAAAAGAGACAATGTTATACACATCGTACCTCATATGTAGTCTCTTTTTTTTTTTTTAAGCAACGATTTGCACCTACAGGATTATAAGAATCTTAAGACAGTTCTGAAGGTTGCCAGTTACTTGATCTATTCTGAAATCAAAGCTCAGGATCATTTCATTTGACAGAGATAAAGGAAATGGCTAGCCAAGATCACCTTTTGGCCACTGACCTAACTTCCCTTCTTGGATCCCATCAGTTCTCCGAAGACAAGAAAGATGCTGCACCCTGCCTGCTCTAGGAGTCCTGGCCAGTGGTGTAGAAACCATTGTAATATTCCTCTCTCCATTTATTCAGGTCATCCACTCAGAAAGCCAGAGAGTAGAGTGACCCTTCATCACTTCCTCTTAGAATTTTCACTGAGTTAATCCACACTGTTCCCTCACTCTCCCTTGCCTTTCCTCATGGGTCTGTATACCATGTATGCTAACCAGAATACAATATCTAGTTTCTTTGGGGAGCTTTTGGCCTGATCTTCCCTATAAGTCAATTATTCATGTCTTCCAAAAAAAATATGATGCTTTCTCTCACATGGTTTTGGAGAGTTCTACCTAGTGTTAGAGAACCAGACATCAAGGTTCTGGAGGATCTTTGAGGTCCAAAGTGTTTCTTTATTCCTTGGAGCTAGAAGACTGCTGTCTCTCTCTGAGCAGACTCTTACCCACCAGCCTCTGACCTTTACTGTTGACAAGTGCTTGGCTCTAGAATTTTAGCAACAAACTTCCTAGAAACATAAGAAAATATGTATTTGTTTCAGCTGTTCTAAGGGTGTGCCATAGAGTAACACAGCCAAGGAATAGAAAGTGGCCAGGAGATTTAAAAGTATGTTTCTTGGTGTTATTTGTTGTTATCCTATGGATTTTTAATCTCTTTCTACTGTGTCTCAGGTTCCAGCACCCCTGGCCAAGAGGATCCCTGTAAGGGTGGTTCTTCATTTGTTAAGCTGTATCATGGACATTTTTGCCTGTGTTCAGAAGGGTATTACTATAACTCTTCTACATGCAATAAAGGTGAGTTACAAAGGATGAATTATGGAGAGCTGCACCTCAGACCTAAGTGGAATAGAAAACTTAAAATAATGGCAAAAAGAGCTTCCAGAATACTAAAGTTAGAGGAAAATTTGGAGGCAACAAAGGCCAGCCAAGTAGAAAAACGCTTCCTGTCTTTATCTCAATGGAACCTAGTGGGAGAGGAAATAGACCAATTCAGATTTGTGAGCTAGTCCTAGAGGTACGGGAATAGATAGGTCCCTTCACTTAAACTGTCCAAGGGAACGGCGCCACGGGGTCAAAATGAGAAGGATAGATGTCGGAGTCCCTGGAAAAGTACACAGGCTGCATAAATACAAAGTGGTGCTGTTACATGGGGACACTGATGCAGAATAAGGTGATTCCCTAAAACCACAGAGTCAGACAAACCAGGAACCTGGTCTCTGACCCTGGTTCAGTTCTCTGTTATAGGATTTGCTTGTTCTATACCAGCAAACCCTATTTTTGGAGACTTAAGAGCCTCTCAGCTCTGGAAATGAACTTTAAGAGCAAATCGACCCTATACTTTTTTGGTTTTATCAGCTGGGCGCTATGAAAGTCCAAGGCTGTTTCCTGAGTTACATGTTTTTGTCTGTTTTATGAATGAGAAATATCCCTCCTTGCCAGAACAGACCAACTGTACAGGAAATGAATGCATTGTGTTGGCCACAGAAATTAGAGATATCCCCAAAGCCAAAAGAATATTCCTGTCTTTAGCACTAATACTCTCATTTCTGGGGATCCACTCTAAGTAAATGACTCCATATGTAGAAAGGTTTGTGCATGAAGATGTTCTTTGCAACTGTTTTTTTCCCTCTTAAATAATTAAAAGCACTGAAAACAAAAAATGACTGCATCAATGAAGGAAAGATGTATTTCATAGAATATTATGTAGCATTCTTTACATTAAATATCACAGAGAGATTCTGCTTGAATTTCAGGAAAGATATTCCCTGGTATGATTACGGTCCGTATATCATCTACATCTGACTTAGAAAATAAAAGTTCTGTGGCCTATGAGGGATTATACCTTAACATTACTGGATTTGTAAGTATTTTCCAAACATCCTTCCTCTATAAATCTTCTTTATTCTAACACTGACCTGTGGAGTGTAGACTGGTGTTCAGGTGGTACATGCTGGTACAGCTCTACCGGTGGATCAAGTAGTGAAATGCATGCTTATTGGTTTGTAAACAGTGGCTGTTCTAAACTCCTGGGGGCCACTGCTTCCTGGTTGTCCAGGCTCCTCCTCTGGGACCCTGGGTCCTCGCTGTGATCCTGCACATAGAGGGGTAACATCTGGCACAGCAGAGGGCCTTTAGAAGCCACCTCCAGCCATGCCATACTCATTCATACAGAAATATTCTTAAATATTTTTAAGTGGACAGAGAAATGTAATGCTGTTTTAAAATAAATTACTTCCATGGAATTGAAGAGAAAAAAAATTAAAGATGATTTTTTTTCCTTTTTACAATCAAATTTGCATACTAATCTGACTTTTTAATGTCTGGAAGAGGAACTCCATCTGAATTAATATGTTACTTCTTTTTCTCATTGTCAAAAATGTCAAAATGAACAACAGCTTCATTTCATTTTGATTATTGTGAGTGTGTCGACATGAAAGAGATGGAGATCTCTATTCTGGAACCACAGATGTCAGACCTGGAAGGTCTTAGAGAGGGTGTCCAGCCAGTGTTTCTCAAAATTTAGTTTTGAAGGGAAAAATGTTAGCTTGGAAATATGTCTTAGAACCCTAGGTGGAGAAACACTTTATTTTTAAGTTATCTTTTTTTAACATCTTTATTGGAGTATAATTGCTTTACAGTGGTGTGTTAGTTTCTGCTTTATAACAAAGTGAATCAGCTATACATATACATATATCCCCATATCTCCTCCTTCTTGCATCTCCCTCCCACCCTCCCTACCCCACCGCTCTAGTGCTATGCAGCTGCTTCCCACTAGCTATCTATTTTACTTTTGGTAGTATATATAAGTCCATGCCACTCTCTCACTTCGTCCCAGCTTACCCTTCCCCCTTCCCATGTCCTCAAGTCCATTCTCTACGTCTGCATCTTTATTCCTGTCCTGCCCCTAGGCTCGTCAGAACAATTTTTTTTTTTTTAGGTTCCATATATATGTGTTAGCATAGGGTATTTGTTTTTCTCTTTCTGACTTACTTCACTCTGTATGACAGTCTCTAGGTCCATCCACGTCACTATAGATAACTCAATTTCGTTTCTTTTTATGGCTGAGTAATATTCCATTGTATATATGTGCCACATCTTCTTTATCCATTCATCTGTCGATGGACACTTAGGTTGCTTCCATGTCCTGGCTATTGTAAATAGAGCTGCAATGAACATTGTGGTACATGACTCTTTGAATTATGGTTTCTCAGGGTATATGCCCAGTAGTGGGATTGCTAGGTCGTATGGGTAGTTCGATTTTTAGTTTTTTAAGGAACCTGCGTATTGTTCTCCATAGTGGCTGTATCAATTTACATTCCCACCAACAGTATAAGAGGGTTCTTTTGGAGAAACACTTTAAAAAACTAACGTCTTAATGGGGACCCAGGAAGCACGGTGGCCATGAAAATGGACCAGAAAGTACAGAATAACAGTCAAGGATCAGGCAGGCTAAGTAACTGACCAAAGGTCACCCAGCTGATGAGTGAGGATGGGGGATTTGAACCCAGACCTGCGTGACCTCAGGGCTGCTTCTCCTTCCCTGCTGGCTCTGTTGTGCAATGAGGTCTGGGCAGGCCTGTTAGCATAGTTCCTGCCCTCCCGCCCAGTCTTGCAGCCCTTCAGACTGAGAGGTGTATATCCCCAAATCCTCAAAGGGTGACCTGATAGAAGAAAAAAAATGGAAAACCTTTTTCCTACGCCAGATGCTAATTTTGCAATCTCATTTTTTGGGATTAAGAAAATTAAAAGTGCAAAAAGTGGTCAATAGAGGGGCTGGATAGAACCTTGGAGGTCATCCAGTGAACTTGTTCCTAAGTAGATTCCCAGAGCCCTGATGGTTTACAGAAATACCAGCTCTTCCTGATATTTAAAAGAATTAAAAGGAATATGGACATATTCTGGATATAAGGCTGCCCAGACTAACTAGAGCATCAAATTTATTTGAATTTGACTAGAATAAAAGAGAAATGATTTAACAACTTTTTAAGTGACATTGGTTGCCATGATTTTTTTAAATGCGGGGTCCCCATGGGAGAAAAATAATAAAATTCTTGGATTATATAATAAAAAATTTGCACCAACCCAGTTCAACATTCATGTAATGAATATGGAGATGGGGTCCAAAGAGAGGAAGACATGTCCAAGGTCATGTCTTTCACAGTTAACTCATTCAATCATCAGTCAACTGGTTTTTGTTGAGTGTTTCCTAGGGATTGCCCTGCACTGAGTGCTATGGAATAGGCATGGGGATGGGCAGGTGGCAGGCGGTAGGGGGTGTCATAAGAAAGAGAAAACGAACCCCATTCTTGGCATCAAAGAACTTATGTTCAAATTGAGACCACCATCCTACCTCCACCTCACCCCTGCCAGAGGTCCCAGCTTAGTCTCTGGCCACTTGTTAACAAGTATCTAGAATTGTCTCTGCTCTTAGAACACAACTCAGGCCTAAGAAGATCTACCTGTGCTGGAGCCCCTTCCAGCTCACAAAGCCATGTATCATATATTCTCTCGCACTTTCTATGCATGATAGCCCTATGTGGTGGGAATTAGTGCTATCTCAAATTTTCCAATGAGAAAGTGAGGTTCAAAGCAGTTAAATTTTGCAAAAGCTAAGCGGAGAAGTTTGGCACTTCAGCCTGCTGCCTTCTGAGCCACACTGCCTCTGAGCATTGGTGTGGGCTGCTCCTTCTTCCACTTCCTGGCCCCGCACTACCTACTGAAATGCTTTACAGCCCATCTCCTCTATGAAGCCCTCTTTGGCTCTCTGCAACTAGATGAGAGTTTCTTTGAACTTCCTTGGTAGATTCTACTCTCTCTGGCACTTACCTCTCTCAACTTCATGGTGTAACCTCTTATTTGATCAGAGGCTGGGTCTGCCCATCTTGGTAATCTCTATGTCTCAGGCATGATGTCTTGGTAAGGTAGGCATTTAAGTCTTCTTTAGGTCAACTGATGAGTGTATAAAGTATGCATATAGGTAAGTCTAACAGTAACTTTGAAAAGATAAAACAAGTCAGTCACGTTATTTTTAATAGTATTGATTTGGCTGGGTGCTTCAGGTTTCCATCTTTTTCCTGGGTGGCTCTGAATTATATCAGAATCTGCCTATGTTAGAGCAAAAATTACTGAAAGGTATTAGAGCGCATGGAAAGAATAAATAATTTGTTGCGTTATAGTTATATAAATGAGTTTAGAAATGGATTTATGTTAAAACCTAGATGTAATATCACTTTTCTCCTCTCTTTGTAGTTGTTCTTAATTCTGTTCTTCTTCTCCACAGTTCAAAAATGCATTTAACAATTCTGATTACGGGCAGACTATAATTGAGAAATTAAGGTAAGTTTGCTGTGGACCGATGGGGTACTTTGGAAACAGGTTGTGTTTGCCTAACTTCTGTGTTCTCTTGCATACCCCATGTGGCACTGAGGCCCTAGGATGGCTAGTCAGAGGTCAAGAAGAGATTAGTCTGAGTACCACAGAGGGCCCTGCCTCTGATGTCACATTGACCCTGGCCTGGGTGGGCAGGGTGTAACCTGGGAATAGCAAGATGCTGCCTGTGATTGGCTACTCAGCAACCTGCACACATAGCCCAGGGCATTACATGGTTCTGTTTGTTTGGTTTGATGCTTTGGCTACAAATCACACCTTGTTAATCCCTGGAATGTGCATTCCAGGGGGTCAGGAGGAGAATGAATGGCTCACGGCCATCTCTTCCCTCATAGCGGGGAATGAGGCAGACAGGAAGACCCCAGTCATGCACCTGGCTACTGAAGGGCCTGTCGTGAGCTCTTTCTACAGTAAGAACAAGAATGCAGTGAGCATATCAATATGAGGTGACCAGGGTTGCATGCTATTTGGGAACCCAAAGAGGCAGAGGATTCTCAAGAAGTTAGTGATTCCATCTTGACCTTCTCTGAAGCGTATTGATACACAAGTGCTACAGGCTGAGGAAAGAATGCTCTAAGTCAGGGGTCCCCAACCCTGGGGGGCGGTACAGCAGGAGATGAGCAGCAAGTGAGGAAAGCTTAATCTGCCACTCCCCATGGCTCCCCATCACTCGAATTACCGTCTGAACCATCCCCGCCCCCATCAGTGGAAAAATTGTCTTCTGTGAAACCGGTCCCTGGTGCCAAAAACGCTGGGGACCACTGCTCTAAGGTGAACAGAACCATGCAGAAAAAGCAGCTTTAATGTATTTATATTTTATGGTTTTACTATTGCATCTATCTTTATAAACTTTGTCAAGTCCTTTGTGGAAAAACATACTACATATATTCAGATATGTGAATTCAGAGAAGACCTCCTAAAAGTGGTGAGTTTTGATCTTGGCGGTGAGCAAGGTGTACATGTGATGGGTAGCCAGAAGGCCAGCAGGCAGCTTAATGGGAGGCACGGTGCAAGCAGCAGGCAGAGAGGCTGGGCCCCAACACAGAGGCTGGAAGCTGGAGTACAGCAGACTCCTGAAGGTCTATGCATTGTTGAAGGACATTAGGTTTGATTTAGGGGGCAACAGGGAGTTCATGCATCAGGATGACTGGATAAAAACAGGAACAATGAGGTGTAAATCTGTGCTTGGATCCCTGCCTTGGCACATTATTGCTGTGTGACCGGGTAGGCATTTTAACTTCTCTGAACTTTTGTTGCCTCATCTCTATACCTGGGATAATCTGATCCACCTTCCCAGAGAGGAGCAAATGAGATACCGTTGGAAAGATTCCCTGTGCAAAGTGCCTGGCACATAGTCAGTTTCAACAAGTTAGTTCCTCTTCTGTTTCCCTTCCAGAATATGGGACCCTGCAAGTATGATGGAGAGCTGGTCCCACAGAGTCACTTGGGGAAACTGTGGCACTCCTTCCGTTCTTAAGGAGTTACTGAAAGGGGAGTTTGGAGGCAACCCCTTACCTGTGAGCTCAGTGTCCTGACAGGAGGGAGTCCCCCAGCAAGGGGGCCGTGGCAGGCAAATAGACCTCAGTCTCACCTCAGAAGGCATTTCTTAGGCTCCATACCAGTGCTCTCTCCTCTGAATCTCCAAGCTCTTTATTTACTGTCCAAATGTTGGAATTGGAAGGATCCTCAGAATTTCTCTAACACTCAAATCTCTCTTTGGACAGAGGAGGACACTCAGGCTGAGGGAAGCTGGGACTGGTCTTGGACCACAAAAGATGGTGGCCATCCTGGGTCTAGATCTCTGGGCTCTTAACTCAGAGGCTAGTGCTCTAGTCATTTATACTACACCTTTTTGTCACTTAAGAACACGGCCGCTCCATCATTTCCTTGAACTGTTCTGTAAGTGTCATGTCTTGTCTCCTGAATGGGAGAGTACGCTAGCAGGTTCTTTAAATGAATGCATTATGGATGGCATTTCTTTCCTAGCCCCACTGCAAAATTCTACCATAGATCTCTGGTCATCTTTCAACTGATAAAGAAAGCTTGTATCAAGTACCCCTTTCTCACTGCCTTATACCTTCCACTGTCACCTCCAAATCCCATCATGAACAAATCATGATAGGAAATGTTAAATTAGAATTCTGAAGCCCATTTTGCTTTTTGGACTCCCTTTTGAGGTGATCATTCCTAAAAACAGAATTTGGTTCATGTTTTGGATTTTCTGGATTGTTCTGCAGAACCCACATGGCTGTGAACATTTTCTAAGTAGGCTGGCTATGTTTTCAAGCTTCTCTATTTCTTCAAAAGTCAGAAAGGAGTATAGGAAAACAATTAGACAGGAAAAATATATCCTGAGTCTTAAAAACACACAGCCACAAATCAGAGAGGGAAGTTTTGTTGTTGTTGGTTTTTTTTGTTTTGGGGGGGGTTATTGTCACAGAAGTCCCTTTTAATAGCGAAAGACTGAAAATAACCTCAATATCATAATAGGAGGTTGGTTAAGTACATTATGATACATGCACGGGATGGAATATTATGCAGCCATTTCAAATGATGTACACATTTTAAATGATGACAGGAAAATATTCACAACGTACTGAAAAATGAAAATGTACACTAAAAAGAAGCATGTATAAAAGATTTTACCTTGCAAAAGTAAAATATATGCATGAAAAAAGATTGGTAATATTTAGAATCAGAAAAACAATTATTTAAAAATAAGAGTAATATATGCTTATTGTAAAAAATTTGGAAAAAAACAGAAAATATGAATAGAAGACAAATCACCGACGGTCTATCAACTCAGGGATATTTATGCATTTTGGTATATTTCCTTCTCTTTTTTTTTAAAATAAATTTTTATTTATTTATTTTTGGCTGCATTGGGTCTTCGTTGCTGCACATGGGCTTTCTCTAGTTGAGGCGAGCAGGAGCTACTCTTTGTTGTGGTGCGTGGGCTTCTGCTTGCAGTGGCTTCTCGTTGCAGAGCATGAGCTCTAGTCGCGTGGGCTTCAGTAGTTGTGGCTCGCGGGCTCTAGAGCGCAGGCTCAGTAGTTGTGGCACACGAGCTTAGTTGCTCCACGGCATGTGGGATCTTCCCCGACCAGGGCTCGAACCCGTGTCCCCTGCATTGGCAGGCGGATTCTTAACCACTTTGCTACCAGGGAAGTCCCTTTCCTTTATCTCCATTTCTATGAAACTGCTTCATCTGGTAGGGCCCGAGGGATCACTCCAGGATCACTGAAGCTGGTCCTCAACAGTGTAGCCATGGAGAAAAGGTAGAGCATGGCAGCAAACACAGGGACGGCAGGAGACAGCTGGACAACCAGGTAGTGGCATTTGAAGGCAAAGAAGAGGGTACACGTCCCCAGGATGAGGAAGAGGGTCAAATAGAAGATGCCCTTTTGCCGGGCCATCATCACGCGGCCATCACAACAGAAGATGTTCTTGCCTAGGAGTTTCTCCCATTTCCGTGTCACCTTCTTTCTCACCACCATCACAGACATGATTGGAATTCCTGGTCCAAAATGGGTTTTGTGATTACAAGAGGGAAGAAACAAAAGCTGAGCCCAGCTTTGAAAAGAAATCACGTTGCCTGCTTTTGCTGCCGCTGGGTCAAACATCATCAGAAGTCCAGTTTCTAGCCCTGGAAAACAATCTTTTCCTGATAAACGAGCCCAGCGAGAGAAGAGAGACCAGGAAGGGGAGCCGGGCCTGAACCCCGGAGACTGAGCTCAGCCGGGAACAGAGGCCAGGAAGTGCACTGTCCCAGGGGACCACGTCGGCTGCCCGAAGTGGCAGTGGCTTCTCCCCAGCCTGGAGGCTGTCTCCTCTTGACAAGGGGCCCCAATGGTTGGGGACCTAAACCAGCTGTGGCAACCACCCACTGCTGGGCAAATTGTGGGAAGAAGTTTTTTTAAGTCCTTTTTTTTTCTCTCAGTGGTTGTATCACTTGATTCTTTTTTGAATAATGAAAGAATTAGAACCTGGTACAGCTGATCTCAGGGCCCCAAGTTGCAGCGCTGATTAGAGAGATTCTTATGATGTCTTGCTCGTAGCAAGCACTTAGTATCTGGTGATGTGATTTGGTATTATATTCTGATGCTTCTCACCGCCCCATCCCTCCTTGGGATCAGTTCTCCTCTGGGTCAGGTGTGCCCAGGTCCGATCACACACACACACACACACACACACACACACACACACACACACACACACACACACACTTTGAAGCTGACTTCTGGCTTCCTGGGCCCTTTCTGGGAATGATCCAGACTCTGTATGGTTGATTACTGCTCTCTCTGTGCACAGGGAATAACACACACCCCTCTGTCTCTCTCAAAGCACAAATCTGAGATTTTACAGCTCATCAAAAACCTACTCTTGACTTTCTGCAGAAAGTGACAGCTTACTGTTTCAGATGTCACTTGTTCTACTTCTGGTTTACTCCAGGCTCCTCAATCCTAAAAATGATTGTCCACAATTTTTCTAAGTATCTTCCAACAAGACCTTGCTATAGCCCTAGATTTCCTCCGAATGCATGCCGAATAGTGATCTCTAGGCCTATAAACGGCCATCTTATGGCAACCCCATGCCTCCCTATGTGAGCCTCAACGGTGGATATAAAACAGTGAGTAGGGACTAGTGCTGAGAGATCTGAGAGTCTGGGAGGTCTGAAGACCAATTTTTTTTTCTTTTTGGAATTTTATTTATTTTTTATACAGCAGGTTCTTATTAGTTATCTATTTTATACATATTAGTGTATATATGTCAATCAAAATCTCCCAAGTCATCCCACCACCACCACCATGCCCTCCAGTTTCCCCCCTTGGTGTCCATATGTTTGTTCTCTACATCTGTGTCTCTATTTCTGCCCTGCAAACTGGTTCATCTGTACCACTTTTCTAGGTTCCACATATATGCGTTAATATAGGATACTTGTTTATCTCTTTCTGACTTACTTCACTCTGTATGACCGTCTCTAGATCCATCCACTTCTCTGCAAATGACCCACTTTCATTCCTTTTTATGACTGAGTAATATTCCATTGCACATATGTACCACATCTTCTCTATCCATTTGTCTGTCGATGGGCATTTAGGTTGCTTCCATGACCTGGCTATTGTAAACAGTGCTGCAATGAACATTGGGGTGCATGTGTCTTTTTGAATTATGGTTTATTCAGGGTATATGCCCAGTAGTGGGATTGCTGGGTCATATGGTAGTTCTATTTGTAGTTTTTTAAGGAACCTCCATACTGTTGTCCATAGTGGCTGTACCAATTCACATTCCCACCAGCAGTGCAAGAGGGTTCCCTTTTCTCCACACCCTTTCCAGCATTTATTGTTTCTAGATTTTTTGATGATGGCCATTCTGACTGGTGTGAGATGATATCTCATTGTAGTTTTGATTTGCATTTCTCTAATGAGCAAAGATGTTGAGCATCCTTTCATGTGTTTGTTGGCAGTCTGTATATCTTCTGTGGAGAAATGTCTATTTAGGTCGTCTGCCCATTTTTGGATTGGGTTGTTTGTTTTTTTGTTATTGAGCTGCATGAGCTGCTTGTAAATTTTGGAGATTAATCCTTTGTCAGTTGCTTCATTTGCAAATATTTTCTCCCATTCTGAGGGTTGTCTTTTGGTCTTGTTTATGGTTTCCTTTGCTGTGCAAAAGCTTTTAAGTTTCATTAGGTCCCATGTGTTTATTTTTGTATTAATTTCCATTTCTCTAGGAGGTGGGTCAAAAAGGATCTTGCTGTGATTTGTGTCATAGAGTGTTCTGCCTATGTTTTCCTCTAAGAGTTTGAGAGTTTCTGGCCTTACATTTAGGTCTTTAATCCATTTTGAGCTTATTTTTGTGTATGGTGTTAGGGAGTGATCTAATCTCATACTTTTACATGTACCTGTCCAGTTTTCCCAGCACCACTTATTGAAGAGTCTGTCCTTTCTCCACTGTACATTCCTGCCTCCTTTATCAAAGATAAGGTGACCATATGTGCGTGGGTTTATCTCCGGGCTTTCTATCCTGTTCCATTGATCTATCTTTCTGTTTTTGTGCCAGTACCACACTGTCTTGATTACGGTAGCTTTGTAGTAAAGTCTGAAGTCAGGGAGCCTGATTCCTCCAGCTCCGTTTTTCGTTCTCAAGATTGCTTTGGCTATTCGGGGTCTTTTGTGTTTCCATACAAATTGTGAAATTTTTTGTTCTAGGTCTGTGAAAAATGCCAGTGGTAGTTTGATAGGGATTGCATTGAATCTGTAGATTGCTTTGGGTAGTAGAGTCATTTTCACAATGTTGATTCTTCCAATCCAAGAACATGGTATATCTCTCCATCTATTTGTATCATCTTTAATTTGTTTCATCAGTGTCTTATAATTCTCTGCATACAGGTCTTTTGTCTCCTTAGGTAGGTTTATTCCTAGATATTTTATTCTTTTTGTTGCAATGGTAAATGACAGTGTTTTCTTGATTTCACTTTCAGATTTTTCATCATTAGTGTATAGGAATGCCAGAGATTTCTGTGCATTAATTTTGTATCCTGCTACTTTACCAAATTCATTGATTAGCTCTAGTAGTTTTCTGGTAGCATCTTTAGGATTCTCTATGTATAGTATCATGTCATCTGCAAACAGTGACAGCTTTACTTCTTCTTTTCCGATTTGAATTCCTTTTATTTCCTTTTCTTCTCTGATTGCTGTGGCTAAAACTTCCAAAACTATGTTGAATAAGAGTGGTGAGAGTGGGCAACCTTGTCTTGTTCCTGATCTTAGTGGAAATGCTTTCAGTTTTTCACCATTGAGGGCGATGCTTGCTGTGGGTTTGTCATATATGGCCTTTATTATGTTGAGGAAAGTTCCCTCTATGCCTGCTTTCTGCAGGGTTTTTATCATAAATGTATGTTGAATTTTGTCGAAAGCTTTCTCTGCATCTATTGAGATGATCATATGGTTTTTCTCCTTCAATTTGTTAATATGGTGTATCATGTTGACTGATTTGCATATGTTGAAGAATCCTTGCATTCCTGGAATAAACCCCACTTGATCATGGTGTATGATCCTTTTAATGTGCTGTTGGATTCTGGTTTCTAGTACTTTGTTGAGGATTTTTGCATCTATGTTCATCAGTGGTATTGGCCTGTAGTTTTCTTTCTTTGTGACATCCTTGTCTGGTTTTGGTATCAGGGTGATGGTGGCCTCGTAGAATGAGTTTGGGAGTGTTCCTCCCTCTGCTATATTTTGGAAGAGTTTAAGAAGGATAGGTGTTAGCTCTTCTCTAAATGTTTGATAGAATTCACCTGTGAAGCCATCTGGTTCTGGGCTTTTGTGTGTTGGAAGATTTTTCTTTTTTTTTTTTTAATTTATTTTTATTTTTGTATTTTCTTTTTGCTTTATAACAAATTTAATCAGTTATACATATACATATGTTCTCATATCCCCTCCCTTTTACGTCTCCCTCCCACCCTCCCTATCCCACCCCTCCAGGCGATCACAAAGCACCAAGCTGATCTCCCTGTGCTATGCGGATGCTTCCCACTAGCTATCTACCTTATGTTTGGTAGTGTATATATGTCCATGCCGCTCTTTCGCTTTGTCACTGCTTACCCTTCCCCCTCACCATATCCTCAAGTCCATTCTCTAGTAGTTCTGTGTCTTTATTCCTGTCTTACCCCTGTGTTCTTCATGACATTTTTTTTCTTAAATTCCATATATATGTGTCAGCATACAGTATTTGTCTTTCTCTTTCTGACTTACTTCACTCTGTATGACAGACTCTAGGTCCATCCACCTCATTACAAAGAGCTCAATTTTGTTTCTTTTTATGGCTGAGTAATATTCCATTGTATATATGTGCCACATCTTCTTTATCCATTCATCCGATGATGGACACTTAGGTTGTTTCCCTCTCTGGGCTATTGTAAATAGGGCTGCTATGAACATTTTGGTACATGACTCTTTTTGAATTATGGTTTTCTCAGGGTATATGCCCAGTAGTGGGATTGCTGGGTCATATGGTAGTTCTATTTTTAGTTTTTTAAGGAACCTCCATACTGTTCTCCATAGTGGCTGTACCAATTCACATTCCCACCAGCAGTGCAAGAGTGTTCCCTTTTCTCCACACCCTTTCCAGCATTTATTGTTTCTAGATTTTTTGATGATGGCCATTCTGACTGGTGTGAGATGATATCTCATTGTAGTTTTGATTTGCATTTCTCTAATGAGTAAAGATGTTGAACATCCTTTCATGTGTTTGTTGGCAGTCTGTATATCTTCTGTGGAGAAATGTCTATTTAGGTCTTCTGCCCATTTTTGGATTGGGTTGTTGGTTTTTTTGTTATTGAGCTGCATGAGCTGCTTATAAATTTTGGAGATTAATCCTTTGTCAGTTGCTTCATTTGCAAATATTTTCTCCCATTCTGAGGGTTGTCTTTTGGTCTTGTTTATGGTTTCCTTTGCTGTGCAAAAGCTTTTAAGTTTCATTAGGTCCTATGTGTTTATTTTTGTCTTTATTTCCATTTCTCTAGGAGGTGGGTCAAAAAGGATCTTGCTGTGATTTATGTCATAGAGTGTTCTGCCTATGTTTTCCTCTAAGAGTTTGATAGTGTCTGGACTTACATTTAGGTCTTTAATCCATTTTGAGCTTATTTTTGTGTATGGTGTTAGGGAGTGATCTAATCTCATACTTTTAAATGTCCCTGTCCAGTTTTCCCAGCACCACTTATTGAAGAGACTGTCCTTTCTCCACTGTACATTCCTGCCTCCTTTATCAAAGATAAGGCGACCATATGTCTGTGGGTTTATCGCTGGGCTTTCTATCCTGTTCCATTGATCTATCTTTCTGTTTTTGTGCCAGTACCATACTGTCTTGATGACTGTAGCTTTGTAGTAAAGTCTGAAGTCAGGGAGCCTGATTCCTCCAGCTCCATTTTTCATTCTCAAGATTGCTTTGGCTATTCGGGGTCTTTTGTGTTTCCATACAAATTGTGAAATTTTTGTTCTAGTTCTGTGAAAAATGCCAGTGGTAGTTTGATAGGGATTGCATTGAATCTGTAGATTGCTTTGGGTAGTAGAGTCATTTTCACAATGTTGATTCTTCCAAATCAAGAACATGGTACATCTCTCCATCTATTTGTATCATCTTTAATTTGTTTCATCAGTGTCTTATAATTCTCTGCATACAGGTCTTTTGTCTCCTTAGGTAGGTTTATTCCTAGATATTTTATTCTTTTTGTTGCAGTGGTAAATGGGAGTGTTTCCTTGATTTCACTTTCAGATTTTTCATCATTAGTATATAGGAATGCCAGAGATTTCTGTGCATTAATTTTGTATCCTGCTACTTTACCAAATTCATTGATTAGCTCTAGTAGTTTTCTGGTAGCATCTTTAGGATTCTCTATGTAGAGTATCATGTCATCTGCAAACAGTGACAGCTTTACTTCTTCTTTTCCGATTTGAATTCCTTTTATTTCCTTTTCTTCTCTGATTGCTGTGGCTAAAACTTCCAAAACTATGTTGAATAAGAGTGGTGAGAGTGGGCAACCTTGTCTTGTTCCTGATCTTAGTGGAAATGCTTTCAGTTTTTCACCATTGAGGGCGATGTTTGCTGTGGGTTTGTCATATATGGCCTTTATTATGTTGAGGAAAGTTCCCTCTATGCCTGCTTTCTGCAGGGTTTTTATCATAAATGTATGTTGAATTTTGTCGAAAGCTTTCTCTGCATCTATTGAGATGATCATATGGTTTTTCTCCTTCAATTTGTTAATATGGTGTATCATGTTGACTGATTTGCATATGTTGAAGAATCCTTGCATTCCTGGAATAAACCCCACTTGATCATGGTGTATGATCCTTTTAATGTGCTGTTGGATTCTGGTTTCTAGTACTTTGTTGAGGATTTTTGCATCTATGTTCATCAGTGGTACTGGCCTGTAGTTTTCTTTCTTTGTGACATCCTTGTCTGGTTTTGGTATCAGGGTGATGGTGGCCTCGTAGAATGAGTTTGGGAGTGTTCCTCCCTCTGCTATATTTTGGAAGAGTTTAAGAAGGATAGGTGTTAGCTCTTCTCTAAATGTTTGATAGAATTCACCTGTGAAGCCATCTGGTCCTGGGCTTTTGTTTGTTGGAAGATTTTTAATCACAGTTTCAACTTCAGTGCTTGTCATTGGTCTCTTCATATTTTCTATTTCTTCCTGATTCAGTCTTGGCAGGTTGTGCATTTCTAAGAATTTGTCCATTTCTTCCAGGTTGTCCATTTTATTGGCATAGAGTTTCTTTTTTAAAAAAATTTTTTGGTAATCTAATCCTCAAAAAAGCCTTTCTCTACATTAATTATGATTTTAAGTGGTCATAGTTTTATCCACATTACTGATACATATATTTCACAAGCAATACCACTCATGTCTGAAGATCTACGTTCCACCTGCTTTTAATACTTTCTTCATCTAGGTCAATAACCATTGATTTGTCTTTGTGCTGCTTGTCCTTAAAGAACAGAATTCTCTTTTTTTACTAATTATATATCACATTAAAATTGACTACAGTTTTAATGCAGTCATTCATTAAAATTAATTTGGCTTAGAACTACAGCTAAAGTCTTAGGACTAGTGTTATGAATACTATACAAACTCTTCTAGGACACCAGGCCTGATTTCCCTGTGCAGAAAATTTGTGGCTAGAATTAATTAGTTTTCCTTCAGCATTCACTGTTTTTCCACTTAGTTATGTATCTTATCCTTGATATACCTGAATTGGAGACCCAACAGAGTGTCGCTCCCTGTATCTGTCTCTGAATTCCTGAGCAGTGATGCTCAGATACTTTCCCTGAGGCCTCTGACACAGTTCTTATTGTTGGTACTAGATTATATATTTTTATTTAAAACATTCTTATCCTCTCCAAACTCCAACCCAAATATTTTCCTTTACCTGGATTCTGTATTTTAATAAAAAGTTTCCAAAACATCTTAGTCATCCAAGCTGTAAATTTCTGAGGCATGTTTAAACACATGATAATTCTCATCCTCCACATCCAATCCATTTTTTTTCTATAATAGTTCTAGAATCCATTTCTTCTGTTCTTCCAGAAATTAGCTCTTACCTGGATTATTACAAGAGCATCATGAATGGACTCCTAGGATTCTATCTCTTCCTACTCTAAGCCACAATTCACTACAGCAGTAAAGTCTTTCTATAGGGCAAATTCTATCCTATTAACAAAACTAAATGGCCTTCAATTATCTATAAAGTTAAAAAAGCTATATTCTGACTTTCATTCTTGTCTGAAAAGTAATTTCCACTCATAACTTCCACTATATATCTCTTCACATGCACTTTAGCATTGAGAAAACTTGAACAATCATGTCCTTTTTCATACTACCCCCTACATCTGGAAATAGTCCATACTTTATGTTTGTTTTCATTTTATACTTCTTTTATTTTTTATTTTTATTTTTTATTTTTATTTTTTTATTAGTTTCTGCTTTATAACAAATTGAATCAGTCATACATATACATCTGTTCCCACATCCCTTCCCTCTTGCGTCTCTCTCCCTCCCACCCTCCCTATCCCACCCCTCCAGGCGATCACAAAGCACCAAGCTGATCTCCCTGTGCTATGCGGCTGCTTCCCACTAGCTATCTACCTTATGTTTGGTACTGTATATATTTCCATGCCTCTCTCTCACTTTGTCACAGCTTACCCTTCCCCCTCACCATATCCTCAGGTCCATTCTCAAGTAGGTCTGTGTCTTTATTCCTGTTTTACCCCTAGGTTCTTCATGACATTTTTTTTCTTAAATTCCATATATATGTGTTAGCATACGGTATTTGTCTTTCTCTTTCTGATTTACTTCACTCTGTATGACAGACTCTAGGTCTATCCACCTCATTACAAATAGCTCAATTTCGTTTCTTTTTATGGCTGAGTAATATTCCATTGTATATATGTGCCACATCTTCTTTATCCATTCATCCGATGATGGACACTTAGGTTGTTTCCATCTCCGGGCTAGTGTGAATAGAGCTGCAATGAACATTTTGGTACATGTCTTTTTTTTTTTTTTTTTTTTTTAGTTTCTGCTTTATAACAAAGTGAATCAGTCATACATATACATCTGTTTCCACATCCCTTCCCTCATGCATCTCCCTCCCTCTCACCCTCCCCATCCCACCCCTCCAGGCGGTCACAAAGCACCGAGCTGATCTCCCTGTGCTCTGCGGCTGCTTCCCACTATCTATCTACCTTACGTTTGGTAGTGTATATATGTCCATGCCTCTCTTTCGCTTTGTCACAACTTACCCTTCCCCCTCCCCATATCCTCAAGTCCATTCTCAAGTAGGTCTGTGTCTTTATTCCCGTTTTACCCCTAGGTTCTTCATGACATTTTTTTTTTTTAAATTCCGTATATATGTGTTAGCATACGGTATTTGTCTTTCTCTTTCTGACTTACTTCACTCTGTATGACAGACTCTAGGTCTATCCACCTCATTACAAATAGCTCAGTTTCATTTCTTTTTATGGCTGAGTAATATTCCATTGTATATATGTGCCACATCTTCTTTATCCATTCATCCGATGATGGACACTTAGGTTGTTTCCAGTTCCGGGCTATTGTGAATAGAGCTGCGATGAACATTTTGGTACATGTCTCTTTTTGAATTATGGTTTTCTCAGGGTATATGCCCAGTAGTGGGATTGCTGGGTCATATGGTAGTTCTATTTGTAGTTTTTTAAGGAACCTCCATAGTGTTCTCCATAGTGGCTGTACCAATTCACATTCCCACCAGCAGTGCAAGAGTGTTCCCTTTTCTCCACACCCTCTCCAGCATTTATTGTTTCTAGATTTTTTGATGATGGCCATTCTGACTGGTGTGAGATATCTCATTGTAGTTTTGATTTGCATTTCTCTAATGATTAATGATGTTGAGCATTCTTTCATGTGTTTGTTGGCAGTTTGTATATCTTCTGTGGAGAAATGTCTATTTAGGACTTCTGCCCATTTTTGGATTGGGTTGTTTGTTTTTTTGTTATTGAGCTGCCTGAGCTGCTTGTAAATTTTGGAGATTAATCCTTTGTCAGTTGCTTCATTTGCAAATATTTTCTCCCATTCTGAGGGTTGTCTTTTGGTCTTGTTTATGGTTTCCTTTGCCGTGCAAAAGGTGGCATAGAGTTTCTTGTAGTAATCTCTCATGATCTTTTGTATTTCTGCAGTGTCAGTTGTTACTTCTCCTTTTTCATTTCTAGTTCTATTGATTTGAGTCTTCTCCCTTCTTTTCTTGATGAGTCTGGCTAATGGTTTATCAATTTTGTTTATCTTCTCAAAGAACCAGCTTTTAGTTTTATTGATCTTTGCTATCGTTTCCTTCATTTATTTTTCATTTATTTCTGCTCTGATCTTTATGATTTCTTTCCTTCTGCTAACTTTGGGGGTTTTTTGTTCTTCTTTCTCTAATTGCTTTAGGTGCAAGGTTAGGTTGTTTATTCGAGTTTTTTCCTGTTTCTTAAGGTAGGATTGTATTACTATAAACTTCCCTCTTAGAACTGCTTTTGCTGCATCTCATAGGTTTTGGGTCGTTGTGTCTCCATTGTCATTTGTTTCTAGGTATTTTTTGATTTCCTCTTTGATTTCTTCAGTGATCACTTCGTTATTAAGTAGTGTGTTGTTTACCTCCACGTGTTTGTATTTTTTACAGATCTTTTCCTGTAATTGATGTCTAGTGTCGTAGCATTGTGGTCGGAAAAGATACTTGATACAATTTCAATTTTCTTAAATTTTCCAAGGCTGGGCTTCCCTGGTGGTGCAGTGGTTGAGAGTCTGCCTGCCAATGCAGGGGACACGGGTTCGTGCCCCGGTCCAGGAGGATCCACATGCTGCAGAGCGGCTGGGCCCGTGAGCCATGGCCACTGAGCCTGCATGTCCGGAGCCTGTGCTCCGCAATGGGAGAGGCCCGCGTACCTCAAAAAAAAAAAAAAAAAAATTTCCAAGGCTTGCTTTGTGACCCAAGGTGTGATCTATCCTGGAGAATGTTCCATGAGCACTTGAGAAAAATGTGTATTCTGTTGTTTTTGGATGCAATGTCCTACAAATATCAATTAAGTCCATCTTGTTTAATGTATCATTTAAAGCTTATGTTTCCTTATTTATTTTCATTTTGGATGATCTGTCCATTGGTGAAAGTGGGGTGTTAAAGTCCCCTACTATGATTGTGTTACTGTCGATCTCCCCTTTTATGGCTGTTAGTATTTGTCTTATGTATTGAGGTGCTCCTATGTTGGGTGCATAAATATTTACAATTGTTATATCTTCTTCTTGGATCGATCCCTTGATCATTGTGTAGTGTCCTTCTTTGTCTCTTGTAATAGTGTTTATTTTAAAGTCTATTTTGTCTGATATGAGAATTGCTACTCCAGCTTTCTTTTGGTTTCCATTTGCCTGGAGTATCTTCTTCCATCCCCTCACTTTCAGTCTGTATGTGTCCCTAGGTCTGAAATGGGTCCCTTGTAGACAGCATATATATGGGTCTTGTTTTTGTATCCATTCAGCCAGTCTGTGTCTTTTGGTTGGAGCATTTAATCCATTTACATTTAAGGTAATTATTGATATGTATATTCCTATTCCCATTTTCTTAATTGTTTTGAGTTTGTTATTGTCGGTCTTTTCCTTCTCTTGGGTTTCTTGCCTAGAGAAGTTCCTTTAGCATTTGTTGTAAAGCTGGTTTGGTGGTGCCGAACTCTCTCAGCTTTTGCTTGTCTGTAAAGGTTTTAATTTCTCCGTCAAATCTGAATGAGGTCCTTGCTGGGTAGAGTAATCTTGGTTGTAGGTTTTTCTCCTTCATCACTTAAATATGTCCTGCCAGTCCCTTCTGGCTTGCAGAGTTTCTGCTGAAAGATCAGCTGTTAACCTTATGGGGATTCCCTTGTGTGTTATTTGTTGTTTTTCCCTTGCTGCTTTTAATGTGTTTTCTTTGTGTTTCATTTTTGACAGTTTGATTAATATGTGAATTGGCATGTTTCTCCTTGGATTTATCCTGTATGGGACTCTCTGTGTTTCCTGGACTTGATTAACTATTTCCTTTCCCATATTAGGGAAGTTTTCAACTGTAATCTCTTCAAATATTTTCTCAGTCCCTTTCTTTTTCTCTTCTTCTTCTGGAACCCCTATAATTCAAATGTTGGTGTGTTTAATGTTGTCCCACAGGTCTCTGAGACTTTCCTCAGTTCTTTTCATTCTTTTTTCTTTATTCTGCCCTGCAGTAGTTATTTCCACTATTTTATCTTCCAGGTCACTTATTCGTTCTTCTGCCTCAGTTATTCTGCTATTGATCCCATCTAGAGTATTTTTAATTTCATTTATTGTGTTGTTCATCATTGCTTGTTTCATCTTTAGTTCTTCTAGGTCCTTGTTAAATGTTTCTTGCATTTTATCTATTCTATTTCCAAGATTTTGGATCATGTTTACTATCATTATTCTGAATTCTTTTTCAGGTAGACTGCCTATTTCCTCTTCATTTGTTAGGTCTGCTGGGTTTTTATCTTGCTCCTTCATCTGCTGTGTGTTTTTCTGGTTTCTCATTTTGCTTATCTTATTTAGTAACATATTTTTTAGCCTCCATGTGTTTGTGTTTTGTACATTTTTTCCCCCTGTAATTGATTTCTAATCTCATAGCATTGTGGTCAGAAAAGATGCTTGATATGATTTCATTTTTCTTAAATTTACCGAAGCTTGATTTGTGACCCAAGATGTGATCTATCCTGGAGAATGTTCTGTGCACACTTGAGAAGAAAGTGTAATCTGCTCTTTTTGGATGCAGTGTCCTATAAATATCAATTAAATCTATCTGGTCTATTGTGTCATTTAGAGCTTCTGTTTCCTTACTAATTTTCTGTCTGCATGATCCATCCATTGGTGTAAGTGAGGTGTTAATGATCCATCCACTGGTGTAAGTGAGGTGTTAAAGTCCCCCACTATGATTGTTTTGCTGTTGATTTCCTCTTTTAGAGCTGTTAGCAGTTGCCTTATGTTTTGAGGTGCTCCTATGTTGGGTGCATATATATTTATAATTGTTATATCTTCTTGGACTGACCCCTTGATCATTATGTAGTGTCCTTCCTTGTCTCTTGTAACATTCTTTATTTTAAAGTCTATTTTATCTGATATGAATATTGCTACTCCAGCTTTCTTTTGATTTCCATTTGCACGGAATATGTTTTTCCATCTCCTCACTTTCAGTCTATACGTGTCCGTAGGTCTGAAGTGGGTCTCTTGTAGACAGCATATATATGGGTCTTGTTTTTGTATCCATTCAGCAAGCCTGTGTCTTTTGGTTGAAGCATTTAATCCATTCATGTTTAAGGTAATTATGTATGTTTCTATTACCATTTTCTTAATGGTTTTGGGTTTGTTTTTGTAGGTCCTTTTCTTCTCTTGTGTTTCCCAGTTAGAGAAGTTCCTTTAGCATTTGTTGTAAAGCTGGTTTTGTGGTGCTGAGTTCTCTTAGCTTTTGCTTGTCTGTAAAGCTGTTGACTTCTTCATTGAATCTGAATGAGATCCTTGCTGGGTAGAGTGATCTTGGTTGTAGGTTCTTCCCTTTCATCACTTTAAATATATCATGCCACTCCCTTCTGGCTTGTAGAGTTTCTGCTGAGAAATCAGCTGTTAACCTTATATGGGAGTTCCCTTGTATGTTATTTGTCATTTTTCCCTTTTTGCTTTCAATAATTTGTCTTTAATTTTCATCAGTTTGATTACTATGTGTCTCAGCATGTTTCTCCTTGTGTTTATCCTGTATGGGACTCTCTGCGCTTCCTGGACTTGGGTGGCTATTTCCTTTCCCATGTTAGGGAAGTTTTTGACTATAATCTCTTCAAGTATTTTCTCTGGTCCTTTCTCTCTCTCTTCTCCTTCTCGAACCCCTATAATGCAAATGTTGTTGTGTTTAATGTCCCAGAGGCCTCTTGGGCTGTCTTCATTTCTTTTCATTCTTTTTTCTTTATTCTGTTCTGTGGCAGTGAATTCCACCATTCTGTCTTCCAGGTCACTTATCTGTTCTTCTGTCTCAGTTGTTCTGCTATTGATTCCTTCTAGTGTATTTTTCATTTCAGTTATTATATTGTTCATCTCTGTTTGTTTGTTCTTGAATTCTTCTAGGTTTTTTTTCTTAATTCTTCTAGGTCTTTGTTAAACATTTCTTGCATCTTCTTGATCTTTGCCTCCATTCTTTTTCCTAGGTCCTGGATCATCTTCACTATCATTATTCTGGATTCTTTTTCTGGAAGGTTGCCTATCTCCACTTCATTTTGTTGTTTTTCTGGGGTTTTGTGTTGTTCCTTCTTGTCCTCTGCCTTTTCATTTTGTCTGTCTTTCTGTGAATGTGGTTTTCCTTCCACGGGCTGCAGAATTATATTTCTTCTTGCTTCTGCTGTGAAGACCAATTTGTTGATGCTTCAGTTCAATTCATCTAGTGATGGATTCATTTCATTTTTAGCACATCTCCTTCAGCGAGATCTGCAATGCATACTGTTGATGTAGCAGTAGTAAACATTTTTACAGAGACTACAAAACAAACTGAAGAAAACATATCACGTACCATTGAAAAAGCACTTGCACAGAACGCACCTGAATTTACAGGATACATCGGTAAGTATGAAATAATTTTATACGACGATTACCTGAAGACCTATCTACTTTTTCATAAGTTTTTCTATTTCATGTTTGAAGGGGGCCAGAAGCACTGGATAATTGAATCCACGGACATCTCCCAGTTTCCTGTGAATCTGTCCTTTCTTCCTCCCTCCCTTTCCCCTGTCATTTGGCTTCTGCTCCTTTATAACCATCTCCCAAGTCATCAGTCTGACTAGTTTGTTCCTCTTCTTGGAAGGTAGTCTTGGACAAATAGCCTCTGGACAGGAAAGATGAAGAAAGGAGAAACAAGAGGGCTCTATACCAAGTTTTAGGTTTCCAAATGCTATAGAAAGTTTTATCTATACTGTTTCCCCTTTAGGCAGACACCCCCCCCCCACAGGACAGCTGTTAACAGTTCATTTTTACTGTGTTACAAACACCCCAAATCTTAGTGGCCTAAACAACAACCATTTATTTATTATAATGCTATAATTCTGTGGGTCAGAATTTAGGCTGGGCTTACCTGGTCGGTTCTGCTCATCTAGGTGGGGCTTGGCTGATCTCTGCTGGGCTCACTTAAGCATCGGCCATTAGCTGCCTGGTAGATCAGCTGAGGGCTGACTGATCTAAGAGGGCTCAGCTGGACTGTTTGTCTCTGCTCCGCATGATCTCTCATCCTCCAGCAGGTTAGTCCAAAAGGGTTTCAAGAGCAGCAAGAGGGCACATTTCAGTACACAGGTGCTTCTCACTCTCCGCTAATGTTATATTTACAGCTGTCCTGATGGCCAAAGCAATTCACATGACAAAGCACAGTGTGGCAGGCCCTACGAAGGGGCCTGGACACAGGAAGGCAGGAATAAACTGGCACTATTACTGTGATCACCACAGCAGTCATCAGGAGCTCCTCATCTCAGAGGTGTCCAGGGCCAGCCCTGGGGGCAGCTCTGTGCAACTGGTTTTCAGTCCTGGTTGCCCAACCCAAAGGCCTCTGTTGAGACACAACTTATCTGGCTTTTCTGTAGCATTTGATACTAGTATCCTCCCATTCCTGCAGTCCTCTTCTCTCTGGACCTCCACTCACCATTCTCCTGATCCCATTCTGCCTTCCTCATCTTTCATTTTGATCCTTCTGCGACTCCTTCTTTAGTCTCTTAAATTTCTGCTTTTTGCTTATTGTCACCTCCATGTCCTAGTTTGCAAAACTTATTTCTCTTTTGGAAAATATAATCAAATTCTGTTCATTTATAGTTTTCTAGCACCTTCTCTCTTTTTCGAGATTTCACAGATGCTCACTGTTCTCTCAGGACCTGGAATGTAAATGCTCTGGAATAAAACACTTAAAATTCTATCAGAAAAGATGGGGGCTCCCCTGCGCTGTACCCACTCCATGGGCTGCGGTCCCTTTAGCAATGTCCATTCAACTCTTTTCCATCCAAGTATTATTTCCTGGCAAGACTGGAGAAAAATTGTTCTGAAGCCATTCTGTTTTTCTCATGTCATTCATCAACATTACAGCAACCAGGCCTGGCCTTTCCATGAGCCCCTGTAACATGGAAAACATACACACCCTTTCATTCATTTGCCCATTTTTTATTTTTAACCCTTTGCTCTTTGTTGTTGGATTTTTGTTGATGTTGTTGTTTTGGGTTTTGTTTGTGGCAAGCCTGAGCTCATTTGGGACTCTAGACTGTCTCTGTCACACTTTTAATATTCCATCTTTGGTTATGGGACCTTCTTTTTATATTTTATGTCTCTCATCTGAGAGCTTCCTGTGCAAACCATGCCAGTTTCTGATATTACCTGGCCCTCTCCCTTTTTTTTTTTTTTTTTTTTTTTTACAGCTTGTTGGGATCATTTGCAGCTGCACAGTTAGAATTACATTTTCAGAGCTTCTTACTTTCCTGAACTGTTTTCATCTTCCAGAGTCTCATGCCATGGAACTACACCATATCCTTTTTGAACATTTCAATATTTACTCTCTCAAAGTCATACTCCTCTTTAAGACTATCACTTGGTCCTTGTCTTCCAAGGGACTCATCACTTCTACCTGCCAATAAATTTCTCCTCAGGGTCAGAATTTGGTCCAGAGTAGCAATTCATGCCATCAGAACCTCTACCCCTGGAAGATGAAGTTGTCAGCAAGGCAAGAAAAAAACCTTATCATATGCTCTGCTTTTGGCTGAATGAGACTTCTAGCAAGTGTGAGGAAGTTGAGGATTCCCATCAGCATGGGGACTGACCACTCCAAGTGGTTGTCAGATGAAAATAACCAGTGCATTCTTCAAAATAAAGTTGGGGACCCTTGCAATTCTCTCATTTGGCTCTACTTAGTAACTGCCTTGGTTCTAAGCCCTGGAAGACTTGAAACCATCTGGTCTCAGTGCTGAGAACTGCTCTTTTTTTGGACAACTCTTCTCAACATCTCTCCACTCTGAGGCCAGGCATGTGCTCTTAGGTACATTAACAGATTACCAAATGGTGCCAGCTAGAGATGGCTACAGGAGCATGAGCCGCCCAGCACATGGAAGGGAGAGCTCAGAACTTTTAGAGAAAAACACTTTTTCCTGCTCTCTTGCTTCTGCTGCAAAGACAGATTCTCTTTTCTGTGTCAAAAGTTGTGGAATCTCTTCCTCTGTTTTTTATTTAGAGGCATTTTCAAATGGCAGGTAATGAAGGAAGGTTAGTTACAGGTTTGGGATGTTTAGAAGAGAGTAACCACATATCTGTTCTACCTGCTCCTATTCTCTCCCCCTAATCTAGTCTCAGATTCATCTTTTTGTCCCTAATGTCTTTCAATCTGCTTCTAGACCAACATTCTTAAAAGATGGCTTTCTTATGACATGCTTCTGTTCAGAATCTATCAATGGATTCTCAGGCTTGTAGGATAAAAGTCAGTGTCCATAACCTGACATTCAAACCCTGCTATACCAATGAGTGAACAAAAGAACGATTACTTGTTGAGTATCTTATAGTGGACAATTGCATTTACATTAGTTCATTCAGTTCTCACAACAATCATGTGAAACAAGAATCATTAGCCCATTTCATAGATGGAAGGAACTTGGACCCACCACAAATTAAATGATTGAACAAAAAGCCCATGGCCAATCAACGGTAGAGCCAAGGGTTCTCACTTTTGTTCCTCCTCACCACACTGCCTCTCCCCTGCCCCAGTACAACTCCATCACTCCCGGACAAGAATCCTTTACTTCTTTTCATGCCTTGTTTACTCCACTTAGACCTTGTCTCTCCTCTGACTGTTCAAACCTTCCCTATCTTTCAAGACTTAACCCAATTTCCACCTCCTCCACGATGTTACCTTTAGCTACCTGAGCCCCTGAATTCCCACTGTACTTAAAGTCTGTATTACGAGTTGCTGGATGTGACTCTCTAAGGGTATAAACAGGCAATTCTCCAAAGATGGGGTCCAAAACTTATGCAGCTACTGTGTCCCTTGTGGAACCTAGCAAAGAGGTAGGTGCTAAAGAGACTTGAAACATCATTGCATTGCACTGGATTGAATTAATTTTAATTGAATAATATAAGGAAATAGTTATAGAAGAGATCCCCTGGGAAATTGAATTTCAGAATCTCAGATTTTCATTGGTTGAATCCCAAAATGTGTTAAAAGGCAACAATAACCACAATGGGATGGGGTGCTTTCACAAGTTACCTTATCCATATTGTCTTGCTAAAAATGTCTTTGAATTATTTGTGCCTCTTAGAGCAAAATCGGTGTGATTATTATGGTTGTAAGAAGAATGAGCAAGATGACTGCACCAATGGTTTACAATGTCAGTGCAAACCGGGGCTGCTGAGACTGAAACCACAGATCCCTCTGTGTGTTCGTAAGTGTTCCACCTGCTTCTAAATGTTCTTCGTGCCTCCTCCACTCTCTCCTTTTGCATTTGCAAAGTACACACTTTCCTGCTCAAGTTTCCATGTGCATTTCAGAGTCTGAGGGATGTGAATTTTGGCTTTAGTCCTGTGGGCCTGGATAGGGCCTTGGTTAAGAGCTGGTGAGGAGGCCCACATGCCACTTCACAAGGCACACATCAAGTTCAGAGCCACTGAACGCCTCGTTTTACCCAGAAAAAGCAACGTGAAAAAATTGTATTCTGTGAAGTGTCACTTTGGTGTTGAAGGGGTTGTTTCTGAAAATTACCCAGGAATCACTCTCTTTTGAAGCTTTGGGTCCAAAGTGTCCTGATGACTGCACCACAGAGAACAAGAAGCAATGCCTAGTGAAGAACAGTGAGAACCCTACCTGCGTGTGCCTGCCAGGCTACAAGGAAGATAATCATGAGATCTGTCAACCGTAAGAGAAATCCCTCCTTCTTCATCTTGTCATAGCTGAAGCTAGGCAAAAAGGATAGAGCTTGTCACTCATGTATGAGTTTAGGGTCTGGAAGTTGGTTCGCTGGCATAAGTTGGTAGGTACAGAGCATCACCATCACCACTATCATCATCATCATCAGTTTTTGAACATTCTCCGTGTGCTGGGAACCACAGCAGGTAATGCTTCTCATACAACAACAGTCAGGAATGTATTTATTCCCCATTTTCAGGTGAGGAAACTGAAGCTCGGAGAATATAAATGACATGTCCCCACTCACAGGGCAGCAAATAAATAGCTGAGCCAGGTGGTCTCGCAGCCCAAGGGGGTCCCACTAAGCTCCATGCCTCTGGGACTCGGCTTCGCCCAAACTGCTGAATCCTCCTGGCACTCAGAAGGTGGAGCGTTCAGTTGGTAGCAAATGGAACCACACGGGATTGTGTACCCCCTCAACCTTCCAGAGTGCCATGAAAGGCGCTCACCTGGAAGAATGGGAGCGTAAGGAAGAAAAGAGAAAGAGGAGATGGAACGGGGAGGAGAGAATGAAAGAAAGGTGCAAGGAAGACATGGAGGTTGGGTGGGAACTCTGACCTGCTCCCACAAGGCTCCTTACCATGGTCTCCTACTCCTTGTATTTTAGGTGTGCGTTTGGCTACAGTGGAGTTGATTGTAAAGACTGTGAGTAGAAGAGTCTTGCTTTGTTAATAAGCTTCTAAGAAACAGACATTGACCACATTCAAAATTCTGTCCAGTCCCCCAAAGTCTCTGGCTTGTTTCATAAAGAGAGAGAAAATCTACCTGGAGTTTGTCTTCTGGGTCAGGCCACTCCATGCTCACCCTTAGGTTGTGGGCAAAGCCTCTCTGTTATGGGAAATAATAGAACTCAGCCCAAGAGGTGGGCTGGTGCCTCTGGATTTGTCCCAGGCCAAAGAAGTTTGTCCCAACATTATATTCATTTCCTACATTAGATTAAATATGCATTGTCTGCTACTAAAAAGGATAAAGACCAGTATATTCCAAAATTGTTTATGCTCACAGTAGAGCAGATCTAGAAACCAGACGTTCAAATACTCAAATCATCTTTTTGTCTCAGTGGTATTTACTAATTTGGGATGTGTTGTCATAAATTCAGTTGCTTGTTTCCCTCCCAGACCCTACTCCCACCAGATTGGGACAATACTAACTGTATATTTTAAATGATTTCATATTTTAAATTTTATATAATGAACTAAAAGATCAATGATCCAAGATGAAGGGAATATTCCTGTTAGCCTCCCAGCCAGCCACGAAGTTAGTGATAAGAAATGCTTTTAATTTCTACGGCATTTTGTTGTAAGGCTGGGTTTGCTAAGTCATTTCTTTCTTCTGGGCTTTTAGTGTCTACACCTATAAAATGAGAAGTTTGGATAAGATAACCTTTGAGGTTTTTTCCAGACTTAATGGTCAGTGGTCCCTTGCATCCTGGTTAGAGGTGGCATATATGGCAGTCATGTAGCAGAAAGAATCAAAGGGATCTAGAGAAACACTGTCCAACAGAAATGTAACACGAGCTTCAGATTTAATTTCAGATTTTAAAAGCTCTAAGTAAATTTTAAAAAGTAAAGAGGAATAGGTGAAATTGATTTTAATAACATTTTATTTCACTTAATATATAGAAAATAATATCATTTCAATAGGCAATCAGTACAAGGATGATTAATGAGACATTTTACATGTTTTTCATACTATGTGTTTGAAATCTGCTGTGTATGCTAAAATTACACTTACATGCCACCCCATAGCCATATTTCAAGTGCTCAAGATCACTAAACAAGCAGATCCAGAGGAGAATGGGTGGTAATGAACGTCCAGACTCTTCCCTCATCAATTCCATCAAGCTCCTCTGTTAGTGACAAATATAACTCCAACCTAGTTCCCCTAGTTTATCAGCAAAGTCCGTTATGGCAGGCAGGCAAAGGCAGCAGCGGTAAGGAGGTAGTGTGGACCTCTGATGAGATCTGACCCCCCACACAGCCCAGGAAGGTCCTGCCACCATGGCCTCCTCTGTGCTTATGGACTTCTTTTATGTGGCAAGGTTGCCTCTTTTGATTGGGTTCTGAAGACACAGTTGGGGGTGGGCAGACAGAGGGCTACAGGAGGTGAGCCACCCACCCATCCTGGTCCTGGAAGAGGGTCAGAAACCAGAGCCCAATTGTCCTCTTGGCCAGGAACCACTGGGAACACATGTACCTGTGCAGCAGACAGTGGGAGTCTGCTTGGGGGAAGCCGTTCCTACTCTTCTCTTTTCCCTTTCAGCATTTCAGCTGATCCTCACGATCGTGGGCACCATTGCTGGCATCCTCATTCTCGGCATGGTGATTGCATTCATCTTCTCAGTGAGGTATGGGATGAAGTGTCCCTTTCCTGGGACAGAGTGCCACTGGCATTACACTCTGGTTTCCAAACGTGCCCAGCCTTTCCCGGGCAAGAGAAGAAAAATAAGGCGAGGCCTCTCTAATACCATTGCCCTTTTTGTCTTGCCTGAATTTTCTTCTGATTCTATAAGCTACACATGATCACTGAAGAAAATAGAAAATGTGTAAAGGAGCAGACTAAAAAGTCACCCACAAAATCCACCACCCTGAAGCAACCAACATTTTGGCATACATCCTTCCAGGTTTTTTGCTACTTTTTAAAATGATGTTATATATGTAATTTAGTATCTTTTGTGCTTAAAATTTTTTTTGTTGAGGTTTGTTTTTGCTTAATACTATAAAGTGACATAGCAACTATTTTCTGATGTCATTAAAAACTCTTTTGGGAGTTCAGGGGTTTTTTTTTTTGAGCACAAGCCACCCATTCTCCTTGCTTGGCCCTGCAATAAACCTTTATCTGCTCAAAAACAAGACAAAACAAAACACTCTTTTGTTAGCAGTATTTAACTCTATTGATGTTGTCAAATATAATTTTCATTAAGTCACTCCCAGGACCTCGCTGCAAATAGCCTAATGTCCACCTGAACTGAGCCCCCTGGGTTTTAAGTAGAAACCTGCATGGCCTTTTCTCAGCTTGTGCCTTAAGTGCCCTTCTTAAAAACTTAAGTAGGGTCCATTCATTTATTCTACAAATATTTAGATAAAGTTACCTCCATTAATAGAGACGGAATACTATCATCTATTCCATTCTAAATGTGCCAAGTGAGGAGCCACTCTGATTTTTTAAAAAAAGCTACTTTTTGAAAATTACCTTTAGCTAATATATTTTGGCAAAATAGGGTTTTTTGCACTGTAATGCGAGAGGATAGAGTTTACATTCCTAAAGTATTTTGTTTCTTCTTTTTTCTTCTTTTACTGCATTTTGATATTAGCTCTTTCCCAGAGACCTGATTATAAGGATGCCAAGCTGGCAACTGAGAACACGACTTTCTGTTTTCCAGGGGTGTGGGTGTGGGGGACAGGACATGCGACTCTGGAGCAAGGCTGCTTCCTCCACAGTGGACCGGCTCACTGCCCCAGTCTCCAGGGTCCTCAGGGACTGTGATAAAGCTTGTGCCCCTTGAGAGCCTCGGTTCTCAGTTCCCCTTCCTGCTGCAGAGCCCCGTTTGCTCTTTGCTCAGCCACAGATTCATGACTCTTGGGAGCTCTCCAAGAATTATAATTTCTTGCCCATTCCAAAGGGAAGGAAGCCTCTTGTCAGTTACCTTAGATGGGAGTGCTGTCACAGGGCAGGAACTCCGTGGCGGGCTGGGCTGACCATCAGGGTCACCAGGTGAGTGGGTCTTCCTTTCTGACATTCCAGTGTCTGAGAGTCACCCCAGGACTGCCCTGTGGCCATAATGGATGCCTCTGGCCCCACTACCCATATTCTAACAGGGCAGGACTGTCGCTGCAGGCCAGAAGGAGAGAAGGGTCATGATCAGAGTTAATTGGGGGACAGGTGCCTCCCTCACCTGCAAGTCCTTCCACTTGGCTTTGAATGCTTACACTTGAGGTCCTTGAGGGCCCACAGAACAACGTGGGAAACTCCTATTTCTCCTTAAGACCTCTATGCCTTGAACTCATTTTATTCACTGAGGTGCTTCTGTAGACATTGACTTTGCCTGAATGAAAAATTGTATCACAAATCATCTTTTTCTTTGACTTTTATTATCATTTCCATAAATAATTCAAAAGCACACTGAAAAATACTAACATTATTAGCAAAATGTAAATAGGACTGGAGGAATTAGATGGTAATGTTGGATCAGGGTTAACGTTCTGGTTTTGATGGTTACATGGAGCTTATGAGGAGACTTAGGGAATCTACACTGAATGAAGTAATGAAGTATTACCAGTAATGGACATCAGGTCTGCAGGTTATTCTTAAATGGTTCAGAAATGTTAACAGTCAGGGAATCTGGGTGATAGATGTATGGGAACTCTGTGTAATTTGTTTTTTTTTTTTTTTGGTAACTTACATGTAAATTTAAAATTTCAAAAATTTAAAACATTTTGAAGAAAGAATATTAACATTTGCTTCAAGGAACTTGCTGCCATTGTCAGATCCTAATTTCTGTTACCGATTACAGATCAAAGAACAAAAGCAGGAATGTGGAAGAAGAGAACTTGATTGTAAATGATTTTCAAAATCTGAAACTGCAGGAGAGCGGCTTTAGCAATCTAGGAGCAGACGGGAGCATCTTCCCTAAGATCAGGACGAACCTGCACAAAGAGAGTCAGCCACAGAATCCCTACGTAGTCCAGGGTGGTATACCCCACGCAGACTATTAGGTGAGTCTTTGCATGCTTTCTGTTTGCCTTTGCAGAGTAAAATGCCCCAGGGCTGACTTGGGACCTGGCTGTTGTATCATCAGCAGCCCTGGCTGCCCAGTAGACTTTTTTTTTTAATCGAAAGCTATTAAAAATAGCCACCACTTGGTCCCTAACACTGACCATCTATGTGACTTTAGACACACCTCTTAATTTATCTGTTCATCTGTTTCCTCAGCTATAAAAAAGGAATCTTAATTCAGATGCCCTTAAGGTCTCCTTAAATGATACGTTTCTTGGGATACAACTTCAGTGGTTGTGATGACAATTCCCAGACTGCTGAAGGGCCTAGGACCTAGGTCAGGCCTGGGGAGGACTGTTGGATGTAAACATGGTTCTGTTTACATGGATCCTTTCCAGCCAGCCCACATGAAAGCAAATCTCTCCTTTCCTCCCCGCCCCACCCCAGACCACAAGGCCACCTGATCAATTTCTAAAGCGACAAGGCAAATGAGGCTGATAATATTTTCTTTCCCTTGGGAGGACTTTCAAGGCAAGTAGTTTGTCCTTGTTAGATTTGTTTTGGAGAATCGTAGCTGGCATTGCTCCGTGTGACCGAATGAAATACTGAAAGGAGAAAGCCTGTCAGAGAGGACTCCCTCCGGGAGGATTGACAAGACAGAAGGGAGAGGAAAAGTGGCCAGAGAAGAGAGAGGGGGAAGAAGAGAGGAAAGGAGAGAAATGACTTGTTTAAAAGAGGAAGAGTGGGGAGAGAGGGAAAGAGGGAGGGGTGAGGTATCTCCAGGAGAGAAGAAAAAGAAAGAGGCTGAAAGAGAAGAGGGACCCAGGAGGGTGGTAGAGGGTCCGGGGAAGGGGAGCACAGTATCCCCACTCCCCGTGTGCGAGCTTTGCTTCTGCAGGCGGCCCAGGTGAGCGGGTCATCCTTTGCGGATCTTAACGCACTTTGAATATTCTGGGAAAATCTGACTGATTTTTAGTTTGAAATCCCATGGTTGATTTTACATATCAGCTTTCCTTCAGTCATGGAATCTAAGTGTTCCATGCGTGCCTGAAGGGATGACTTGCACAAAATGTGCCATGTGGGGTCGGACACAGGGTCTAGCCAGCAAGAGCCGAGATGGACTTCCCTTTGGTCCTACCTGAGGTGAACCTTAACCGTGGAACTCATTTCAAACCTCCCTTTCCCCACAGTGGAGCCCTTACTTCAAGTATAACCTCTGAAGAAAGCCCTTTAGTGGCTGAGCAGGCATGGGATTTAGAATCGGACAGACCTGGGTTCACAGCCTGGCCCTTCCTGCTACGAGCTGTGTGATCTCAGACAAGTTATTTGACTTCTCTGGGTTTGTTTTCTCATCTGTGAAATGGTTAAAATGAAGCCTACCTCAGAGGGTAAAGATCAAATAAGCCAAAATGCATAAAGAACACAGCACGATGGGTTCTAATTTGAATAATAGTATTCAAATTGTGTTAATTACAATAATGTTAATCATTATGAATCTAAATTTTCTCATATGTTTCTGTTGGAATACTTCTTTTCTAAGAGTTTTTCCCCCTCTCTTTCTCTCTCTCTCGTTTTGTCTAGAACGGTAAAAATCTGGAACCATCCATGGCCCCTCAACCCAACGTACGAGCTTTTATTTTGAGTGTTTCAAAGACTGATGGAGAAGGGAGCAGCCATGAAGATCTGGCTTTTGGTATTTCTCTTCCATCCAGCCTCTCTGAATGGAAGTTGTGACTGTTTGCAATGAATACAGCTTGTTTGCTAACTAAGTACCTATGAAATTAAACGCACATAGATGCTATTAGTAAGCACCTATACTTAAGATAGTTGATTTGCTCCAATCAGTACAATAGTTAGGTATTTTTTTCCTGGCCATGCAACAGTAATCATTCTATCTATCTATAGGGAAGCTCCCCAGGATTTTTCACTCCTGAAAGAGTCTAGAAGAGGGTTGCTTTGAGTTGATACCCTGTAGATAAGTGACGTATTCTGAGAGACTCTTACACATCAGCTGTGGAGGTCCCAGGAGATGGGAGGAGATACCATCCTTGAAGATGCTCAGGTTCATTCTCTGGCAAGTTAAAACAGGGAAGCTCCTTCTTTTCCTCAAACGTAGGGACTTCATTACCCTTGAACTGCCAGGAGCTTGTGACCTGGGCTCAAATCAGGAGGACAGATAAAAAGAGACAGGTCTCTTAGGTTTTTGGGAGCAGTTACTGGCAATCCAGGGCCTTCTTAATGTCAACTAGAAGGCCTGAACTAGAAATGTCCTCTGCAGTGGTATGTTCTAGAGGTTTTGAAATGCCGGTAGGTAGGGGAGTCAGTGAGGAAAAATGTGACCAGGAGAAGGAGGAACAGAGGTAGAAGGAAGCTGGGCTGGTAGGCTGCGTAAGGGAGAAGGTAGCCAGGGCCCACCTTCATCCTCAGATTCTCCTCCTCAATGAGCAAATGGGCATTTCCTCTAATTCATGCCCTACCCAAGATTTAGAACCTAGGAGAGGATGTGAAGACAAACGCCTCAGAGCAAGAGCTTGAAGTCACTTTGAAATTGTAGACATTCTGACTGGCTGATGGCGAGAGAGGGAGCTTGTGCTCTGGATCCAAATGTTCAGCCTCGTGATACAGACTCCAGAGGTATTCCACCAAAGCCTCAGCCTTCCCTGGGGACAGAGCCTTAGCCATGGTCACTAACACACACACAGCCAAGAATGGGGGCAGCCACCTCCAGCACAGGCTTTCTTTAATGTTAGTAGTATCCTTGTTTATGTCTAATGTCTGGTCTTTGGGCAAGTTATTTTTATTTGTTGTTATTATTTGTTCTTGACTGTTAACTATAAACAGTAACAAATAAAGTGTCTTTAATAGATGGTGTCCTCCCTTGTGTTTGGGACTTTGGGTGATGCACATAGCAGTTAAGTTTCACTTTCAATAGCAAATATAACACGTGGTAAACCGAATTGATTAACATCTGCTCATTAGGGGCCGTTGGATTACCCAAGGTAATTTTTTTTTGTCATGGAATAGACATTTTTGGCTGCTTCCGCGTGCATATCCCACAACTCTTCCATTATGAAGCAACCAAGCATTTTGGGTGGGATTGATCTGATCCCTAGCTCCAAATGTAGGCCTTGGTTGGCCCAAGCCAATCAGTGGAATCCTATGCCCGCTTGCCACAGTGATTGACTTAGCAAGCACATGGCACAAGTGGATACGATTAGAATAAATCTCAGATGTTGGTAGGAGGCTTGGAGGAGGAGAAACTCGTTGTTCTGGAGAGTGGGGTTGAGGATGTGAGGCCTCGAACTGCTTCAGTTTTGCTGAGCTGACACATAGAGGAGGGCAAAGCTGAGAGAACCATGGAAGAATGGAGCTGGTGCTCTGATCAGACCACCCCTGAAGGCTCTGGACTTTACTGTTAGGACAGTTTGAGTAGTTGCTTCTGTATTTGCAGGTGGAAGCATCCTCACTGATACAGCTTGTGATTACTCTTGTGTTCTCAAGGCTAGCTGGTGAACGTAATAAAAGAAACTCGTATGGCGTATTAATGCCCACAGTAAAAATATTAGTCAGCAATCAATAGGTTAACAGAATTAATGAAGATGGAACTTAAAATTGGCTGACCACTGTAACTTGACATCACAGACTCTAGTTCTGACCTGCATGTTACCTCCTTTACATTTGAAGATGATTCTGGATTTAGTGTTAAAAGTAGGCTATTTGAACCTCTTTTCTTTTTTCTTTCTTTTTTTAAAAAAATTATTTATTTATTTATTTGGTTGCGCCGGGTCTTAGTTGCAGCAGGTGGGTTCCTTAGTTGCGGCTCATGGGCTCCTTAGTTGCGGCTCACTGGCTCCTTAGTTGTGGCATGCGAAGTTTTAGTTGCAGCATGCCTGTGAGATCTAGTTCCCTGACCAGGGATCGAACCCGGGCCCCCTGCCTTGGGAGTGCAGTGTCTTATCCACTGCGCCTCCAGGGAAGTCCCTGAACCTCTTTTCTAAAGAGTCCCACCTCTCTCGTGCCCTCTGCACTACACCATGTCAGTTTCCATCACTTCTCAAAGGTCCTGGGCCATACAGAACTCTGGGCTTCATGGACCAGAGTGCATCCATTCTTGGGAGAATTTCATTGCTATTGTTTGAATAAAAGTAATGCTCCAAATATGTATATGTGTAATATTTATGAAAATGGCTTTTGCCTCCAAAGTTGCTTTTGATCTTGCATAATAGGGCGTGTAATTCATTTGCTTCCGCTCCCTGGGACCTTTGCAAAGGTTTTCTAACTGACTGTCCTGCAACCTTGGAGGGCTGTCAGAATGAACTTTCTAAGATGTGAATCTGATCATGACACTCCCTTGCTTAAGGCTTTCAGGGGTTCTCCACTGAGAGAATCAAGCTCAGAGATTCAAGCCAGACTCCTTGTGGCTCAAGTGCTCCAGAGTTGCCTCTCCTCCCCCGTCCCCACCCCCCCTACCCCCACAGTGCGCTAACACTGGCATACTTGCTGTTCCCTAAACATGCCACGTTCTCCTACCGCCATTTTTTTGAACTGTTGAATTTATTTTATTTTTTTTGTACAGCAGGTTCTTATTAGTTATCTATTTTATACTACCTCCACTTTTTTGCCTGTGCTGTGCCCTGCACTTGCAATGCTCCTTTCTTTCAACTGCCTAATAAACACCTCCAACTGTCTAGATCAGCTAAAACACCATCTCTTCTGACCAGCTTTTTGAATCCTCCCCTTGTCCACACAGCCCTCTCAAGAAGAAGTATCGCCTCTCTCATGTCAGCCGGGTCCTGGAACTCATTTCCCTGGTAAAGAGGTCCTGCGTGGTAAGTCTGTGTTTCCTTCTCACCCAGCACGATGCCTGGCATAGAATATTAAATAGTTATGAAACAGTATAAAGCAGGACTCTTCCAGCTCAGTCTTGAAGGGTATGTTCATTATCTTGATGGTGGTGAAGGTTACCACGGGTATAGCAAAACTTAAATTACAAACTTTACATATGTACAGTTTATTGTATATATATCTCAATTGAGCTGTTTTTTTTTTTTTAAAGTGGGGTGTGGACACTCCTGCGGGAGCCTCTCTGACCTTGAGGGAGGCATCCTCTGATCACTGCCCTCAGACAGCACAGGAGCACATACATGTCATTCTGCTGATCTCTGCTTCAGCCTGAAGGCTCTCTGAGGTCAGCGTTAGGTAAAACCAGCTGGGGATGGACCGTTGCCCCAACAGCAGCAGGTCCCGGCTGTACACTGGAGTCACCAGAGAAGATTTAAAAATCACTGATGGCTGGGTCCCATCCCAGAGCGCTTCATTGGTCTAGAGCATCCGGCTGGGTTAAGCTCCGCAAGTGATTCGAATGCGCAGGGGAGTTTGAGAATTATTACTCTCGACCAGCGGCTAGGCTCCTTGAGGTCAAGCCCCAGATCACATCATTTCCCATTCCTTCCCCAGAGATTCTAGAAACCAGGAATCTGTTATGCATAAGAAGCTTCAGTGGTCTCTGAGCTTCCTTATGGAGGAGGAGGTCAATCGTCCAGGTGGCATCAACACCAAAACAGCGTGAAACTTAAATCTTTGGGGCAGTTTTACCCTTGAACTACCCACCACCCTCTTCCTTCTTCCTGGCCGCTGGGCAAACTCTGCCGCCAGTAGGTGGTGCTGTCTCCTACGGCTTGCAAAAACCCAACTTCCGGTGGGACCGTTGTTTTAAAAGCCTTGTTGGAAATCGTTCACTTTTAATGCAGCAATTCTAAATAATTCCCCCTTGACTTTTTCTTGGTCTCTTCATTCCTTGCTCTTGTGCCAGGGAAACATGAATGTTATCAGTTCACTCTTGTTGCACATTTGCCTCATTTTTACTGGATCGTTAGAATCATACATTGTTACTTTCCAGTGGTCCTATAATAACTTAAGAATTGAAGTAATGTTAATGTCATCTTAATGATGCATAAGATTTGGTACAATTATTCAGATAATCAATGTTTTATTTAATGGCTTTCCAAAATAAAAAAGAAGATAAATCAATTTGTATTGAAAAATTCATCACTTTAGGTTTAAAAAAGAATGCCACCAGTGGGAGATTTCTGTCTTTCATCAGCTTTTATGAGGTGAGCAAGGTCTGGCTGGATTTTTTAGAGAATGAGGTTGGGAAGATCCCTGGGGCACAGTATGGGGAACTTTTCTTCAACCTCCAGGTTGTGACATGTGTGCACTTTTATTCAAAGACAAAGCTTGGAGCAAACCACAAAGGCTTCATTATTCCTGCAGGCTCAGTCACATTTTCTGAGCCCACAATCAGAACATGTGGTCTAATAAAAGAATTCTCTCCTGCTTCCAGATGACAGCCAGTTTGAAAAAATAACAAGAATAATAGTTAATCTATTATGGAGTATTTAATATAGGCCAGGCACAATTCTTCCTTTCATTCTCACAATAATTGTGAAGTAATACTATTATTACCCTTGTCCAATAGTTGGGGAAATAGAGGCAAGAAACTTGCCCAAAGTTTTATGGGTAGTAATTAGCACAGCTCTCTGTCCTTTAATGCCAAAATATTAACATATGTAGGATATTTCAATGGTTCGTAGAGACTATTGAGACATACATTTGAAACTGAGAGTGTTCTATATTTACTAGGCCTGGTGCCAGATACAAACAGATCTTCCTGGAGTGTAGAGGTTAATGGGGCTTTATTACCAAAAATGAAAAATTCTGTCCTTATGTCATTGTTCAGATTTCAGAACATATTCTCTCCATTAAAGTAACTCATCTAAAATCATCTGCAAAATGCCTGCTGTGCATTACTGATGGCCCCAGCTGTGGCTGTGGCTTCCCTCTCTGTTTGGGTGCGGGGCCTCCAGTTTCTCTCTAATGAAAAGTCTCTCCATTCTCTCTCTGCCCAGCTGTGGTATCCTGACCATATGTGGTGACAGAGGAATCTTTGAGGCTTCTTTCCTTATGCTGGAAGCAATAACCTCCTGACAGGGTCCAAGGCCCCGCTGGGTTGACACTGAACACCTCCAACCCCCACCCCTGCTTAGTACCACCTTTATCAGCCAGTCCTTCTCTGCTCCTGAGCTTCTGGAGAAAAACCCTCTGTCTTATTTCTCTGGTATGTAGAAGGTCCTCAGCAAAACGAGAAAGAATGAAGGCCCTATTTCAGTGAAGTAACGTCCTCGAGCAAGGAATATCCTGGACTATGGAAGCAAAGAATAGAATTAGGGCAAAACAAGAGAAGTCTCCGGATTATAATAGGGTCGATTGTCCAAATGTCTATTTGTAATGACACTTTTGAGGTATTTTTTTTTAAGCTTAGTCCATAACAGAAAGCCTCTCTTAGCCCTAACTAACCGGCTTTACCATTTTCTTGAGAGGAGTTAACTTATACAATACCCTCTAAATTGTACGTAATTCTTATTCCATAATAGAATGTCTATCATTTTAAACTAATCTTTTCAAATTTTCTATTGTTATTATTCTAAGTCTCGAGCTTAAACCAAAACACACACCCCAGAAGAGTCAACACAAATAGACATTTGGACGGTGGACTGCATTATAGTCCAGAGACATCCATCCTTGCTCCTGGGTGCTCCTCGTGAGCCCTCTGCTCTCCTCTACGTGGTGATCCAGGCTCCTTTCTGCTACGGCTTCCTCATTCTGAACATGTTTCTCAAGGTCACACTGTCCTCATCTGCATCAATCTACTGGAAAGGGAAAAAGCATGGAGGATCATGCAAGGGCGATTTTTATGGGTCAGGTCTGGTGTTAATACCTCTCATGTTTTCCCACATCACATTGGCTTAGAACTTAGCCACATAACTACACCCAACACACCCAGGGAGACAGAGGAATATAGGAGAGCTCCATGTCCAGGAAGACCAGGAAATGGGTGCTTTGTGAACAGCTATCCCATCTCTGGTCCTCTCCCTCCCTCTACCTTACAACATTATGTCACCCTTCAAGATTCTGCATAAACATCACAATTCCATCCCTAACCTAGAGCAGTATCTAGCACAGAGTACACACTCAATAAATATTTGTTAAAAAAATGAGGCATTCCACAAATACTTTTTTTAAAATTTATTTTATTGAAGTATAGTTGATTTACAATGTTGGGTTAGTTTCTGCTGTACAGCAAACTGATTCAGTTATACATATACATATATATTCTTTTTCATATTCTTTTCCATTATGGTTTGTTACAGGATATTGAATATATTAATAGTTCCCTATGCTATACAGTAGGACTTTGTTGTTTATCCCACAGATACTTAAGTGCCTAGTCTTTTAATTCTCAATTAAGTCAGAGAGTCGGTTGTGCCATAAGCAAGTAATTTCGAATTCAACTCATGTGGTAGAGCAAGGACCAAGCCCTTTGAGAACATGGAGGAAAACGTTCTATGAACATCAGTTCTGGAAGGCTTGAGCTGGGTATGGAAAGAGGAGTCAAGTTTACTAGCTGGAAAGAGCAGGAACATGACCATCTATGGAGAAGAAACACATGTGCAAAGGTGAGAATGTGTTTGTGGGGGTGGGTGTTGGGGCCAGGCTCTGAAGGGCCTTGTGTGTTGCATAATCATCTGATTCCTGGTGTGCTGGAATTCCTGGTGTGCATACCAACTATGTGCCTTACCTGCTTTTTCTGAAGAGAGGGCTGAACAACTATACCTAATAAGGCATTCACTCAAGTCCTGCCTTCTTGTGTGGAGACCATTGCAATGCCCTCCCTGGTCTCTTTGGAAGGAGGGAGCCCAGCTATCTCAAGTTATAGTTTGCAGGTATCCTGCTTTGGGTCTGGCTTGGCTTTGTCCTTCAGCTGCATTTGGAAAACATGATTTGGGTGCCCTAGTCTGGGGAGTCACAGATCTCCACAGCTAACTACACTTCGGCCTACTGACCTAGGGGTAAAAGGCCCTGTGTTTGCTGTTAATTGTGGTTTGGGGATGAATGTTACAAGGGTAGCTATAAAGCATGGGGCACCATGTAATGAAAGGTCCGCTGTGCCCCTGGATGTCCACCCTGTATAACATAACATGGCTTAGAAGAATAGTGGGTCAAAGCTGTCACCCTAAGAAATCAGGTGGGGACCCAAGTTAGGAAGTACAAGGCAGATTCAATAAATAGTTATTGAATGCCTACTGTGTGCCAGGTATTTTCGGATGTATTTGCTAATTTAACCTGCATGTAAATATTTTCTGAAATGATCACAAATAAGACCAATTATGAGATAACACTGCACTTTTGAAAATATTAAGATATATTTCTTTTAAGTACACTCGAATTAAGGCTATGTCATAGTCATAGTGAAGACCAGAGTTCCATTCAAAATGAGGCAGCTGTGATAGAACAGAAAGAACTGTGGACCTTGGAGTCAGGAGATCTTGGCTCTATCACTTATCTCTTCTCTAAGCCCCAGCGTCCAAATGGGGAGAATGAGGTATGTTTTACAGCATTGATTTGTACTGTAAATACCTGATTGAACTATAAATACTTGGCTGGGCTCCATTCTCTCTGAGTGTGGGGACTTTTTGAACTGTGCTTGTCTTTGTGAGGAACCTGGAAACTATACGCCTGGACTTATATTACAAAATATGATGGCTTCTAAGCTGGGGAGGGGCCTACACCTGAGCAACCAGGCTTTTAGCTCCTGCACCTGAGCTGACTGCTATGCTAGACTGAGAGCAGAGCTCCCATGAGATGAACTCTCAATGCTGCCAGGCTGGCCAGCTGTGGTTCCTCCCTACATTGTCTTGACTTTTAAAGCCAAGTGTGGCCTCTAGAAGGCTTGTGAGTCTGAACATTGAGTTGACCCTCAGAGGAACCTCTGGTGGGTACTGCAGGCATCATGTTTTATTGTATCGTCTGTGAAATGTTGGAGCAGATAGTGGCCTATCTCCAGTGAGGCTGGGGAAGTGGAAACTACCAAAGAAGGAACTTAGGTTACATGGAATGAAGAACTTGCTGTGATTGCTGATTAAATAATCAGAGTAGATTAGCCAGGGAGCTGATGGGGGCTCCTTGGGACATCCCTTAAAGAGGTGAAATGGTCATTTTCATAGTCTACTCTCAAGACAGGCCCTCACAATCTTCCCACATAGCGAATGTGTTCAACCAAGTCCTGTATCCTATTAAAGGGCAGTAGTTTTTTGAAGGCCAATTTTTTTTTTTTTTTTTTTTTTTGCGGTACGCGGGCCTCTCACTGTTGTGGCCTCTCCCGTTGCGGAGCACAGGCTCTGGACACGCAGGCTCAGTGGCCATGGCTCACGGGCCCAGCCGCTCCGCAGCACGTGGGATCCTCCTGGACTGGGACACGAACCCGTGTCCCCTGAATTGGCAGGCGGACTCTCAACCACTGCGCCACCAGGGAAGCCCTGAAGGAAAATTTTCAGTTGGTAGAACAGGTTATGTAAAGCAGAGCCTGCTGCCAAGTGCCAAACACATTTGAGTTCACAAGCAGTAATTATAGAGCCACCTCTGGCATGGACCAGATCCTTTGCTTTCCAGCTGAGCAGACTGAGGTCCAGAGAGGGGCAGGTAATTGCATGGCTGCTCAGCTACTTGATAGCACTGAGGACCAGAACGGAATTCTTCTGAGTCCAGATTTATAGTTTTCCTCCACTAGCAATTAAATATGAAGAGCTATAGTCTACAAAAGGTGCAGTGGCCCCTGTACACAGGCCAAAGTTGGGTCCCGGGCTGGAGGCGTTTTGCAGGCCTGTTGGCCCTTGACTTCTGCAGACCCGGTCCTTCAGCAAGCTGCTCAGCCTCCACCCCCCTATCACACCCCCAAACCTGGCCCCCAGAAAGGGGTAAGTGTCAGAAGCTTGTCCTACCTTTTGAAAAGCTGTTGAATTCCTAGCTCCAGTATTGTCTGAAGGACCACTGATAGAGCTAAGACAAGGCAGAAGAGAAAGGCAAGATGAAGGTGGGGGGTGACACGGAGGGGATTGTAGGTGAAAAGGAGGATTTAAAAAAAGTGGTACTCAAGTGGCCGAGGCAGAATGCTGGCTCAGCCTCCAAGAGCATTCCCAAGTTCCCGCCGCTTCCTCCTGCTCTTCAGATATCTCCATCCTCGCTAGCATCTATGGTGTTCACTTCCCTCTATCCCATCATGCTCCCCTCATTCTGTGGCATTTCTTCCCAGGCCACATCTGCAGGGACCATACCTGTTCTGTGCTCCTTCCCTATTCCCTACTCACTCCTTGTTTCCTGGTATTTACGCTAGAAGCCTCTAGATATGATTAAAAAGGGGTATGTGTGTGTGAGTGTGTCTGTGTGTGTCTGTGTACTTGTCTTCATTCATTGTACTTTTTATTTAAATAACTGGAAAAGCATCTGTGCCCTTTAGGTGGTGTGAGATAACTTCTAGGAAAAGAGAACCAAATTGTAATGGCTTTGCCAGAGTGGAAAAGGGGCATTTAGGGGAAGACTCTAGCAGTCTCCTCTGAGTCTAAGCTCTACAGACAATTTTAAAGAAAAGTTTTCTAAAAAGGAAAAAAAAAAAAAAAAAAGGAAACATATGCCAAAATTCATTGAAAAATATCACAACTTTTACTGTAATTTTATTAATGGACACTGTTTTAGAATATTTCAGTTCATGAAAGCTGGAAAACATACATTCCCTCCGGAATATATAATCTTAAAACTATTTTCAAAACTAAGCTTTGAAGATTGGTTACGGAAAGATACAATAGTTCATGAGCGTTTCCAGAATTGATAATTCTATGAATAGAGAGGTTGAAGGCACATGACTTATTTATCGAGGGTGTGCTAACTGCTCCATAAATAAGGTTAAAATGTTTGTATGTGCTTCTTAGCTTCAGAGAAATGGTACATTTCTATGACTTACATTTGTACATTAAAAGCAACAACAACAAAGAGAAACACCTTTCCTCATTGTTGAAAATTTCCATCAAGACTTGTTTTGTATTCCGTCTCTCAGTATGAAATTCCACCCGTCTCAGTCTCAGCTGTGGCATGACCACGATGTCCATGCTTAACCCCAAAATAAACAAAGAAAAATTGCTGAGAGATCTACTATATGCCAGTTAACATAATAGGCTATTTTCACCAAAATGGAACCCGCTGTGCTCACCATGGCCTGTCATCTGCCCATCTCCTGTGTTCATCCATTATGTCGATGGTGCCTTTAGGTCTGTCCTTGGCCGTCCTGTATGGGCTGCAAACTCTGAGGGCTGTCATGGGGAGTATTTTTTCCTAACCAACACCAGAGCACATAGGGGGGGAAAAACCTATAAAGAACATTTTCCTATAAAAAAGAATATAATTTTATATTTTTAAAATAAAAAGTTAGGGAGTTCCCTGGTGGCCCAGTGGTTAGGATTCTGGGCTTTCACTGCCATGGCCCAGGTTCAATCCCAGTCAAAGACTGAGATCCCACAAGCCGTGCAGTGTGGCCAAAACAAAAAGTGAGAATTAACATTATAGAAAATTGTATACATGTTTCATAGTCCTATCAATGCCTGCAAAAGAATTTTATAATATTCTGTCATCAGGGTCATTCATTTCTGGCACTGTGACAAACCCCAGGCACGACTATTAAAAGCAGAGTAAATTAAGCATATTACCTAAACTAAGGTGAATACTGTAGGGTTGTTGTCTTTTCCCCCTCCAACTTTTTTTTCCCTGCATATTACATTGCAACTATATATCAGTAAAATATTCTTGACCTGGATTATAGATTGAATTGCACAATATGACGACTCATCGTGGGAGTGGATTAGCATGTAAATCTGAATTATGAAATAGAAAAGTTTTAACTAATCCTATTTCAAGTTTTTTTAAAATGATGGTAAAATACACATAACACAAAAGTTACCATTTTAATAATTTTTAAGTGTACAGGTCAGTGGCATTAAGTATTCTCGCAATGTTGTGCAAACATCACCATGATCCATTTTCAGAACTTTTCCATTATCCCAAACTGAAACTCTGTACCCATTAACTAATAACTTCCTGTTTGCCCCTCTGTCCAGCCCCTGGTAACCTCTTTTATCCTTTCTGACTCTATGAATTTGCTTATACATAGAATCCTACAATATTTGTCCTTTTGTGTCTTGCTTATTTCACTTAGCATAATGTTTTCAGGGTTCATATGTGTTGTAACATGTGTCAGTATTTAATTCCTTTTTAAGACTGGATAATATTCCATTGTATGTACATACTGCATTTTATTTATCCATTCATCTGTTGATGGATGTTTGAGTTATTTCCACCTTTTGGTGACTGTGAATAATGCCACTATGAATGTGGGTGTATAACCATCTGTTTGAGGCCCTGCTTTCAATTCTTTTGGGAGCTGGGAGATGGAGTTTGTGGATCATATGGTAATTCTATATTTAACTTCTTGAGGAATTAATATTATTTTAAAGCTAATAAGAAACATAAAATTCCTCTGGATTAGCTGTGTTCAAACCTTGAGACGCAAACTCAATGCAACCAGCAGCCTCCTTTGAGCCCAGAAGCTCAGCAATGATCAGAAATGGGATGCTGTGGAGGCAGCCAGCAGCCACAAAGGGAACTGTTCCAGTGGCTGTGGGAAGCACCGACGGAGGCCATCAGTGCACGCTGACTTTGCCAGTCAGAGGAAGTCAAAGCATTTAAAAGGCACTTCCACTCTCCAGCTTAGTACAAAGAAGGAAGGATGACTGGACAAGAAAAAGCCACAAACCAGAAAACAAAAGCTTGGGAGGAATTAGAAGAGCCGTCTATCATCTCCAGCCTAGTTCCCAGATAATGGAATGTGGAAGAACGTTGTTATCACTTGGGATTCAGCTGTTTATGGCAGGTCTGGGCAGGTTAGAAACCGCCAGGTGGGACAGGAGGAGGGCAGATTGGGTTGCAGCACTTTCCAGGTGCAGTCCAGGTAAACAGGGGTGTGTGTTGGTTCTGAACAGTAAAGGGCCATGTTGGGCTGGGGAAGGTGATGCACAGATCAGACAACACAGGGCCCAAACTTAGAGGATACTTGATAAATGCAAGTTTTTTTGTCCTTATCAATGCAATATTTATCCAGTTTCTGCAACTTAACTTTCCTTGCATCTAATCCATCCATCACATCCCTACCGGAAAAATCTTAAAATCATCACTTGGCACTGACACCTCCCAGTTCAAACTCTCACTGGCTGCCCATTAGTTATAATCATTGCCTCTCAAGCTTGGATAAAAGTAGCCCCAAGGCCATTCTGCTGAGGCAGAAAGACCCAAGATTAACCTGGGGCAGCCCCTGCAGCACAAATTTTACTGGAAAATGTTTGGGGACAAGCATTAACTCTGACATCAGAATAAACATGGGGAATATTTAGAGTACGATGACATTTCCATGGAGTTTAAGCATAAAACCCTGTCCTTCAAGTGGAATTTGGAGCTTGGCCTCTATGCACACGATACCACAAGGATAAGTTTATTTTCTCTGGCATTAGGGCACCACCCTGGTAGAGTGTGGGGGTGGGAGTGCACAGTTAAACTCCAGCTCCCTAATCTGGGCAGTTAGAACTAATTGCCCACTCAGAGCCATCTTGCCAACTGGTTCCTGATCTGCAAAGTTCAGATCACTTGGCTCTTTACTGCTTTCTGCTTCTGTTTTTAGTCGAAGCATTCTGAACGTTTGGACAATGCATCCAGCTCTGTCACTTCTCCTGGCAAGTTAACCCCTTTGTGCCTCAGTTTTCTCATCTGGACAACAGTAGGGTTGTGGGGAGGATTTCGTGAATTAACAAGGTAAGTATTTACATTTCAGTGCCTGGCTAGCTGTCTGCTTTCGGTACTGTATGTGTTAGGCATCCTACTATTATTTCCTTCTATTGGTACATGAAGGTTTCCTCTTCTCCTGCTGCCTATAAACCATTCCAGTCTTAACCCACTCATCGTGGCCCAGCCCAAGCCCACCTGGTCCTTTGCACGTGCTGTTAGGGGAGGCTCCCCACCCCCGCCCCTTACAGTCAATTTTAGAACCAGCTCAGGTGTAAAGGGTAAGGTGAAAGCCTGAGCATCTGTTCCTGTTCTTCAGTTTATTTGTTCGGCTTCACGGAAACCGCCAGCGTATCGACATAAGAAAAACGCGGAATAGTCACATATTGGACAGTCTCGGATCCGCGTAAGGGGCAAAACTTTAATGAGGGAAAAGTGCGTTTTGTGTGTGTCTTCACGCCCCATGTGCCCTCACTTCCCCACAGAGCGCGTCGCCTCGCGGTAACACTCGCCGGTGCCTCCGTCCCTCCGGCGAGCGCGGCTTCGGGAGGACTAGACTGCCACGGCACGATTCCCCGCTCCCCGCCCCCCGCCCCGGACCCGCTCTCCCTCCTTAAATCCAGCAACCCCAAGTATAATCTCGGCTCGCCCGTGGAGCGTGCCCCTCCCCCATCCCGTAGGTGCTAGGGAAGCCGGGCCAGACGCTAGCCCAGGATTTCGACCCCTGCCCCGGCCGCCAGGTGCGCCGGAAGCAACTTCCACCTGGATGCCCTCGGCCTCCCGTGCCGGCCGGTCCCCGGGAGGGGCGGAGCTCGGCCCGCCCCGCCTCGCCGTAAGCTGACCTTGTGGCAGGCGGGCGGGGGCCGGGACGGGGCGAGAAGGGGAGGAGTAAGGAGAGGAGGAAAGTGGAGCCCCGCGGGCCGGAGGGAGGAAGAAAAGGGAAGGGGCGGAGGCGACGGGCACAGTGTACCGGAGCGCGGGGGGACCTCAGCCCGCGGTGCGTCCCGGAGCCGGAGTCCTCCCTGCACAGAGCCGCCCGCCGGGACTGTCCCGAGCGGCGACACCCCGGGCGTCCCGGCCGGGGAGCCGGCGCAGCGGCGGCCCCGGGACTCGGCGGCAAGCGCTGCGGGAGGGATGGTGGCGGCGGGGCGCGGGCCAGCGCAGCCGCCTCCGCCTCCCGCCAGGCCGCGGCCCCCGGCCCCCCGCCCCCGCGGAGTCCGCCGCCCGCGCCGCAGCTGAGCCGGGCGCCCCACCATGCCGCGGGCCCCCGCGTCCCTGTACGCCTGCCTCCTCGGGCTCTGCACGCTCGTGCCCCGGCTCCCAGGTAAGCCGTGCCGCTGGTGGTGCAAAGAAACTTTGTGGCGCCCGGAGCCGCCCTTGGCGTCTCGGAGGGGCAGGGCCCCAGGCCGTTGTCTGAAGGTGGGAGGCATCCTCGGGGCACTCCCAGGTAGCGAGCCGCTGGGGACGGCCCGGTGGGGGGCTTCCGAACTGCGTGCACCACCCCGCGCGCGGCCCGCCGCAGCCCCGCAGGGCTTTCGTCGGCCTCCAGTCCCCTCCCGGGCGAGGAGGAGCCTTCCTGAGTAAACAGCCCTGCCCGTCTGCTGACCCAGCCCGCGAGCGCCCGCGCCCATTGCGCGGGGAGGGCCTCCGCCAGCCCCGCGTCGGGATCTGGGCTCTGCACTCCCGGCACAAAGCGGCCCTTGTGGCCGGCCGGGGGCGGCCGGGCTGCTGGGAGGCGGCGAGTGATGCCGCCGGTACCCTGGTCGGGGAGACGAAGGGCAGCTGGAGGCGCGTGACCCGGAGTCTTCGCTGGAGCCAAAGCGTGGGGGCCAGGGCTACTCCCGAGGGCTAGTCTCCTGGAAACGCGGGTGTTCAGGCCCTCGTAGCGAATCCTAGAGTTTCACCACGCCTAGGCCAGCCGCCTTCCTTTAAAGATGTAACCCCCTCTTTCCTCCCCCAAGCCCTCGCATACCCGAGGGGAGACCCGCGTCCCAAACCACAGCCCCACCTGGGAACCAAGCCCCAGCTGGAACATCCCGATCTGATTCCTTCTGCCTGGCTTTATGCCGGAGTTTACAGACACCCCGTGCAGCACGCTCCCTTAATTCTGGAGGATTGATTGTGGAACGGAGGGCAGGGGGTGTGCAGTTGCACTCGCGCGATACTGCCCTGGGCCGGCGGCTGCGTGAGGAGCCCTCAGTTACCTGTTTTAAGTCTTCGGAGTTGGGAGGGGGCTAGATGTGGCAATTGGGAGGCCGCAGCTGAGGGATGCTCTGTTGGGCTCTGGGGCTGCCAGGCAGATGAGCTACCGCCAACCCCCGCCCCTCGCCCCGCCAAAAGCAAGAAGCTCCAAACTTTCTCCTTTCCCGTAGGAGATCATTGTGTTGGGGTGCTCAATTCACTTTCAAGCCCGAGATTCTTGATTGCTCTCGTGAAGCAAATGTCTGGCTGCGAGGGAGGGAAGGACTGTCCCCTGCCGTGTCTCATTTACATGAAGGCAGTGGAGGTTTCTGTCTGAGAGAGAGGAGAGGTCTGGGCAAACAAAAACTTTCTTCAGGGCCTAATTCAAACTTATTACTGTAGCAGGTTTCTTTTTTCACTGCAGAGCTTGGGGTAGGTCACCGGTTTCCAAACACCCATCTGGCAACCAGTGCCCATTGCTGATGTTTTCATGGGTCCCCAGGGAAAGGCAAAGAGAAGGATGGATCCTGTGTCACACACAGGAGTATATCATTGCCAACAGCCCCCTGCTTCCCAAGGACTGTCCTCTAATTTGAAATTATGTCTTTTTTATTTTTGGTGGGAAAACTTCTTTTAATAATCTGTAATGATAATAGAGAGTAGGTTTTCATTTTGAGCAAAAGAAAAAATCTGGCAATCCTATATACATTTTAGCTTCTCTTTTTGTTTTCTTTTTAAATCATAATGATCCTAATAATCTGTGAAATCCAAAAGTTTGGGAACTGCTGAAGGAGATGACTTCTTAGTTTCCTTACAGTTTGACATTCGGATTCTAGTAAAACCTTAAATACTTGCAGTTGCAAATAATTCTTTCAATACATTATTTTCCATTTGCGTTGTGATTTCTGTTTTTCAAAGTTTGTATACATCTTTCATCTGTGTGTTTAATCCAGCAGGAAACAGACTTCTAATTTAAGGGGTCTCACTTCAAACAAGTCCCTGGCAGGCTGACAACCCCCATCCCAGGGTTATCTGCTCTCCTTATTATCCCCTTGCCGAGGGCCTCCAGACAGGACCTGAAGATATGGTCTTCCCACATAACCAGGGAAGGGTTTCTCTGGGGTGAGGCCCTTGATCTCTACTAAGAAGGAGGGAGGAGTGTGGCATTGATCGGGCTGCGGAACTGGAGTCATGTTTGCTATCATTGTTTATTAAAAGGAAAAAAATCAAATGTTCTTCTGGTGAATGTCCTGCACGTTAGAATGCTCGAAATCCTAGGAGAGCCCTTTATCCTATTTACTGCAGTCCTGTTGGCAGCCCTCCCTCCCCCCATGATTCTGTGGTCTATGCTGGGGCTGTTGGAATTTGGCCTTGGGTTTGCAGCCCTCCTCAGGTAACCAGGCAAAGGTTCAGAAATGCAAACAGGGGGTTTGGTGCGTCGGCTGCTGTTTACCCTAGGTATTTACACTTTAGGGCCATCACCCTTGAATTAGGGGGACTTTCAATAAAGGGGATTGAGGCAGAAGAGGGCAGGGCCTAATTAGCTCTAATTAGTATTCCTCTCTTGCTTGTTCTCCATGCTCATTTAGCTACTGAGGCAACGGAGAATTAAAATATCTAAGTAGTTGGCAGAAGGCCCTTTGTGCCTGCCTACCCTGGTAACTACTTTTTCTCCTCCAGCCAGCTCATGGAAACATTCTGAGAAGTTTTAACCTCGTGTGGGACGATTACACAGTACTTAAATGATGGTGGCCCTTTCACGTGGCGGTGTGCAGCTGTGTTAATGGGGTGGGGTCGCTTCACAGGTATTTTCAGTTGGTTGGGTCGGAGGGCTTCTTTCCCGTTGGAATGGGATTAATGGCCTTTATAAATGTAAAGGAACACTTTATTTATAGGTGCCCATTTGTTTGTGAGGCTGCTGCTTCTGTTGGATGCAGGGTTTGATTCCTGGGCCACATGGTGAGAAGTTTGCTCCCAGACAGGCCTTGATGCCTCCCCTGTGGCGGATGCTTGCGACAGGGCTGTAGAGTGCCCCTCCCCACCTCCAGGCTGGTTCCCTACCCGCCCCCCCGCCCCCCAGAGCTTTTCAGAGATGGTTGCTTGTCTCTTGTAGAGTTATTCTCAACTCTCGCTCAGAGTGATCCTGTTAAAACTCAAGTTAGATCGTGTCGCTCTGCTTCAAACCCTCCAGTGGCTTCCGGAAGTCCTGCCAGTGTCCTGCCAGGCTCTCCATGAACGCCCCCTGCCCCCCGTGCCTCTCATCACTTCCCCTCATGCACTTCAGTCCAGCACCGAGGGCCTCGTTGTCTTCGAGCTCAGCTGCAGGCCTTCCCTCTGCCTGGAATGGTCTCCCTGTAGATCTCTGCACGGTGGGCCGCCTCCACCCCCCCCCACTCCCCCCCAGCCTTTTCTCAGTGTCTCCAGCTCAGCCAGAGCTGCAGCCTCCTGCCCCACATTCTTCCTGTCTCCTTGCCTTCCTTGATTTTTCTCCCTAGCACTTATCACCATCGAATGCACTTCCTTATCTGGCTTATTGTCCATCTTCTCTTCTGAGCATTCTGCCCCTCACCAGGACGAAAGCTCCGTGAGGGCAGGGAGTTTTGTCCGTTCTATTTGACACTGTATCCTCTGTGCCTAGAACAGTGCCTGACTCATACTTGTTGAATGAATGGATGAACATGAGTCTTGGTACTGTGTGTGTGTGTTGGAGGCACAGTGTCCCATCCTCACCTCCTTGCCTCCTTCTACAACTTGCTTTGAGGTCAGGGACTCTCATTATTTCCTCATTATTAGGAAGAAACATTCATCGTGCGAGGGAGAGAACTCATTTGAGTGTGTCAAGATTTTTTGAGCTGGAATCTATGATAGAGGCCATTTAGTCCACCCCTGGAATTGTTTGCAGGAAGATGCTGAGACCAGGAAAGAACGGTTAAATGACTTGTAGCCAATAAGCCAATAATCTTTCGTGCCAGGATATCCTTTTCCTCAACCCATGACTCCAGCCCAAATGTCCCGTCCTCTGTGAAGCCTTGTCTGCATCCCTCGGGTGGAGCAGGGTTGGCCTCTCCTTCCCTTGCTCTCATAGCATATTCTGTCTGTTAGAGAGACTGGGGGCTGCCTCTTCTGCTACGTGGTGAATTGCCGCGTCTCACTTACCTTTAGGTCCCTGATACAGACACAATGATTGGTACTCTTTTGAGTCCTCCCCGCCCGGCCACTCCTACCATGGTTTCAATGACCTTAAAAACAAAAACCTCAGCTTTCTAAACTTGTAAAACAATTTTAGTTACAGAAAAATTGAGAAGGTAGTATAGAGAGTTCCCATATGCCTCACTTCCCATTTTGCCTATTATTTACATCTTGCATTCATATGGCATATTTGTTACAATTAATGAACCACATCAATATGTTATTATTAACGAAAATCCAGGGCTCCTTAGTTGCGGCATGTGGGATCTAGCTCCCTGACCAGGGATCGAATCCACATCCCCGGCATTGGAAGGCAGATTCTTAACCACTGTGCCACCAGGGAAATCCCCAGTTGTCTTTTTAAAAATAAATTTTTGAATAGGTAATATATTCACATGCCTTTTTTTTTTTTTTTTTTTTTTTTTTTTTTTTTCTTTTTGCGGTATGCGGGCCTCTCACTGTTGTGGCCTCTCCCGTTGCGGAGCACAGGCTCCGGATGCGCAGGCCCAGCGGCCATGGCTCACGGGCCCAGCCGCTCCGCGGCATATGGGATCCTCCCAGACCGGAGCACGAACCCGTATCCCCTGCATCGGCAGGCGGACTCTCAACCACTGCGCCACCAGGGAGGCCCCTTCACATGCCTTTTTAAAGCATAACAAGTGTAGGGTGAGAGATCTCTTTTCCATTCTTGTTGCCCGTTAGTTTGGGACATTGCCCCGACCCCCTTCCCTGCTCAGACCATCCCTGTCCGTTTCTTATGGATCTATAGTGTTTTCTGTACATTTATTACAAATCTCCCTCCCCCAGTTTTATTGAAAGGCAGCACGAAACACACTGTTCTGTACCTTGCCTTTTCTGTTAACTTAGCGATAAGTATATCCGAGTGAGCTTCATATCAGTATGCAGGGAATAGGGAGCATGCACATTCTTTTTTAAAGCCACGTAGTATTCTAGTGTTTGAATTGGTGTTTTAAAAAAAAAAAGTCATATCTGTAAAGCCGACGTTGTCGTGTGTTTTTGCAGATGTCTGCTGTTCAGAAAGGCAGTAAAGATATAAACAAGACAGATCCTTCCTAGGGTGTATTTACACTTCATGGTAACATCTTTAGACTGATGACTCTTTAATTGCTAGAATGAGCACTGGAAAGACTTTGTCACACGTGGGGATTGTGGTTCAGGGCATGGGGAGAGGCACTCCATTGCCTTACCACTTCCCCGCCCCCTCCCGAACAGGAATGATGAAATGTTTTTATTTTCTGTTGTCTTGAAAACAATGAGTAAAATGTAATTTGGGATTGTGTTTCTCTCACCTAGCTGGAGGAGGGTGCAGGCAGGAAGGGTTGGATTAGGAGAAACATTTCATGCATCTTGAAGGAAGAATCGGCCAGACATGGCGGCTGCCTGGATATGACTGATGACAGGCAAGGATGAGTCAATGAGTTTGGGAAGGAGACTGTTTTCAGATGATGATTTGCAGTAAACCCCCGGCTTCAGAGACATTGAGGGCTGCAGGCAGTTGACATTGAGCTGGAACGGTCACTGTGCAAACAGTTACCACGAAAAGTTGTGGCCACTGTCTGGGCCGCTAGCACCTTTTACCATGACCTAGACACAACACTCTGACATCTGTGAACTGCAGCTGTTGAACGTTTTTTCATTGCTTCCTTCCTTTCAAATTGCTATTGGTGCCAAGTGACTCATCCAGCCAAATCTAAGCTTACTGAAATATTAATAGGTGGAAAGAGGAGAGATGCCAGAGGGAGTAAGGCTGGCACTGTGGCTCATATCAGCACACAGTCTATGCTTCTGGTGCCCTGAGTTCCTGGCTGCTACCTGGTCCCTGGCAGACTGTGAGCTCCTGGGGAGCAAGGCCTGGGTCATTCGTCTCTGTATGTCTAGCATCCCCTAGTCCAGTGCTTGGCGTTTGGGACATGCTTAGAACAGGGTTTCTTGAATTTTAATGTGTTCCAACAGCAACCTAATTTTATTTTTATATTTAAAGTAAATTTTTAATTTTTATACGATTTTTAAAGGTTACTTTCCATTTGCAGTTACTACAAATTATAGCAATGTGATTTTAGAGGAATCATTTTGAGTGCAGGGAAACTGCTTTACTATATTGCATGTGAATATGTCAGAGTAACAGAAACAATTAAGGATGACAAATATTTTATAGTTGTTCAGTATGTTTTCATACCAGATGCCTGTCACATCCTTGGAGCCTCTTCAGGATTATGTCCAAGGTCTTTCAGGCTGACAAAGCAGAAGACCAGAGCCCAGTCTGATATGGGTCAGAACGGAGGAGCCCTTAATGCTGTGAACCCGAGACCCCCGACCCAAGGTCCCAGAGCTCAGTGATGAGGCCCTGGTATTTAGAAAGCGGTGTTTGTGAATTTATGTTGATTAGGGCAGAGACATAAATGAGACATCCAATCTCAAATTCCTTTCTGACTGAGGGCCTGTTGGACTTCTCTCCTCCAGAGGACCCTGGAGCTCACTGGTCACATGGCCTGCGTCTGGCATGGTGCAGGGATCCCCAGACAGGTACCCTATGTGGGCACTTGCCAACCAGTGCCCCTTCTGACCTCTTACTTGTAGACTGGGCTCCTACTTTCAAGTCACTCTTGTTTTCTCATGTTTTCAACTGTAAAATGAGGTGACTTGACGAGCTCATGCGAAAGCATTTCTAGCTCCAGGGTTCTACAATTCCATTATTTTTATAGAAATGATTTTATACATCAAAGCAAATGACATGCCACAAGGGCCTGAGTGTGTATTTGATAAGGTTGAGGAGAGCAGGAGAAAAGTCACTTTCATTCTAGTTTTGATTTTTTTCACCCCCTCAGGTAGTGGTTTCTGACAGGTAAGGAGATTTTTTTTTCTTTTTTTCAGTTATCCACATCTGTTTATTTAATGTCAATACTTCAAGCTAAGTATTCTGGGGCATATTTTTTTTTTTACTTGAAGTATAGTTGATTTACAATGTTGTGTTTATTTCTGCTGTACAGCAAAGTGACTCAGGTAAGGAGATTAGACCGAAACATGGAACTGGCATTTTGAAACTTTTCCTGCCATCATTCTCTTTTTTAAAAGGCTTTTAAATTTTATTATATTATATTTTATTTTAATTAATTAATTAATTATCCCTCCCCTCCCCCCTTATCCCTCGGTAACTATAAGTTTGTTTTCTACATCTGTAACTCTATTTCTGTTTGTAGATAAGTTCATTTGTAGCCTTTTTTAAGATTCCACATATAAGCGACATCATATGATATTTGTCTTTCTCTGTCTGACTTACTTTACTCAGTATGACAATCTCTAGGACCGTTCATGTTGCTGCAAATGGCATTATTTAAAAGGTGTTTTAAAAAGTGCCTGCCTGCACGTCTCGAAGTGAGTGGATTCATTTTAAAATGAGAAAGGAGGTTGTCAAGGCAGGCAGGAGGCAGGCAAGCCCAACTTCCCCGTGGGCTGGATTCTAAGACCTTCTTGGTGAGTGTTTGGGACCCGGAAAGGACTCTTCCTCCTGAAATGAGGCGTGCACGGTGGTTGGCCCCAGCTTGTTTCTCCTGGAAAATGTGTTCTGAGTCCAGCACTGCACCCAGGAGGTCCTGCTGTAGGCCTGGCAGTGAGATTGTGGTCCCCCAGCTCCAGGGGTATGAGGCAGGGGGGTCCCAACAGGGCGATGGCTGGTGGGGAGGGTTCAGGTTGGGGTCTCTGGCTGGGGAAAGCCATCATTCTCGCCCTCTGTGGGCTCCCAAAGATGCCCTGCCTTTCTTCCTAGCACCTCAGGTTCCATCCCAGCTGCCATTCTGATCCCAAATGGTATTTGTTCCCTCTAGTGTGGGGTGACACGGTGCAGCTTCCTGCATCACCCAATTTCTGTGGGTTTTCACTGCTAGTGACAAAGAAGAAGCAGAGAGTTAAAATTAGCAAATTAGGGAAATGTTACAGTTCTAAGATGTCTTACAACCAATATTGTTACGTTGTTTTGTGGAGCTAGGGAATAGTCTCTGCCTCCCGGTGTTTTCCCCTCCACTCTCTCTTGTTAATCTCCTTGACTCTTTTTTTCCCCTTTATGGTCTGAGCCCTTCTTCCTAGGGCTGGTGGCCCTGGGTTTTTCTTTTTTCTATTTATCTGCTGTGCCCCTAGGCAATAACCAGAAGAGACCAGTGGGTCTGTGACTGCTGTGAAGACCAAATAACGTTATTTCTGTTCAGAGAAAAACCAACCAGTTCTGCTCTTGGTCAAAAGAAATCTGTCGGGGATGTTTCAGAAAGGAAGAAAAAGAACTGGATGCTAAGTTTCACCAAGAATGTCTTTGCTGTTGGGGGTGGGAGCTGGAGGGGGGTGTAGAGTGAGGTAGGGAGGTGGGGGAGGAGAGGGGACAAGGGCTTTAACTTCAGTCCCACAGTTGAGCCTGCCTCTGGAGGCCCCTCCCCAGATGAACGGCACAGGGACAGGGGGTGGAGGAGGTACTGGCCTGGGCTTGAAAAAAGTGACTTTTATAGCAATAAAGAAGTTTCCTTCTAATCTTAGTTTCTGACTTTATTTAAAAATCAGGGATGGATTCTGAATGTGATCAAATGCCTTTTTATTACCTCCTGAGGTGGTATGTTTGTTTCTTACTTGACCTGCTAGTAGATATATTGCATTAACGGATTTCCCATGTCTTAAGCTGACATTGTGTTCCTGGGATGTATTCTTCTTTAAGGGCTGTGCTGGCTTCTTTTGGTACACTGTGGATTTGGTGTGACAGTACCTGATTTAGCATTTTCTTATGCCTGAAAAAGATCGATCGTTTTTTTTTTTCTTTCCTTTTTGTACTATTTCTGTCATTTTGGCTGGACTGCGTGTAGAGGGGCCTTGTTCCCCCTCAGTGAGGCAGGACCTGCTGTGTTACGGGAGAAGGCGGTGGGAATCCAAGTGGGCGCAGCAGAAGGAATGGGAGTTGCTAACACAAGTGTGCACGTGGTGGGTGCTTCAAAAACTGTGAGTGTTTAGCTTTGGCCAGTGAGCCTTCACCTGCAGTTAGCACAGGGGGCTTGCACTCCTCAGCCTCACGGAGGTCCCCTGTTAAAAAAAAGGAAGTGACTCCTCCTCCCGCCCCATTCAAAAGCCTCATGAATAGAGATTAGGGCCAGAAACGCATTGGTGCATCTTTATCTTTCTTTGAAGGTCTCAACATATGCACTAGTGGAAGTGCCACCTCGTGTGAAGAATGTCTGCTAATCCACCCAAGATGTGCCTGGTGCTCCAAAGAGGTATGTGGGTGGGGGAGGGGAGGAGTGCTGTGAGGGGGTGGGGGAGGGTGGGGGAGGGCGTGGGCTGCACCACAGCACTCAAGTTGACTGTGCAGAAAGTGTGCAGATTCTGCAAGTTGCCTCTTCCTCTTTCTCCCAAGGCGATGACAAAAAGAAAAGCTACATTTTTATAAGTTGGGTCTCTAGGTAGTGTTGAATGTTTTAATCCTGTTTTGGGGAAGCAAGGTCTTCCTTCCCTTTTGTGGGGGAACCAGTTATGACTCTTGTATAGTTTTCTGCAATTTGGTAAAAGACCTGAGCTTGTGAAGTGAGTCTGTTGCATAACAATTTAATACATGCCTGGGTGGGTGGCCTGTTGGTGGACGCCAGTCATTGTGGAGTGGCTTATCTGAGGATGAATAATATGAACTGGCCTCTGTGAAATGATTTTATTTGAAAACAATGGCTGCTGTTTCTTCAAACCCTATAGGAAGGGATGTAAGTTTGGGATGGTGATAGGCATATTGCTGTCGTAAAGCAATACAAATATCAGTCTTGGTGGGCTCATCAGGAAATACTCAAAAAATCTAACCCTCCTGTCTTGGGGGAAATTTCTGGGTCACTTTTCTAAACTGTTGTTAGAACCATGGAGCACAAACCCTCTTTGCACTAGTACACCATTCAAGTTATTTTTAAAAGAACCCAAGATTTGCCATTTGGGCTGGCTCAGCCTCTGCAATTCAGTGTGCGTGCCTGTCAGGAGGACCAAGGATGGCTCCTGGGAGGCCAGACCTCTTCGCCATGATGCAGCTCCAGAAGTCTAGGGACTTCTTTGGCCTATGATGGCTAAAAACAATCGTGTGGGGATCCCCTACTAGATGCCACACACTTCGTATATTGTATCTCTAATCCGCATGACAGCTCTGTCAGGTGGGTGGCAATACACCCGTTTTACTGATGAAAATCTCAGTCTCAGAGAGTTGAAGTGACTGTTTCAAGGCCACACCATGTTCCAAAGCTAGGGTTTGAGTCTGGCTTCCTGGACTTCTGAGCCCAGGCTGTCTCTTCTAGGCTACACTGCCTCTTCCATGTGACTATTCTAGAATTTTTTCTAGTAGAGAGTAAGATTACTAAACAAGCTACTTTGAGAGAGGACTCTTCCCAACATATGCACCCCTCGTATTTGTGCTTCATTGTACTGTCTTTGTTATCAACTTTCTTTAAAACCTTTCACTGGTTCCCTATGACCTGCATGACAAATCCAAGTTCCGTAGCCCCTGCCTGCCTCCCCACCTTCATCCCTTACTTGCCCCCAACACTTTAGCCCCAGGGAATGACTCGAAGGTCCCCAGAGAGCCCTGACTGATGAACACCCTCATGGTTTTCCCTGTGCTGCTGCTGCTCCTGCAGGGCCTTCCCGGCTTTCCCCTCCTTTCCCTGACCAACACCTTGTCTTCAGTTTTCAAGAGTTAGTTCAGGGGCTTCCCTGGTGGCGCAGTGGTTAAGAATCTGCCTGCCAATGCAGGGGACACGGGTTCGAGCCCTGGTCCAGGAAGATCCCACATGCCGCGGAGCAACTAAGCCCGTGCGCCATAACTACTGAGCCTGCGCTCTAGAGCCCGCAAGCCACAACTACTGAACCCGCATGCCACAACTACTGAAGCCCATGCGCCTAGAGCCCGTGCTCCACAACAAGAGAAGCCACCGCACTGAGAAGCCTGTGCACCGCAACGAAGAGTAGCCCCTGCTCACTGCAACTAGAGAAAGCCCGCGTGCAGCAATGAAGACCCAACACAGCCAAAAAAAAGAAAAAGTTAGTTCAAGACACATCTACTCCGTGAAAACTTCCATGGTTTTCCCCCAGACACATCTGTCTGTCCACCCAACCATCTATCCATCCATCTGTCCAACCATCCATCTGTCCATCCATCCATCCATCTGAAATTAGAATGTAAGCTCCCTCCACCAGAATGTTATGGCAGCGGTTTTATCTGGTTTCTTCACTGCTGGATCCCCCACACCCTGACTGGTGCCTGGCACATAGTTGCTCAGTAAGGTTGATGGAAGGATTTCACTGAGTGGCTGTTTATTACGTGTCTGCACGTACAGGCCGTGACCACCTCTGTCTCCCCTGTAGTCTGTCCTCCTTCCGTCGCACTTACAGCCTCTTATTCTGTGCATTTGTTTTCATGCCTGCTTCCAATTAAATCATCATCTCCGTGAAAATCTTTGTCTTATTCATCTTCAGATCTGGCCAAGAATCTGGCAGGAATTCATACTTGATAAAAGAGGCCTGCTAAAAAGACATGGAGTTAGAAAACGAAAGTTTAAATCTCAGTTTTGCCATGATTTATTGTCACTTTCTCGGTATGTAACATGAAGACGACAGTTCTCACCCTCCAGCATTTTGGGAGTACAAAGTGAGATCAGTTCACGAGAGGGCTTGCGGATGGGACTGCTGAGTAACCAAGCCTCCTGAGCCTTGTCCTCTACGGCTATTTTCTGGTGGAATGTGGGCAGTGGGATCAGGAAGCCGGGCTGGATTGTCTACTTTAGGTCCCTTCCGTTTCTGTGCTGGTACTTCCAAGTCTGACGTCCCGATACTGGTAGTGACTGATGTTGTCTCGCGGAGCATATCATTGTCCCGGCCCACACCTGGGCTCCCTCTGTGCTTATAGCCTCAATCTTGGCTGAAGAACCTCCTGTGATGCCTGCACGGGAATGCGGCTTCCCATCCTCTTGGGAGGTGAACTTTCCCCATGGCCTGAGTGTGTTTCAGAGAGCTGGGTTTGGGGCATTCAGGAATAGTTTTGATCAACCCCTGCCCCTTAGCAAGACAGGATAAGTGTGGCCGAGTGCCTTAACAGTGAATCCTGGGACATCAGCACAGAAGTGAGGTTTCTGTCAAGAGCACGTGACGTGTGTGCGCTGGAGGGCCGGTGCCGAGGGGAGGGCCAGGGAGGGCCAGGTCCCTAACTAGTGTGTTCCCGGGGATGCTGATCTGCCACCAGCCGCCCTGTGACTGCGTACCACCACAGATTAACCCCCAAACACATTCTGTCAGGAGTCCGCTGCTCCAGATCCCACAATGGCTTCCTTATTTATTTGGGGTGGGGGTGGGGATGTCTTATTCTGCATTTAACACTGCTTGTAACCTAATTCCATCTCCTCTCCCCAGTCCCCCCTCCCGTCACTGTATTCTCCCACAGGTGTGGCGTTTGAGTCAGCCAGTGCCCTCACACACACACCCCCCCGCCGCCATCCACACTTCATGCTGATTCTGTCTGCCTGGGTCTGCTGCATGGCCCCGTTAACGTGGCTCTCCTGTCTTCATTTTCTAACTGTGGCTTCATTTTCCCTGGTGGCTTTAGACAAGGGGTCCCCAAGCTCTGGGCCACGGACCAGTACTGGTCTGTGGCCTATTAGGAACCTGGCCGCACAGCAGGAGGTGAGCGGCGGGCCAGCGAGTGAAGCTTCATCAGCCGCTCCCCATCGCTCGCAGTACCACCTGAGCCATCCCCCCCCGCCCCCCGTCCATGGAAAAATTGTCTTCCACGAAACCGGTCCTTGGTGGCAAAAAGGCTGGGGACTGCTGCTTTATTTTTCTTTAAATGTGTTTGGGGATTTAAAAAAAATTTTTATTTGTTTTTGGCTGCGTTGGGTCTTCGTTGCTGCATGCAGGCTTTCTCTAGTTGCAGTGAGCGGGGGCTACTCTTCATTGTGGTGCGCGGGCTTCTCATTGTGGTGGCCTCTCTTGTTGCGGAGGAGCACGGACTCTAGGTGTGTGGGCTTCAGTAGTTGCAGCACGCGGGCTCAGTAGTTGGGGCACATGGGCCCTAGAGCGCACGGGTTTCAGTAGTTGTGACGCATGGGCTCAGTAATGGCGCACGGGCTTATTTGCTCCACAGCATGTGGGATCTTCCCGGATCAGGGCTCGAACTGTGTCCCTTGCATTGGCAGGCAGATTCTTAACCACTGCGCCACCAGCGAAGTCCCGGCACCTTTGCTTTAGACCTTACCCTCTGGCTTCAAGACCAGAGTTGCCAGACTCTCCCTTATCCTAGATGAGGATGTGGAGGGGATGCTGCTGGTCTTTACCACACAGCTCAGCTCCTGTCTCCTATCCTTCACAGCCCTGGGCTGTTCTCAGCCAGCTTGAACACTCCCTGTGCCGTTTGTACTGCACTGCGTAAAACATACAGCAAACTCCGGCAGCTTATTATCTATTTTGTCCTTCATTTTTTAAAAGTAGACGTTTGCCTCTGCTCTAAGAGAGTAAGTTTCACAACCCAGCTAGCTGTGGAGAGACGTGTGCGGGGAAGAATGTGAATGCTTTTATGGCAAGGCCTCGGGACAGCCCATGTTATTTCCACTCACATTTTCTCACCTAAAACCAGTTACATCCCTCAGTCTAAGTGCAGTAGGAGCTGGGAGACTTAATCTAGCTGTGTGCTGGGGAGGAAGGGGGAAGGGGCTTTGTGGACCAGCAGCCTGTGCCGGGGGCAGGGAGGCCAGCGTGCTGGACAGAGGACAAGGTTTGGGGAGAAGTGGGCGGGGCTGAAGGACTGGCGTGTGGTCCCCCCGGCCCCGCTCGGGAAGCGTTGTGGGAGCCCCGGTGGACGCAGAGGCAGACAGGGCGATGGCACTCAGGGTCGGGGGTGAGGGAGGCTCCTGAGGTGTGAACGTGAGCCAGCCTGAGGCCATGTTGCCGTGAGCGGTCCAGGCTGCTGTGAAACCAGAGGGAGAAGGACGGGGCAGGCATGGCCACCCTGTGGAATCCCGCGGGACAAGAACAGGGAGGCCTGGGGCGCTTGGGTGGTGGATGTAGGGGCAGACGTGGGAGGAGATGGGGAACCTGGGCCGCGGGGAAGGGTCTTTGCCTTGGAGGTGGACGTGGAGAGAAGGAATGAAGGGGTCAGGAGGACTGGAGGCGGGAATGTGAGGAAGGAGACAGAGGAGAGGCTGGGCAGCAAGACCGGCCGCCTGGGCCTTCTGGGAGATTAGCGTGGTGGGGAAAGGAGAGGGAGGGCGCATGACCTGTAGTCTCCTTTGATCTGGGAAGGAATGAAAAACATAAGCGTCCGCCCCAGCTCACAATAAAATACAGATCTATGAGAGAACATCTCTTTGCGGTCCTGAAAGGAAGCATCTCGGCCTGTTGCAGGTTCTTCACGAACATTTGTCCAGTGCATTAAGTGAGCCGAGCGGAAGCTGACAGGGATTTCCCCATCCCCCAGGCAGGCAGGCCACGTGCACAGGGTTCAGTTTGTCATCCCTTAACCTTGTGCTCCCCTCCCCCGCCCCCTAATCCATGAGGGCTCCGTCAAGCCAGGGCCGAAGCACCGACAACAGCCGGCTCCCTGCCTCTGCCCAGCTCTGCCTGTTCACCAGTTGGCGACTTCTTCTCCCTCATCCCAGGATCCGGCAGTCTGCCCCCTTTCCTGCTTGGGTTCCTCTTCCCCCAGGCCTGCAGTTTCTCAACTCTTCCACCCTGCTGTTTGTTTCCGCAGCAGGCAGCGAGGCGCCCAGAGGATGTGATGACCAGAGTGGCTCAGGCGGACAAGCTGAGTGCCCTGGCCACGGTGCCGGACAACAGAGAGCCCGCTGAGCGCTGGCCTTGGGTGCAGGAGGGAGGTTTTTCATTAACAAAACGTAGGGGAGTTAAGTGTACAGTGAACAGTAGACCTCATTATGTCCTCCATGTAATAGGCGATGGAGGGAGCCGAGAGGGCCAGGTTGTAACAACTCCGAGCGCCGGTGTTGGAACAAAGTAAAAGCCGTCTAAACTTGGAACGCCTCCCTTTTCTTTCTTGTATTATTACCACTTAGTGACTAAAAGCTCTGAAAGGTATTTCACGTTCCAGTGTGCATTCTATTGCTTCTCTTGGTAATTTGCCTGTCATGTAGTTACCCTTCCCTCGTGAGCCCTTTGGAGGGTTCGTGACGGTGTTTCTGGAGACCATGGACAGATGCTTCCTTCACGAAGTGAAACCTCTTCTGGCACAGAGCTGTAAGCACCTGTGAGCATCTGAGCTGCCCCATGAGAGCCCATCCTGAAAGCAGTTTCCATTTTTCTGTGTTGAGATGAAGACTCATACCTGTTTTTCTGCATCAAGTGGATATTTATCCTCCAAGTTTGATAGGGGGCAGGAAGAGCTCAACACCTGGGGCAGCAAGGAAATACTAGATTCAGAGGAATGGAGTTTGGGGGCCCAGAGTTAGTTTCCCGCTCTGGAATTCAGCAGTGACCTTGGCTGAGAAGGGAGGCAGATGATGCAAAGAACACTGAGCTTACTTCCAGAAAGCTGAGGCCGGAGGAACTTAAACTTCTCAGGTGAACATACGCATGAACTTAGGTGTGTGGGCTTCTGATTCCTCATCTGTAGAAGTGAGGGGCTGGCACCAGGTGATGCACCCAAGGTCCCTTCCCCCCTGGAACTTGCTGTGTTCTGACACCTGGCAGAGGGTCAGGTGTCAGGTCTCTGGGATCTGAAGGCTCTTAGCGCATCAGACTTCAGGATGTCACTCATGAGAGGAGGATTTTCTTAATCACGAGTCTTCCTTTCCTCCAAGGGTTTATAATTTGGGGCATCTGCATTCACTGAATTTGAAGCTTGGAAATGGTGGTATCGAGGCATTGTCTTTATTTATAACATGTGTGTACCTGGAAGGTCATAACCATCACAATATATGCCCCTGGTCTTTGTGGTTTTGGTTTCCTCTCTTTAACTATGCATCCATCTTTATTCAAAATTAAAATATCTAAAGAGGAGCTAGAGGAGGGGAATAGAGGAAAAGCTCTTGGGCTGGTGGGGTTACCATTCCCTGCGGGGTCTGCAGTGCTCTCTGTCCCTTTCTGGGGCATCAAGGGCCTACGCTAGAAGTCAGTCGTGGCTATTTTCAGACTGCATGCTGGACAGACCTTCAACTATTGCGGGCATCCTTGATTGATGTCAAGATAGCTGCCTTACTCTCAGAAGGTTCTCCAGACTTCCATGCCCAGAGGTTCCTCAGCCAGTGTCTTTGAGGCCCTAAAGTTCTGGGACAGTGACAGGACTCAATATATAAAGGTGTCTCAAAGGTTCTCAAGCACATCAGTGAAACCACTGGGGCTTCCCCAAGTAGCAAGAAACTGAACTCCGTGAAACAGGAGAAGGTTGACAAACCTGATAGAAATGGATGGCCCTGAGGCCAAGTCTGAGTTTGGTATGAGTGCCATAGTAGGCTGTCCCTTGCTGCCTGTGACACTGGAGCTTCTGAGAAGTGGGCCCCCTGTAGTGTCACATTGCTGACATGGTAGGCACTTCTGAAGCCATCCTGCAACTGGCAGTTTTAATGTTCTCAGTGGTGGTTCTCGCGCTGGCAGCTGGGTGACAGGAGTTCACTGTCTTCCCTGCTGGTGCAGCAAACTTCACGGAAGCCACGTGCATTGGAGTGGAGGTTTGCCACCACCTTGAAGAATGTTACTAGGGAGAATGAAGGAAAGCTGTTACCAGTGAGGGGCATGAAGAGAGCTTTGCTCCTAACATCCGAGAGAATAAAGAAGCCCCAGAGCACAATCAGGAAAGCCAGCTACACAAACAAGGTTGTAATTGGCACTGTGTGGCTGCCTCTCAGTTCTTCAGGTTTGGGAAGCATGTCCTGGACTTAAAGCCTCCTGAGGAGCCCAGCAGGTACATCTTCCCTGAGCAGCAGGTGGCCCTGTACAAATCCTCCCTCAGGGACTGGTACTGTCTATCAAAAATGGCCTTTGAGCAGCTTGACTGGGAAACTTGGATGAAGTTCATTGCTGGTGAAGATGTCCAGGCGTTAGGGAATGATTTGGATGACGTGAACGGCTGAGGCTGTGGTGAGGAATCATGTAGCTGCCTGCTGCTTAGGGTGAAACAGATTGGCTCTGTGACCTAGTCTATTTCCGCAATGCAGGCTGCTTCAGACCAAGGGGAGGGCCGTTAGGGGTTTCCATCGCTCCTGGGAGACTGAAGATGCTTTCCTCACCAGCCTGGTGGGGTGGGGGAGGGGATGTGCAGTGGTCTGGTCAAGACAGGTGCACTTTGACAGTCAGAACTGGGTGGAGGACAACCAGCTCCTTGGAATTGGAGGAGCTGGCAGCAAGGCCCAGCATGCTGGCAGGAAGTTCAGAAATTCTGTAGCCACGTAAGCTCTGAGCAGGCGAACCCCTAAGCCCTTTCAGCTCTGGACAGCTAATTCACCCTGTGCGTCACACAGCTCAAGACAGCAGTCCCATACCTGTAAGGCCCTCAGGAAGTTACCGCTCCTTTCCCCTATCCCTGGGAGGTTTTTACTGCTTCATCAGAGCCAAGCTAGACTGTTCGGAACCCAGTTTAGAAACCTCAGCTTTGGAATCTTGTAATTTCTAGAATAATCATTGTTCTCACCCTGTTCCACAAGTGTCTGTGGAGTCATTTATATTTACAGTGCAGTCCCGAGGTTGTTGACATGCAAGATCTCCCGTCATGTCAAGAGTTCAATAGACAAAATTAAAAAAAAACAAAAACAAAAACATTCAGATATCAGCAAATGAAAAACCAAAATCACAGAGGCCCAGAACAACACATCTGGTTTTACTTCCTTAAAAATACTGCAAAGTCTTCTTGACTTCTTGGTCTTGAATCTTGCAAAGGCCCCAGTGGGCAGTGACTGGTCATGGGGCATCCTAGACCATGATGAAGGGGGAGGGGAGTCTGTCTGCGGTCAGCGGACTCTTGACTCATCTGAGGCTCTTTGGCAAAGTGTTTACAGTGGCGGGAGGAAGAGAGAGCATCTAACTCCTCCAGCCATTACTCCAGTCCAACCAGCGGGAGGAGGGGATCTTCTTTTCTACATCCAGCAATGAATGGGTTTGCTTTGCCATTGAAAACCCCCTTACTGGAAAATGATCACTGCTTACAGGTATCCTACTTTATAACAAAGTATATAATTTCATTTTAAAGTAAATGGCCCAAACTCCTAGTGCCCCAAACTAGGGTGGGTCATCCTGATGCACAGCCTTCTCCTAAATCCAACTGAAGAAAAGAAAGATTGTTCTTATCAATGTGGCTTTATTGTTTAAACAACAATAAAGAGAAAAAGAAAAATATCATTTTATTCCCTCTCCCCTAGCACCTCAACTATCTTAATTTTTTATTTTTCTTTGGCATCCTAATGCAGATACCATTCTATTTTCTGATTTTTTTTTCTTAATGTTTTGAAATTTCTGCTTAGTCTTCATAATTATTTGTGATGGCTGTGTCATCTATTGAGGTGATAAACCATATTTTTCTTCTGGTTTAGGGATTTTGGCTTCAGGTTTATGATTGTGCTATTCTGAAGAACATGCAGTGTATATCTTACAGAGTTTTGCTTTCCTTTTGATAATTTACTTGTGATAAATTCCTAGGAGGTGACCAAGGGGTCAAAAGGTACTGCATTGCTCTCCAGAATGGTTGTGCCTGCATGGTAGATGAGGGAACAGCTCAGAAGTTAACTCTTGATTGTCTGAGTGATGGCTACTTGGCCACTTATATGGTATCTTTCAAAAATTTTTAGTTATGCAACTTTTGACCATATCAGTTATTTTCTCCAGCTTATCATGTAGACAGGCACATTTTTTAAAGGAGCGTTTTTGACCATGAAAATAACGAGACCAAACATTTTTACTGTGCATGTTTACAGCTTGCCAAATGCTTTCACATCCGACACCTCACTTAATCCTCATGATGCTTGGTGTGAGGCACTTGGGGGAGTTATTGCTTTGTCCGCTTTTAGGAAATGGAATGTAGAGGGTCTAAGGTCGCAGGGTGGTGATGAGTCTACAGCCTCAGGTGTCCTGGAGCTGCTCTGACCGCCTCCTGCCCTCTTCCCCTGTTTCCACACCTCCAGGACTTCGGCAGCCTGCGGTCGGTCACCTCCCGGTGCGACTTGAAGGCAAACCTGGTCAGGAACGGCTGTGGCGGCGAGTTTGAGAGTCCGGTCAGCAGCACCCAGGTCCTGCGGAGCCTGCCTCTCAGCAGCAAGGGCTCCAGCCCCGCGGGGTCAGACGTCATCCAGATGACGCCGCAGGAGGTCACGGTGAACCTGCGGCCCGGTGAGTGCCCTTGGGGTGGACCTGTTCAAGATGGTGGAAAGATGAGCCGGGCCAGGGAGGGGGCAATGGTGAGGTGTGGCCCAGACCTCAGGAAGCAGAGTCCAAGGCCTTTGTGGATGATCAGAGTATCTTTGCTATTTTACAAAATTGTGAAATATATGTAATGTACAATTTACCATTTTAACCATTTCTAAGTGTGTAGTTCAGTGGCATTAAGTATACTCACAATGTTGTCTAACCATCACCACTCTCCATTTCCAGAACTTTTTTGTTATCCCAAACTGAAACTCTGTACCAATTAAACACTAACCCCTCACTCCCTCCCCCACCAGCCCCTGGCAACCACCCTTCCACTTTCTGTCTCTGTGAATTCGATTACTCCAGATACCTCATAGAAGTGGACTCACATACATATTTGTCCATTTGTGACTGGCTTATTTCACTTAGTGTAGCATCCTCCAGGTTCATCCATGATGTAGCACGTGTCAGAATTTCCTTCCTTTTCAAGCTGAATCATCCTCCATTGTACGTATAGACACATTTTGTTTATCCATTCACCCATCGATGGACTCCTGGATTGTTTCCACCTTTTGACTACTGTGAATAATGTTCTTGTTTTTCGTGGGAGGATGCTGGTATGTTTACTCCCTAGTTAATGCAAGTTTCTCAGGGAACATGCTACTGCCAGGAGAAAGTATTTTTTCCTGTCAGCAAATTCCATTTCAAACAGTGGCGTTCTGAAGGGACGATCTTGCAGAGTAGAGATTTTTTTTTTTTTTTTTTTTTTTTTTATGACCCTGGAGCCTCTGCCAGCCCTGGAGCTGATTGTGGTATAAGGGAACTGACAGTTTTTGCACACCTACTCTGTGCCTATTACTTGACCTACCCGAAGGTAGCTGATGTAACTTTACACCTGAGGAGCTGCGTGCTCAAGGGCTCCCAGTCAGAGCAGCGAACCTGACTCAATATTGAGTCTTTGTGGTTGCACAACTCATGGTGCTTTCTAGCTCACCACTTTTGTCATTTTGTATTCTACATATTAGGTCCCTTGCGATGTCAAGGGAGGAAGTGAATGTGGCCCAATTAGAAAGTATCACATTGTTGAGAGAAGGCAGCTTTTTTCCCAAATCCCATTGATTTTTAGCCTTTCTTCTTTCTCATTGTCTAGGAAACCACTGGCAGTAACTATTTCCAGGTGGTTTGTTTAGACTTCAGGGCGGCTGGGTCAGTGGAAAGATGAGGGATCTAGTTGGCCGTCCTAGGTTCTGGTTCTGGCTCTGTTCCTAGCTCTGGGTCCTGGGCAAGCTGCTGTACTCCTTAGCATCTCAGGGTCTTTGTCACCTTCATTCCTCACAGCCCTGTTCAGAGGCTTAAATGAGACTTTTTGTGTAAATGCACTTGAAGAACTTTTAATTATTGTTTTCAAAGAGTAATGGCCAAAGATGCAGATTTTGGAGTCAGCCACGTCTAGATTTGGATAGAGATTCTCACGTCTCAGAAATTGATCTAACACAGCTCTGTACGTCTTAAGCTCTTAGTATTGCCTGTTCTTCTTGTTGTCGTTAGAAAGAACTCTGAGTCACTGTGTATTTGAGAACTGTTGTATTTTGCTTATTGAATTGTCTTGGAAATAAGAAACAGAAGAAGGGTATAAGTGGCATAGAGCAGCATAAACTACTGGATGGCCCAGGGATTAGTGCTGGGATTAGCTGAAGTAACTGTTTTCACAAGTCATCTCACTGGAAGGGACACTTTGCATTTTGTTTAGTGAGATTCCAAGTTGAGAGAGAGAAGGGAGCCCTTACAAAGCTGTGTGAGTGGGTAGAGAAGAGGAAGCTTTCTGAGAGCCAATGTCCGATGGTGTCCTCCAGGGGGAAGATGAATGCTTCTCCCCACGTGGAGTCAGGCTCAGGGTCCAGGGCTCTGACCTAGAAGGGGACGTAGGCGTTGTTGTAGACTATTAATGTATCAGAACACAGTGTATGATAAGAATGGTTATGATTAACATCAAGGGTGTATTTTCCTTTTTAACATAACAGTGTAACAGTCACTTGAAGAAAATTCTTGAAGTCATTCACTTTAATGCTGTTTTTCATTCTTACTAGATCTTCTGTCTTTGTGTTCATATTTTCAAATATGTGTTCATATTTTTCATATACTAACAATGTATTTATTATTGTGTACTGTTTTCACTTAATTTTTGGAAACAAGGACCAAAATTAACACCTTCAGAAGAGTTATAGTTTGAGGGTCATCATCGAGGGAGGTTTTTATTTTTGGAACTGCTCATCTAGAATTACCCTGAGCCTGTGGTGCTCTCTCCAAGAAACATTCTTCATGGTGGCAAATCCTTATTCTTTAGGGTAGATTTAATGTAGGGAAGAGTTGGAGGTCACACAGAATCAGGGATGTCACAGTTTCAGTTCCAGTTTTCAAAATCAGAATTCAGGTGTGGCTCTAAGGCAGAGAGACTGTTTGCTTTGACTTATCAACTGGCTTTTTTTTTTTTTTTTTTTTTTTTTTTGCGGTACGCGGGCCTCTCACTGTTGTGGCCTCCCCCGTTGCGGAGCACAGGCTCTGGACGCGCAGGCCCAGTGGCCATGGCTCACGGGCCCAGCCGCCCCGCGGCATGTGGGATCTTCCCAGACCGGGGCACGAACCCGCGTCCCCTGCATCGGCATGCGGACTCTCAACCACTGCGCCACCAGGGAAGCCCTATCAACTGGCTTTTAAAACAGCCCCCAAAGAAGTGACTTGAGTGAGGGCACCCTCCTTGGGCAGAGTTCTTAAAGTTCTCATGAAGTTTATGCACAATGCTTATTTATGCATGAAGCTCAATGTATACTCAATTAAAGAAAGAAATCAGTCTTATTCGGTATAGTCAAATCTCTCACTAAGCATTACGATTCAGTTTCCAGTATTGGAAATAAATGGGAAACATGATCCTGTGTTTATACAAAATCGCGATGCGAGTGCTGTGTGCAGTTCTGGTCCTACGGAAGGTGCGGTGATGGAGAGCCCTTTGCTGTGGCGGTCAAGGTGAGGGAGGGACTGGCTGCCCTGTGAAGACACACCCAAGCTGTGAGGGTGTTTCAGTTTGTAGAGATGAAGACTAGGAGGAGATCAGATGATAATCTGAATTCCTAGAGGTCTAGAACCTTGTGAATATGTTTCTCAAATATAGAAACGCTTGAAGCCAATGATGCCTCTTAAAATTTTGAAAATTTCAGTAATTATAAAGAGAAGGACTGTCAAACTACAGATATTTCTTTGGGGAAAGGGGAGAATGGTCTGTTGCAATTAACAACATTTTCAGTTTACCAAGCGGGTACTTACTTCAGGGCAATGCCCCCGTGACTCAGGAAGGCATTCAGGTATGTAACGATTGGTTTTTCCATTGTGTATTTTTAGAAATGCTTTCCTGTCTCCTCCTTTGCCCTGCTCCCCAATACCTCATAATAGGTATTTGTTGAATGAAGTGTAGCACTTTACTAGCCTCATTCCAGACTAGTCAAGGACAAGCTTCAGCACAATATGTGAGGTACTTCACCAAGGCAAAGTTAATTGTTCCAGGATAAGCCTGGGAAAAAAAGAAAGAAAATTTTTCCTCTACTTTAAGCAGAATTTTTTGTTTTGCTTTGTTTTTTTAAAATTGAGATATAATTCACATACTGTAAAATTCACCATTTTGAAGTATACAATCCAGTGGTTTGTAGTGTACTTGCAACATCACCACTGTCTAATTCCAGAACATTTTCATCACCCTGAAAAGGAACCCTGTACCTGTTAGTAGTCACTCCTTATCCTCTGCCTCCACGTCATATTCAGCCCCTGACATCCACTAATCTATTTTCTATCTCTGAGGATTTGCTAACTCTGGACTTTTCATTTAAATCATATAATATGTTGTCTTTTCTGTCTGGCTTCTTTCACTTAAGCAAAATATTTTTAAGATTCATTGCTGTTGTAGCATGTATCAGAACTTCATTCCTTTTTATGGCCAAATAATGTTCCATTGTATATGTATAGATACACCACATTTTAGTTGATAGATATTTGGGCTGTTCCCACTTTGGGACAATTAAGACTAATGCTGCAGTGAACATTTATGTACACGTTTTTGTGTGGACATATGTTTCCAATAATCTTGATTGTATAGCTAGGAGTGGAATTGCTGGATCATATGGTGATTCTATGTTTAACGTTTTCAGGAACTGCCAAACTTTAAGCAAGATTTTGTATAAACACAAGATCATGTTTTCCATTTTGTTTCCAGTCCTGGAAACTGTATGTCAGGATAACAATCTTAAAAAAACCTTAACAAAGGGTATAAAATCCTTAAGAAAGGACGTAAACTTTAAAGCATATTGAAATGGTAAAAAGCTAGAGGTGGAGCAGTTAGAAAAGGTTTACTTAAGTCTTTATTTGCCTCAATCCCTTAGCCTGTTAAAACATGACCTCTGATTGGTAGCTTAAAAATTTTTTTTAATGTTTTATTTTGAAGTAATTTTAGAGTTGCAAGAAGTTGCAAAAATAATAGAGAGTTCTTGTGTACCCTTCTCAGCTTTTCCCAATGATAACATGTTACATAACCAGAGCATGTTATCAAAGCCAGGAAATTGACCTGGGTATCATACTGTTGACTAAACTACAGGTGATTGGTTGCTTTTGATATGGGCTTCATGCCAGCCCTTATCTATGCCCCTCTCCCACGTTCTGATTGGAGATGGCAGGTACCTGACTTAGGTATTGCTTCTGCTACCCAGACTGACAATGCACACTTAAAAAGACTTGATGGATGGATAGTGCTTTGCTATAGACTGAATATGTTGAAATTCTAACTAACTCCCAATGTGATGGTATTAGGAAATGAAGGGGGGGGGGCTTTGAGAGGTCATGGGGCAGAGCCCTCATGAATGGGATTAGTGCTATCAAAACAAAACCCCAAAAACCCTCAAGACCCTGGAGGGTGCTTCCCCGCTTCGGCCAGAAGTCCGTAGTATGAAACCCAGAAGAGGGCTCTCACCAGAACCTGACCACGCTGGCCTGTTCTTGGACTTAAGCCTTTATAACTGTGAGAAATAAATTTCTGTTGTTTGTAATCCACTTAGTCCATGGTACTTGTTACAGCAGCCTGAACTAAGATAAGATTATTTTCAAGGAAACTAGAAGTGCCAAGCCCTAATTGCTTGGGGTCAGACACTGTGAAGGCCAGCAACTCTTCTGATGGTTCCATCTGTTAAGTGTCAGAATTCTGAGGTGGGGAGTGGTGTTTGGTACAGCAGGGCGGCCGGTGAGGTAGTTCTTTGGTTCTGGGTCTGGATTTAATTCTGGGTACTAATTGCCTTCCGCTGCAGTGAACAGAGAGCTGGATGATAAGTCTTCTAAGTTGTGCACTAGGCCCCTAATTCCCTGTTCAGCTGTAGTCCATTTTTAACATAGATGATTTTAATGTTTCTTTCAACTTCTAGCACAGAAGTATAATTCTAGGGAATCAAAAAACTACTTATATTGGGGATAGCAGGAGTATTTATCTGTTGAGACACTACTTTGTCTTAATATTTGAACAAAAGTCAATTTTAAAAAACCCAAAAGTTGTTGATAGAATTCTCTACTTTCATTTGCTGGTAATGTTTGTCATCTGGTATATGTTCCTAAGGAAAAAGCTCACTTTTCACTTTTTATTGAAGGGAAGACAGAAGAAACCTTAAAAATACATTTCAGAGGGAATGCTGGTTGATATTGATTATGGTGGGAGAATCTACACTTAGGAACCCAGCAGTGGCAGGAATTCTTTGCGAAATACAGCTGGGGCTGGGTGCATTGGAAACAGGAAAAACCAGCAGGACGTGGGAGGGGCTGCTTGCAGGAGAAGCTTCCTCCTCACAGGTGTGAGGTGATCAGCTTTTCTCTTCTTCTTTTTTTTAAATATGTATTTATTTGGCTCCGTAGGGTCTTAGTTGCAGCATGTGGGATCTTCTTTGAGGCATGCAGGATCTTTCGTTGCAGTGTGCAGGCTCTTCGTTGTGTGTGGGCTTCTCTCTAGCTGTGGCACGTGGACTCCAGAGCTCTTGGGCTCTGTAGTTTGTGGCACACGGGCTCTCTAACTGAGGCCCGCGAGCTCAGTAGTTGTGGCACACGGGCTTATTGCCCCGCAGCATGTGGGATCTTAGTTCCCCAACCAGGGATCGAACTCGCGTCCCCTGCATTGTGAGGCGGTTTCTTTACCACTGGCCCACTGGGGAAGTCCCTGATCAGTTTTTCTTTGGGGTTTGCTTTATCCTATTTCTCTGATCCTGCTGCTTGTCCTGAGGCGGGGATTATGGGGGATGGTTCCAGACAGGAGGGCTGCAGCCACAGGAGGAGATGAGCCTGTAAGGGGGTCTTTTTTTTTTTCCTTTTAAATAAATTTATTTATTTATTTTTGGCTGCATTGGGTCTTCGTTGCTTTACGCGGGCTTTCCCTAGTTGCAGCATGCAGGGGCTACTCTTCATTGTGGTGCGTGAGCTTCTCATTGTGGTGGCTTCTCTTTGTTGCAGAGCACGGGCTATAGGCGCATGGGCTTAAGTAGTTGTGGCTCGTGGGCTCAGTAGTTGTGGCGCGTGGGCTCTAGAGTGCAGGCTCAGTAGTTGTGGCTCACGGGCTTAGTTGCTCCACGGCATGTGGGATCTTCCTGGACCAGAGCTCGAACCCGTGTCCCCTGTGCGGATTCTTAACCACTGCGCCACCAGGGAAGTCCCTGTAAGGGGGTCTTATATGGAGAGGGAGGAGGGGGACACGTGGGCTGGGTGGTGTCACCAGAGACTGGCACAGATCAAGTGCCCACAGTGAAGGCGAGCCCGGCTCTCACTCTCCTGGACTCACGGGAGGTGGCGACTGGTTGAAAGTCTCGGGTGGGGTCTTCTTCCCTGGTGGCACAGTGGTTGAGAATCCGCCTGCCAATGCAGGGGACACGGGTTCGATCCCTGGTCCGGGAAGATCCCACCTGCCGCGAGCAACTGAGCCCGTGTGCCACAACTACTGAGCCTGTGCTCTAGAGCCCGCAAGCCACAACTACTGAGCCCGTGTGCTGCAACTACTGAAGCCCGCACGCCTAGAGCCCGTGCTCCACAACAAGAGAAACCACTGCAATGAGAAGCCCATGCACTGCAATGAGGAGTAGCCCCTGCTCACTGCAACTAGGCAAAGCCCGCACGCAGGAACGAAGACCCAACACAGCCAAAAATAAATTAGAAAAAAAAAAAAGGAAATATTGTCGTTACGATAAAAAAAAAAAAAAAAAGTCTCGGGTGGTGCAGAACTGGTTGGCTGGAGGTATTGTTGAGTGTGCATGGTTCCGGAAGTGTACCCAAAGTTGGAGAACGTGCCCCAGACCCTCTCCCGGCATAGGGCGCCCCTGGCGTGCAGCAGCAGCTTCTCCTTCAGTCAGCTAACTATGGGGGCTCCCTCGGTGGGGGAGTTGCGGCACTGTAGCTTAATTCCCGTGCTTAGCACCCACGCTGAGAACTGGTCTAGAAATGTCAGTCCCTCCAAAATCTGCTGATGTAACTTGAGTCCAAGCTCGTACTGCTCACCGCACAGTAGGCCAGTAAATTGAGAGATGAGTTGCTGGGGCAAGGAATAGCAACTGTATTGGGAAAGTCAGCAGACCGAGGAGATGGTAGACTAGCGTTTCAAAGAACCATCTTCCCTGGGTTAGAATTCTGGCTTCTTTAATACTAACAGGGGAGAGCGGGTAAGGGCCTGGTTCCTGCCAGACTTGGAAGGGGATGTGTTAATTTCTTCCTCCTTGCAGCTAATCACAGGTAGGCCTGGTCAGGATGTTTCCTGTGAGCTAAACAAAGGTATTTTAGCTTAATGCTCATTACCTGGGAGGCAGGGTTCCCAGAGCTGGGTCAGTATGTATAATTTAAGCTTATAGGCAACATCCCTTTGGTGATTAACTTGTAGTAGAATAATAAGGTTCTTCCCTATTACACTCACAGAACATTCCATTATTGCCAAGGCCCATTGAGGAGTCTGTAGCATTTAAAATCCAGCATAGGTAAGGTAGCCATAAACCCTCATTCTGAACATTAATGATATTCCCCCTTTTCTTATACCCCTCCCTTCTTGGAAAACTGGGAGAGAAATTTTTTTTTTTTTTTTTTTTTTTTTTACCATTTGCAGCCTCCCTATGGGGAGGTGTGTGTGTGTGTGTGTGTTAGTGATCAATTTCTCTTAGAATTTAATGACAAGAGATTTCTTACTTCAGAGTAGATAACCTCTTAGTATACACAGAGACCTATGTACCACATCTTGTTTCCCTCTTTGCCTTCATGTCTGGAAAATTTGGAGTTAAATACAATACCCAAGGCCGTTAGCCATTCACACTCAAGTTTTTGGCAGAATGTTCTGTCTCTCTTTTTAGCCCCACAGGAAATTGCTTTAATAATTGACTTTCAGGGGAACTGAGGCCGAAGTTTTTCTTGCGTAGGAGCATTTGTATGGTGTGTATATATGCTGTCTCCTCAGTACCCACAATAATTAGCATCCTCCCCATTTTACTGATCCAGAAACTGAGCAGCAAGTTTAAAGGAGCCTGAGGTCTTGAGCTCTTGGTGACAAGGTCTGGATTCCAGCCCAGCTCTTGCTTTCCGAGGCTAGTGTCCACTTCCCTCGCATGGTTGCCTTCCAGCCTCCCTGACTCCAAGCTAGTTCCCTGTTTCCTGGTCCTATAGTGTTCATCTGTAATTGCTCATAATCCCCCAAAAGGTGGAAGTGGATTCTGGATTAAAGAAGGTATACCCGGGAACTTGGGGGAAGGGCACAGGTAACAGGATACAGGAGACCTTGTAAAGAGGTCATGGGATTGGACAGAGGGGACATGATCGCAGGCCCTCCCGCCCCTCCCCCACTGTGATGTGGCCTCCAGGGATGGGAGGGGCCCTGTGCAGGGACATGGGAACCAGAGACAGATACTGTAGCAGTCCGGAATTCATTCTGGAAGAAGTCTCGAACATTCCTCTGTTTGAGTCAGACTCCAGTGGCTTTTAAAAATAGGCTTGTACCAACAGGCAACCCAAACGGCATCCATCATCAGGCGAGAGCAGCACATGCAAGGACAAGTCAGGGGAAGCAGGCTTGGCTCTGTCATTCAGACTCCCAAGGTAATTATAGTAATCATACTTCACGTGGGCAGGCCTTCACTGCTTACAGAACACTCCCTCCCACACGAGTGTGCTTCATAGCCTCCATGCTGTAGCGCTCTTGTTACTGCCAGTTTACAGTTAAGGAAATGGAGGCTCGGGTTGCACCGCTACTTGAGGGGCAGAGCTGGAACTTGGACTGAGATCTTGTTAATGAAGTAAGTTTGCCTCGTCTGGGGTGGGCGGAGGTGCGGGGAGCACGGAGCACTGGCTTCCTTATCCCGCAAGTTCAAGAAGGCTGCAGCTCGCTGGTTGTCAGCTTGAGGTGAAAGATTGATTCCTCTGAGACGTGACTGCGGGCAGATGAGGCGTGGACCTTCATGCGGGACGAGGCCACCTTCGCCATTGCACCCTTGAACACACAAAGGACGTCCAGATTTCAAATGTGTGTGGACAGTTCTCTCCGAAGGGTTCAAGGACATCTCTTGGTGCCTCTGAGAGGCTAACAAGCCTGAGGGCAGATAGGATGACCTGGTAAACTTCACTACTTGAAGTTGTTTCTGAACAGTGTGTTTTTTAGAGATTCTGAATGAGGAAGGATCATCATCCTGGCACGCGTCCTCCAGTTACTGCGCTGACTTGGTTTGGGCCTTTCTGCACACCATGTGGGGCTGGCTTGCAGAGGCCACGCCTGCCAGAAACTGCCTTTTTTTTTCTTTGTTCTTTTCCTCTGAATCAATTTCTTTTCCCTTTGGCTGTTGACTGCTTATTACAGAACCAAAAGTTATTTTCTCTTTCTTGTAGCTGTAGGCAAATCTAGTAGTGTTTCTTTTCTTTTTCTTCTTTTTCTTTTCGGTGGTGCTAAAATTTGGAACATGTCTTCCTATATTTATACATATAATTTATGATAATAATGGTTTGTGTCTGTAATATCAGATATGCTGGAGAACTAAATACGATTGTTTGATAAATGGCTAGGGAGATAGAAATAGGTGGCCCGGCATAAGCATAAACATTTTTGCCCTCTGGGGGTATTTTAAGTAACCATCTTTGTTTTCCCAGTCTCCCTTGCCTTGTACATCTCTCTTCCCCACCTCAGTTCTTACTCATGTCTGTACCCTTCTTTCGTTAACTTCTTTCCTGTTTTCTGTTTCACGTACACCTTTACAGTCTCCTGGCCACATTCCCGTCTTGGCCAGTCCTTTCTCTGAAGTTGGTATGTTGTTGGTGGGCTACCTTCACCCAATTTGTGTCTGTGGAATTGTCTGGCTCACTGTCCACCAATTACCTAAGGGTCCTTTTTGCTGAGAAAACAGAACACGACTAAGGAGATTCGTTCTTAGAGAGTTTCCTTAAAAAATGCTGAGGCCTGTGTGTGAAAGGAGAACCTAGAGCTGCATCCTCAGCACCCATATTCCCTTCGGTCATTCTGTTTCCAGAGTGAAAAAGATGTCTTCTGAGAGGCACACAATCACTAAAGAAAAGTCAGAGGTGGACCAGCTTTGAAAGCAAAACCCATCCCTTCAGCCCCAGCGAATTGAATGACCTCTAACATGCACGGTCTCTCGGTTGGCACAGGTGACAAGACTACCTTCCAGCTGCAGGTTCGACAGGTGGAGGATTATCCAGTGGACTTGTACTACCTGATGGACCTCTCTCTGTCCATGAAGGATGACCTGGACAACATTCGGAGCCTGGGCACCAAGCTTGCCGAGGAGATGAGGAAGCTCACCAGCAACTTCCGCTTGGGGTTTGGGTCTTTTGTAGACAAGAACATCTCTCCTTTCTCCTACACGGCGCCAAGGTACCAGACCAACCCGTGCATTGGGTGAGTGACCAGCTGCCCTTCTGTTGGGTATTCAAGGATGGGGGAATGGGTCAGCGGGAAGACTGAGCCTAAAGAAAGGCCTAGGGAGGTCATATCTGGGTGCGGGGAGGGAACCTGGCTGAGGTGTTAAATTTGATGAAGGATGATTCAGCTCTGTCCTCCCTGTGCCTGCGAAGAAATAAATTGTTACAAGGTTGCAGAAAGATACAATGATGATAGCTCATTTGTTTTCCTACCTGCCAGACACAGCACTGTTTTCTACATTAATGGATTTTAGAGAGCGTTCTCAGGAAGTGATAGACCCCGGTGATCAGGGAGGGAGCAGGCAGACAACCTAAACTATCTCCTTGTTTGAAGTGACTGAGATGTTTGGAATAAATGAATCCAAGTCGGTTCCTATTGTTTATATCCATAACTATAACTTACCTTGACACAACAAAATGAAAACCCTGCCCTTTGTAGGTGTGATTTTTTTTTTTTTTCCCAACATAAGTACTTGAATTAGAAAATATTCGACAGGGCTTCCCTGGTGGCGCAGTGGTTAAGAGTCCGCCTGCCAATGCAGGGGACACGGGTTCGAGCCCTGGTCCGAGAAGATCCCACATGCCGTGGAGCAACTATGCCCGGGCACCACAACTGCTGAGCCTGCGCTGTAGAGCCTGCGTGCCACGACTACTGAGCCCTCGTGCCACGACTACTGAGCCTGTACTCTAGAGCCTGCGTGCCACAACTACTGAAGCCCGCATGCCTAGAGCCCGTGCTCTGCAACAAGAGAAGCCACTGCAATGAGAAGCCTGCACACCACAAGGAAGAGTAGCCCCCCACTCGCAGCAACTAGAGAAAGCCCACGCACAGCAACAAAAACCCAATGCAGCCCAAAATAAATAAATTTTAAAAATTAAAAAAAAATTTTTAAAAAGAAAATTTTTGAGAAATTATTAGAGAACAAGAGTTTCTAACTACTGCAGTGAGCAAATCCGAAAGTATGTAATGACTCAAACTTGAAGGAAGTTTATTTTCTGCTAACCTAAGTGCAAATGGGTCTCCTGATCAGTGGACACCTGTCCTCTAAGCAGTGAGGGTCCCAGGCTCCATTGGTTCACATGTGGCTTGTAAGGTCATCATGCCTGGAGGATTGCTCATAGGAGGATCCTATGGACCAGGAAAGAGTGGCCTTTGCTCCTACATTCTGCTCTACAGAGCTGGGTTCTAGCGGGGAGGCTGGGAACTAGGTTAGCTGTGCGCAGTGGAAGAGGAAAGGGGATGGTGAATAGGTCCCTGCCCTAGTGCATTTGTGTATTGGAGGTGGAGGGTCACTTCCTCCAGCTCCCCAATATAACCTATGTGAAGGTGGTTTGTTTCCTTTCTGGGCTTTCAAGTGTTCTTTTAAATGGCAAGATTATGCAGTGTGACAACGAGTGATAACCTTCAACTTTTTCTTGACTCATTTCCATGTTCAGCTTTGGTTAGGCTTTGGCATGTGAGGCCCCAAAGCATCGCTAGATGAGGAATAGCTAAGACTTACGTTCTTACTAAGTGTCAGGCACCCACTGCACTTCATACCTTATATGGATTATCCCATTTAAATCTCGTAGCAATCTTTTGAGGTCTCTAGAAGTGAGCTGTATTTTATTTTATTTATTTATTTTATTATTATTTTAAAGTTAATTTATTTTGGGCTGCGTTGGGTCTTCGTTGCTGCACGCAGGATCTCTAGCTGCAGCGAGTGGGGTCTGCGTTGAGGTGCGCGGGCTTCTCGTTGCAGTGGCTTCTCTTGTTGCGGAGCACAGGCTCTAGGCACGCAGGCTCAGTAGTTGTGGCGCACGGGCTTAATTGCTCCTCAGCACGTGGGATCTTCCTGGGCCAGGGATCGAACCCGTGTCCCCTGCACTGGCAGGCGGGTTGTTAACCACTGAGCCACCAAGGAGGTCCCGGTGAGCTGTATTTTAAAGATGAGGAAACCGAGGCTTAGAAGGATTACACAAATAGTAAGGGGTAGACTTGGAATATGAATCAGGTTGAACTACTTCCAGAGTCTGTTTCCATTAATACGATGCTTATTTTTTCCCCATCCAAATCACACTGCCACCCAGAGGCTTTCCTTGAGTTTGAGTAATAATACCCATTCCAAAACCACCCGCCCTTCTAGGCACTCGCCTAAGGGTAATGTTAGGCTATGCTGCAGTAACAAGCAATCCCCAGATCTCAGTGGCTCAACACAATGAAAATTTATTTCTTGCTTGTACAAAATCTGATGGGAGCTACTTTCTGTGGTGGCTCTTCTTCAAGTGGTGACTCAGGGATTTGGGCATCTTGTGATGTCATTTTTGATTCTTTGTCTCCTTGGCTGCCCCTGAGGGGAAGAGGGCTGCTCGTAAGCCCCTGAGCCTGTCTAATTTCTTGTCTCCCCTTTGGCAGCCTCAGCAGTTCCCAATTCTGGGTTGGACTGGGGGGTGGGGGTGAGGTGGTATTTATGCTGTTTTTGTATGTTCTGAATCCTTCCTGACCCTTCTGTACACACTCCTAGAAGCTAACTTAGATCTTCCCCGGGATTGCAATGACACAACAGTGGAAAAAACAATAAGATAAGAAAAAAATTTAGATACAAATGAGATTCTAAGTTCCTTAGCCACAGAGAGGCACTAGGTGTCCTCACTTGCTGGGTTTAGATTCCTCCTGGCCATAGGTAGCTGCTGGCATTATTGTCACTTTGGTCCTGTCCCCAAGGCCCCTTTTCAGCTGCATCCCAGTGCCACATGTCTTTTTGTTGGAGTTCTGCTACTTACCAGGAGCAACAGCATCTTAACCCAACATTTTTTCAGTTCATCCGGAATAGTGATTCTGTCTGCTACTTTTCACCTCTGCTCTCTGGTTGGTCCTGTCTCCTGAGAGACAGGGCGTGTCTCTACTTTGATTCTTCTGGGGACCATCGGTGAACTGTTAGATGCTACATTGGAGGCTGGCAGAGGATGAAGGACTGGCTCGGGGCCCTCAGCATTGAATGACTATTCAAGGTTATTACACTCTCCTTATTCAGAGCTACTTCTCCAAGCCCTAGAAGGCAGAACCAACTGCAGACAGTAGAAGTTTTGACAGTGAGTACAAGGCACACTGACAAGCTGCTTGGGAGACAGGAAATCCGGTGAAAGAATGGGAGTTTGGAAGGAAACGTCAGGTCTGAGTTATACAGATCTCTCTTCCCTAAGCTGGGCAGCACAAAAGGGGAGTCGCTGCATGGCTCAGTGAGCAGGCTGAGATGTATCTCCCGCATCCAGGCAGTGGACTCTGTGTGGTTGCCTGGGTATCCTCAGAGATTCCCCATGGTTCCCAGAGGAGAACAGAGCAAGTGGGGGGGATGTAATCAGGCTGTTTCTGTTCCTGATTCAGCCTGTACATGTGCTTTGTTAGCTTTCCTCAGTTTTAATGGCACTGTGAATTAGTTACCAACAGTTAAAAATAAAAGATTTAACAAAGAATAGCCAGGATTTTAGGTTTTCTCAGAAAACTAAGAGGTCTAGTAAAGTCAGCCTTGTCCCACATGTTGTTTGGCTGCCACAGTCCCTACCACTCCCTCTCGTCTCCCAGCTGGGCTGCCTCGTTGGTTCTGTTATCGGGCCCTCTCCAGATTCTTGGACAGCAATACCATAGAAACGAATATTGCTCCCACAAGACTCTTAGGCAAACGAAGCTTTTTATTGAAAGGATAGCTTGTGCATAAGGGAGGAGGTGGAAAAGAGTGTCAATTCCCCGAGGACTTTCTGGGAAGGGGTTTTAAAGGCAGTGTGAGGGAGGAGGCCACAGGGTGCCTGAGCAGCTTGTGCTCAGTTCTTGGATTGGTTGGCATGGAGGTGAAGTTTGGAGCATCATCAACCTTCAGGTTTCAAGCAGTCTGGGGTCTATGTACCCGCAGTCAGCAGTTTTCATCTGGGGGCCTGCTTCCTGCTAAAACTGGGAGTTTGGCAATTGTGCTAGGTGGCGGATTTATAGTTCCTCTTTTGTCCTTTGGGAACCATGTACAGACGTCAATGGAACAGAGATAGAGCTAATCTTTTACTCCTGTGAGTCTCTGGTTGTTGTCTCAGAAGCCCAAGCTTTTAGGTGCTGTTTTTCTGGCCTGTCAAGCCCGCTTTCTCCAGGTCGTTTCCTTGGTCCTTTTCCAAAATGGCTGTCCTGTTGTCTTCCTGTCTCAGTTTGAGTTCCATGCTTGGCTCCATAGTTGCTGTCTGTGATCCTTATCTGTGCTTTTCCTTCAGCTCATGTGGAGAGAAAATGACAGCGTTCTCTCTCAATGGTACCTTCTGTTAGGTTTTTCTCCTGTGGTGGTGTGGAAGCAGCAGCAGTAGCCCCGGGAAGTTTTGGGGAGATGGGGGAGTCAGGAGGAGTGATTTAACCACCTGTGCAGGACATCTCAGAAGAGAACCAGTTTTTTGTGGGGCTTTCTTGAGGTTTGTCCCTCCTGCTCCGGATGTTTCGGCCAAAGGATCAAAATCCTAGACTTATCCCCTCCCATCTTAGAATGAACCAGAAATGCCAGAACTGAAGTAAGTAGTACCAGGGCTGCCGTAAGAAGAGGAAAAAAAAGTAATTTAATCATCAGATTAAAGAACTGTTTAATTGCTATTCTGAGTAATAGAAACAGTGTTCCTGGGAAGAGTCACATGATATTCACTGGTACAGGATTTGATGGATTAATCCGGCCTGTTATTTCTGGTTCTGAACACTTTTTCTTTTGTTAGAGGTATTAGGCTGTTGCTGACATACATGCCATGTCTCATTTATATGTGGCGTCTAAAAAGGCCAAGCTCATAGAAACAGACAGTAGAGTGGTGATTGACAGGGGAAGGGGGAAATGTTGGTCAAAGGGTGCAAACTTACAGTTATAAGATGAATGCATTCTGGAGCTCTAATGTACAGCATGGTGGTGATAGGCAACGATACTAGACTTGAAATATACAATTGTATACTTGAAAGTTGTTCAGAGAGTACATCTTAAGGGTTCTCACTACGCACACAAAAAATAGAAATACATATGTAAAAATCTTTGCAAGTGAGATAATACATTTCATCCTTCATCATTTATATTTTTTCTTGCCCTTTGTATTCCTTCCAAGAGGTCATGGTACTCCTTCACCCCCTTGAAGGTATTATTTCATTGTCTTCTGGCATGTCCTGTGGCTGATGAAAAGTCTTCTATCTAATGGTTTTCCTTCTCTTTGGTGGCTTTGAATATTTCCCTGTGCTTTTCATGTCCTATAACGATATGCATTCCAATGTGGCTAGGTTGGATTTAGTACTTTTATTTGCATTGTTCAGAACTTGCTCTGCTTGTTTAATCTGAGGATATAGCTTTATTCTTGAAAATTTTCAGACATCATCTGACTCCTGTCTCCAATTCTCTCCATTTTCTTTCTAACGCTACTAAGTGAGTGTTGGGGCCTCTCATTCTAAACTTCATGTTTCTAAATTTTTCTCCCATAGTTTCTACCTCTTTCTTTCCCTTAGCTTCATAATAGAAAATTTCTTCCAGTTTATCATTTTGTTCTTCAATTTAAAAAAAATTTATATTGGAGTATAGTCAATTAACAATGTTGTGTTAGTTTTAGGTGTACAGCAAAGTGATTCCATTATACATATACATGTACTTATTCTTTTTCAAATTCTTCTCCCATTTAGGTTTTTACAGAATATTGAGCAGAGTTCCCTGTGTTATACAGTAGGTCCTTGTTATCTGTTTTAAATATAGCAGTGTGTACATGTCAATCCTAAACTCCCAATCTATCCCCACCCCCCCCCCACCCTTCTCCCCTGGTAACCATAAGCTCAGTTCTCTTAAGTCCGTGAGTCTGTTTCTGTTTTGTAAATAAGTTCATTTGTATCATTTTTTTTTCTAGATTCCACACATAAGCAATATCATATGATATTTGTCTTTGTCTGACTTATTTCACTTAGGATGATAATATCCAGGTCCATCCATGTTGCTGCAATGGCATTATTTCATTCTTTTTAATGGCTGAGTAACATTCCATTGTATATATGTACCACATCTTTTTTTTTTTTTTTTGGCCACGCCACGCAGCCTGTGGGATCTTAGTTCCCCAGCCAGGGATTGAACCCGTGTACCCTGAAGTGGAAGTGCAGAGTCCTAACCACTGATTGCCAGGGAATTCCCACATCTTTTCATCTGTTGATGGACATTTAGGTTGCTTCCACGTCTTGGCTATTGTAAACAACGCTGCAGTGAACATTGGGGTGCATGCATCCTGTTGAATCATGTTTTTCTCCAGATATATGCCCAGGAGTGGGATTGCTGGATCATATGGTAGCTCTATTTTTAGTTTTTTAAGGAATCTCCTTACTGTTCTCCATAGTGGCTGTACCAATTTACATTCACACCAACAGTGTAGGAGGGTTCCGTTTTCTCCACACCCTCTCCAGCATTTATTGTTTGTAGATTTTTTTTGATGATGGCCATTCTGACGGGTGTGAGGTGATACCTCATTGTAGTTTTGATTTGCGTTTGTCTAATAATTAGTGATGTTGAGCATCTTTTCATGTGTCTCTTGCCCATCTGTATGTCTTCTTTGGAGAAATGTCTATTTAGGTCTTCTGTCCATTTTTTGATTGGGTTGTTTGTTTATTTTGATATTGAGCCACATGAGCTGTTCGTAAATTTTGGAGACTAATCCTTTGTCAGTCGCACCGTTTGCAAATATTTTCTCCCATTCTGCAGGTTGTCTTTTCGTCTTGTTTATGGTTTCCTTTGCAAAAGCTTTTGAGTTTAATTAGGTCCCATTTGTTTATTTTTATTTCCCTTACTCTAGGAGATGGCTTGAGAAAGATATTGCTGCAATTTATGTCAGAGTGTTGTGCCTATGTTTTCCGCTAAGAGTTTTATAGTATCTGGTCTTACATTTAGGTCTTTAATCCATTTTGAGTTTATTTTTGTGTATGGTATTAAAGAATGTTTTTAAAAAAATAAGTCTTTATTTATTTATTTTTGGCTGTGTTGGGTCTTTGTTGCTGCATGCGGGCTTTCTCTAGTTGTGGCGAGCAGGGGCTACTCTTTGTTGCGGTGCACAGGCTTCTCATTGTGGTGGCTTCTCTTGTTGCGGAGCACGGGCTCTAGGCGTGCAGGCTTCAGTAGTTGTGGCGCGCGGGCTCAGTAGTTGTGGCTTGTGGGCTCTAGAGCGCAGGCTCAGTAGTTGTGGCGCACAGGCTTAGTTGCTCTGCGGCATGTGGGATCTTCCTGGACCAGGGCTCAAACCTGTGTCCCCTGCATTGGCAGGTGGATTCTTAACCACTGCGCCACCAGGGAAGTCCCAAGAATGTTCTAATTTCATATTTTTAATACAGCTGTCCAGTTTTCCCAGCACCATTTATTGAAGAGACTATCTTTCCTCCATTATATAGTCTTGCCTCATTTGTCATAGATTAATTGACCATAGGTGCATGGGTTTATTTCTGGGTTTTCTATCCTGTTCCTTTGATCTATATTTTGGTTTTTGTGGCAGTACCTTGTTCTTCAATTTTTAAAATCTATACACTGAAGTTTCATTTTTGAATCTGAGTGACAATATTTTTTATTTGGTTCTTTCTTTTAGACTTCTGTTTTTCATACTATTTTTTCATAGCCTTCTGATTTTTTTTTCTTCCTAATAATATCCCATTCTAGTCTTTGGTATTTTGTCCTTCTCCTTGAATGTTTTAAATATCTTTGTTTTAATGTACTTTAGATAATTTTGTTGTCTGTTTCTTGAACTGCAGATCCTGCAGTTGGTTGAATTTGCTGATATTCCTTCATGGTAGTTTATTTCTCATGGGGTCTCTAACTTTTTCATTAGCTCCTCTTCATCAGAGGTTGTTTTCCATTAGGGGACCATGTGCCCCAGGGGTACTGACTTCCCTGCAGGGTGGTTTTCTGTTCCCTGATGCTAGGATCCTCTGGGTTTCACTGTGGGACTAGTTCTGTTTATTTCTCAGCAGGGGGGTTCCTTCCTTGTAAAAGTAATGAATTCTGACTTGTTTAGGCCTGGAGTTACAATCTTTATGGGTGATTCATCTCTCCATGAGCCCAGAGTGCATCTTCCTTGCTTCTCTCCCAGGCCAGTGGCTGGAATTTTTCTGGGTTTGATTTTAGTGACAGGGCAGCTCTTTGTAACACTCAGCTTTATGCAGAGAGCCCTGTTCCAGTGCTCAGCCCTGCGCTGGCCTGAGGTCCATCATCTGTCCCTGTTAGAACCTGGCCCCAAGCCCCAGACCTTTGTCAGGCCCCAGCACGCTAGGGTGGGGGGGGTGGGGGACCCCTTTGCCACGAGATCCCTGCTCACTTCCCACCTAGTTTAAGTCCCGTTCATTTGTGCAATGCTTTTCTCTCGGTTCCTGGCACCTGGGATTTCCCTGCTAAGCTTCCAGTCTTGGCTACATATTAACATTTTTGAAGATTAGATTTTTACCCAGCAGTTCTCTTTGTTTAGAGGAAGAGGGGAAGTCTTTTCCTGTCAGCTCCATGGTCCACAATATTGTCCTGAAGCATTAGATTGTTTTTTTGGATTTGCCTACATCTAGCATCTGCAAATAGGATTCACTTTTTATACACACATGCTCCCCCAGGCTCTTTAAGCATATATATTTTATTCATCTTCCTGGTTCATAATTCTTAATCTAGTAAAGATTTAGTAGGCCCTAAACTGGGGTCCTATGGCACAGACACAGTTGGGGGTGAGAGGGCTTCCTGGCATGAGACCCTCAAACACCCAGATCTTCAGGTCGCTCAGACAGCTCTTCCAGGGGTTAAATTAGTCACAGTTGACGTTGTTTTCCAGAGACTACGGAGACATTCAACAGAGCCTGTGTGACAGAGATGTTTCCCTCTCACTAAGAGGTGATTCTGGTTTGGTTATAATAAATTCTCTGCAATGAAGTCTTCTCTGTGGCAAACACATTTTCTAGTTCCTGATTATTAATAGTAATTCTCCACAGTAAAAATATATCTACTTATTCCCCTTTGCAGGAAGGGAAGAGGTAAAAAATGCTGAACTAATGTAGCTGAGCTTTTCACAGCTTTTCTGGTTTTCTCACTGAAGAGCAGTCATCGTTTTGTGCCTCTTCTCGCTTCCTCAACCGACCCCGTCATCCGAGACAGTAAACACCTGAAGTCCGCAGCCATGGACCAGCACAGCACAGAGGGTCAAGTTGCTCAGAGGGCAAGGGAGGGGAGTGAGAGTTTGTGTACATTTCCTTCCTCCTGGGCCCATGTATTTGTCAGATCACTATGATGGGACCTCAGCTCACTTCCTGCTTCCAGCTGGGAATGCAATTTCCATGACCTTTGTCTTTTTTTTTTTTTTTTTTGCGGTATGCGGGCCTCTCACTGTTGTGGCCTCCCCCGTTGCGGAGCACAGGCTCCGGATGCACAGGCCCAGCGGCCATGGCTCACGGGCCCAGCCGCTCCGCGGCATATGGGATCCTCCCAGACCGGGGCACGAACCCGTATCCCCTGCATCGGCAGGCGGACTCTCAACCTACTGCGCCACCAGGGAGGCCCCATGACCTTTGTCTTTATGGGGAACTGAGATGAGAATGAAAAGTTTGGGAAGAATAGAAAGTTGGGGTGGCCCAGAGGCATGGGTTACAGAAGAGCCTGACCTGTGCAAACACAAGGGGTGGGTGAAGATTTTGGGGGAAGGAGGAGGGAGTGAAACAAAGGAACGGCAAGTGGGGACAGCAGCTTCTCTCAGCTCTCCCTGTCCGGAGGCACCGTGGCCATCATGGCAGTGGGCTTGACCCTGCAGAGGCGGCTTACTGCGAGTGACTGAGGAGCAGGTACCGGAGGCCCTTAGAGGGGATGAGAGAGCCTCTTAGAAAGCCCAAGGTTGCCTCTCTCGGGGAGGAGGGGAGCTTCTCAGACCTGCCCCAGCGGCCCTTCCTGATGGCAGTTAGGCAGGAGCTGCTAGGAGTTGCTAAGCCTGTTTCCCTTCCCACGCACACGGCTTGAATTGGGTAGGTAACGAAGCCTTCCTCTCATGCCTCTCTGTTGGTGTTTGTTTTCTATCTTAGTTCTGAAAGAGAGGCTTCCTTAACATGGACACAGACCTGCACAGTCTGGTCCAGCTTGCCTCCCCAGCCTCCTCATAGCCCACCTTTGCCCTTGTTCCCTGCACTGCAGTCTAACTGGCCTCCCTCTGCCCTTGGGCTCTCTGTGCTCCCTTCTGCCCCAGGGCCCTTGCATTTGCTCTTCCCTCTCCCCTTTTACCCAGTGAACCTTTTTGGAAACAACGTAAGGCCCCTCTTTCTATTTCATTGGTTTATATATCCAAGTGAAACTCCTGCAGATGTGATTGGGCTCTAACTTCCTCCAGGAATGGGGCCATCTCTACTGCAAACTGGAGATGAGAACACCCAATATCCAGGAGAAAGACATGGCATTAACCTCCTATTGAGGTGCAGTACTTCCCTCTTTCTAGATTTCCAGGTAGAATTTTCCATTCGAAGATGGTTTGCTTCTAAGTGATTTCTCTTTGTGTCTAGGAGAGCTGATGCTTTATCATTCCAATATTTATAAATGAACGAAGAAACAGGACGTTTTCACTCCTGTTGCATTTAGGGTTTGCTCGGTTGCCAGCACGTCCTGGTGGTCTCTGAGGGGGAGCCCACGCAGGGGTTACGGGATCCTTTGTCACGTGGCAGCAGCTGAGTCCATGTAAGAAGCTGGTTTCGTCGAGTCGCTCTGCTCACGCTGCCCTCACTCGACATTGCCCGCCTTCCTCAGCCTGTAAGAGCCTTGCTCCCCCTCGGTGCCGCCCAGGCTGCGGTGCCTGTCCACCAGGCGCTTGCATCTTCCAAGGCCCACGTCAGGGCGCCTCCGTGACATCTTCCTCCGACTGCGGAAGCCCACTGTTAACCTCTACTTCCTACGCCCCATTTGTCCATTTCAGTCACTTACAGCCTGGTATGTGCCGTCTCGCCTGCAGTTTAGGGCTTGTGTTTGGAGAGTAGGGACTATGTTATTTCTCCGTGCTCCCCCACTGTGTCTGTCCCAGGGGTGCGTGGTAGGTGCTGAGTATTCATTGGTGCCGTTAAGGCACTCAGTAAATGCACAGAGTACTTGGTTGTTTAAGATTTGGGGACAATGAAGGAAAAGTGACTCCTCTCCTCTTTCTCTCTAGTTACAAGCTATTCCCAAACTGCGTCCCCTCCTTTGGGTTCCGCCACCTGCTGCCTCTCACAGACAGAGTGGACAGCTTCAACGAGGAAGTTCGGAAGCAGAGGGTGTCCCGGAACCGCGACGCCCCCGAGGGCGGCTTTGACGCAGTGCTCCAGGCGGCCGTCTGCAAGGTAACCTTCCCTTCGGGCTCTGTCCCTGCGTGGAAGGTCAACGAAGAGGTGTCGGTGTGGGTGACGTGCGTTGGCCCTGCCTGCAGATTTTGAGCCACCGCAGCCTGTGGCTCCTGTCCACTCTTGCATCAGAGGGTGAGCTCAGTGGGCCCTTGGGAAAATCTACAGAAGTCAAACCAGCTGGACTGCAGGGATGGCCTAGGGCTGGTGTGTGTCTGTGTCAGGGTGTGGCTGTGTACAATGGGATGTTGTCTTTGCCAGCAGACAGCTGTTCTGCTTTTCTTTATTTGGCTCTTTTGCTTCTTTTTGGGACAGGGAGCAGGGGGAAGAAAAGGTCAAGCCATATGCATAGAATCTTGTAGAATTTTATGGCCCAATTTTGGTAAACGTTAAAAGAGTGCTCTGTTGGGGAATCCAGCGATTGCTTGTCATCTTGGGTTTTGTTTCTGTTTGTTTGTTTTTCTCGTGTTTCTCTGTGATATGTGAATCCAGAGGGGAGGACACAGACTTAGGTCAGAAATGAACTCATGCTTTGAGATGTTCCAGTCTCAGCGAAATATGTAAATGGGATGTTGGTAATAACTTATTCTTAACATAATTTTCTATGTCAAAACAGCCCAATAACAATAACAAAAGATAAAAATAAATATCACTCTTGAATTTGCTATTCTAGCACATACTTTAACATTTTTTTCCATAGTGGTCATCATATACTATGCATAATTGGTAATGCTTTCTTGACCATTTTGGTGGGCTCAGCAACAGGGCGGTGGTTGGGATGCTCATATCTGGGGGAGGGCTGGGTAAAAGGAGGTTAGAACTCAGTTTGGAGAGGCCGCATGTCTGACCTCAGAGAGCCTGTGTTCAGTATGTCACAGATTCACTTTTCCTCCTCTTGGTCCTCGACAGAATGTTAAGAGAGCCACGGTTGTCCTTTCCGAAATAAAAAACCGAAAGGAGACAGGAGAGATAAGGGGAAAGAAAGATATGAAGAAAGCACAGCTTCCTCAGTCCTCTTCTTGGTCCCACTGCCTTTCTGCCCGTCCCTGTGTCCTTGGGGCCACCCCAGAGAGGACGGTCTCACAGTGGCCCCCTACCCAGGACGGCTGCAGAGTGGCCCCTGCCCAGCCGCTGGCTAGAGCAGAATGGTTTGATTCAGAGGCCCCTGATGCTTCGTAGCAGCCCAAGAAAGCCAGGTGGGACACAGCTAGAAATGTGTTCAGCTCTCTGAATCTTTCAAGTGCATCACAGAATAGACAGTTTATGGATTTACTTCAGAAAGAAAAATTATCTTTTTGACTGGCATTCAGATTATTGATTGTATGGGGTATTATATTCAGGGACATCCTGCCAGATCCACTCTTGGCAGGAGCAAATAGTGCAGGGAAAACACGAGATCCCTCTTATCTCCCCATCTTGGGAATATTGTGGGTTTTCTTTCCGGGGGAGGAAATTGTCTTTAAGGCTTGAGGGGAAGAACCCAGTGACAAGCCTACGCACTGTCCAGTTATATTAATTCTGTTTAATTAGATGAATCAGAATGGCATGATGGAATGCTTGAGGCACGGTGGTCCATGAGAAGCCGTTTGATTCGCTCTTTTGCCCACAGAGCCTTCCTGTGCCATCCCAGACCCATGAAAATATCCTTCCCTTTGAAAACTCAGTATTTCAAGACTCGAGTGCTTCAAAGCAGATGCTAGCAGATTTCTTAAAGTCAGTGCCCACACCTGGTTATGAATTAGTGTTGGCTGAGAGGGATTTTAGTGTGTGTTTCAGTTTTATATCTTGTGGCATTTTTTCTTATTCCCCACCTTGGTCTTTGTCATGGGGTGTCCCTGGAAAGTTACTAATTGCTTGGAATTATGCAGTCGATGAGATCCCAGCTTTTCTCCTCACCATTTCTTTTCCTTTGTGCTGTCAGTGTGTGTTTGGGTACCTATCAAGCAATTTCTTTCTCACTTGGAATCACCTATTTATAACGTCATCTTCCTGGTTAACCACAGCCTTATTTATAGTCGCTAAATATTGGAAATAGATTATGGCCTGTCTATTGATGAAAGGCTATAACAATCACACCCTAAAAGAATATTTGAGCACTTGAATAATACTTAAGATAAATTAAGAGAGGAAAGGAAAGCAAGTGATAAAACAGCATAGATGTATGACCCTATTTTGCAAACAAAAGAAAGAAAAATATGGAAAAGACTGGAAATAAATAGACCAAAGTGTTAACAGCAGTTGTCTCTGGTGATAGGATTAGGTGTGGTTTTTATTTTCTTCTTTGTGTTATTTTCTATTTACTTAAATTTTCACAATAAATAACGTATGATTTTTAAAATTTGTAACGGAACATTTCAAGCATATAGAAGTAGAGAGAATAGTGAAAGAAAATCCCATGTACCCATGGTCCATCTTGGACAGTTACCAATTTGTAGCCAATCTTGTTTCATTTGCCTTCCTAACCATTGTATTCCCCATTATTTGAAGTAAATCCCAGATATCATTTGTTTCAATGATAATTAGATTTTTAAAGTTTTTTTAAAAGCCCTAAGCATGCCTTACTTTGTTGACTGAATTTTCTGCCTTCTCCTGATTTGCCCAGATTAAAGGCCCTTCCTCTTAATCCTGAAAACTGAATGTGACAGAGCCAGCAGGCCTGTAATCTCTGCAGTTGGAGAGGCGTCTCATGCAGGCAGGAGCTGGCTGGGTAGCCCCGGCAGCAGTGCACGCTCGGCTTCCTTTGACCCCATGCCCTGGAGACGGAGCTGATAACAGGCCTGTTTCATAGCCCACAGGAGGCTCTTTGTTCTGATTTCAGTCTCACTCTGGTTTCCCTGGGGTGGACTGTTAGTTACCAACTTTAGGGACTTAGGGGTATGGAATGCTCACATGACTGGTCTTAAATCCCACCCCCAAGGCCAACTTTACATTTCTTGGAAAGCTGCTTTTTGCAAAAAGAAGGGAACAGTCTGTTTCTACTTAGGATTCGATTTAGGAAGTAAAACTGCTTCCACGAGTGGAAGTTTTGAGTTGCCATCTTTCCCCCCAGCAGGTCACATTGTTAGGAGAGGCCATCGAAGAGTATCCACAGCTAAGGAACCCCTCTGTCACCAATGCAGGCATTTTCCCCAATGCTGTACCGGCCTGGGTTGGGATGAGGAATGCTGTGACCCATAATTTCTTATCTTTACCTCGAAACCTATTATTAAACTTGTTTATACTTTTTCTTGGTCTGAATAATAGTTTCTCCCATTACCGCTTTTATTGCTCTCCTGGGACTTTTCTAGAAGTTGAATCTAAGTTGTTTATTCTGAAAATGTATAGGTGGAAGTGTGATGAGTGGTTCAGACTGGAACCTTGGCTGCTTTCCTGTTCTCCCAAAATAGGGAGAGCTGGTGCCCTGGGAAGACAGAGGGCGGGGTGGTCCAGGAGCTCTGAGTTGTCAGTCATGGCTTTGCTGCTTTCCATGGCTCTCAGGTTAAAGAAGTTCCCTGCAAAGTTAAGCCTGGCTGGGTACGTCCTGGCCACACGGCTTCTATGGGCTGCTTTCTCCCGTCAGACAGAAAAATCAGATCCCTGCAACCCAGCCTGTTTCCCTTTTGGCCTCATCTTCTAGCCCCCTAACATTTATCCTTCTTATCCTTTCTGTTTTAATCTTGATTATCTAATTTTGCATTATTTATTAAGTTTTTAAAGCAGTGTGTGTCCTCAGAAATAGGTGGATAAGTAAGTCTCAAAGCAAACAAAGTAAATTTGCATTGCTGAGTAAAAGGTCTTGGCGTGGCTTGGGCCCTTTATTCCTTGGCTGGCGAGACCATCCTAATCTCAAATGGCGACCACGTCCCCAGAGAGGCCGGAGGAACAGCTTCCTCCAACAAGACTTTCTGCAGGAATGCAGACTCTGTGGGCCTCCGGAGACCAAATGATGGCTGCCCTTGCGTTACTGTCATCCGTGCTCCAGCTCGTTGGTAGACACTATCTCTGATTCTCACAGCAGTCCTTCAGTGTATTGGTGGTACTTGTCCCCAGTTTACAGGAGAGGAAACTGAGTGTCACAGGGCTCACGCTACGTACTGTTGGAAAGGGGTGGAGCCAGGATTTGAACCAGATCCAGTTGATTCTAAAGCCCAAGCCCTGTCTATTACGCTGTGCCAGGTGCTTTGGGAAGTAGCGACCGTGCTGTGCAGAGCAGAGAGGACTTAGAGTCCTGTTGTCCCGATTCAAGCTCTGGCTCTTCTGCTACTCACCGGCTCTGTGACGGCCTGAGTGCTCATCTGGAGGCTGCAGGGAGGCGGGGCTGGAGGGGAGGAGGTCCAGGATGCCCTCCAGCTGTGCTGGTCCGTGCTCCTTTTCACAAAGGACTTGTCACAGCATTGTGCCCCTTTGCCCAGAGCCCTTGATTTTGCTTTTTGTCTCTCCTGGTTCAGGCTTGAGCTCCAGGCCAGGTAGGGGCTGCTGCAGATACCAGGAGAGGGTGGAGAATTCCCCATTCCTGGAGGCAGGCTTAGCTGTGTGAGGTTTTCACTCTGCCCAGCCTCCCCTGGAGTTGATTTGGCTTCTTCCGACTTGTTGCCTGATTTCTTTTAGACCTGAGACTTGTCATTTTTCCACGCATGAATTGAGCAACGTAGAAAACTGCCTTTCTTTCCTCAAGGAAGGCAGCGGCCCCTAACGCCTTCATGCCCCCCGAGGGGATGCCCCCCGTAAGTCCTTTGTTCATGCAGTCTGGGTTATCTGTCTCGGCATGTGTGAACCGTTTGTGCCAGCAAGTCGCACCACAGTTTCTGGGGCTTAATGCAACCCACCCTGCTTGCTCTTCCTCTGGCTCAGCGTCTTCGTGAAGCCCGTGAAGTATTGGATTTCCCTGTAGCCCCCCGGAGGCTGTGGGGCTGTGGGTGGGCATGCAGGCGCTCCGCCCATGACCGGGCAGTGCTTTTGTGGGAGGTGGTAAAGGTTCTCCCTGGTTTTCTATTTTGCACATGGTTGTGGTTTATTGTGTACTTTTGAATCACTCGACTGTTTTAGTCCCTGGAGGGGACATGTCCGTGTTCTGCCTTCTGCCCGTGGGCTGTGCTGTAGGCTTCACTGCCCTGCTCACAGCTGCTGGTTCTGCTTTCCAGCTCAGGAATGTTTATTGTGTGCCCAGTAAGTGCTCAGTGGCAGGTATGGTGAAGAAAATTTTAAAAAGATGAGAAAAAGTCCCCATCCACACGGATTTGATTTGAGCTTTCAGATCCACTAGAAAGGAAATAGAACAACTCATTGGTAAACATTAAATGGAACCATGTGAAATTATGGACATGTGACTATCAATGAAATTTAATATTTGACCATTGATAGTTTCTCCTACAAAAATAGAAAACTCATATGGTTCAGCCTCATATATACAAACGTTTTTCTTTAGTTCAGATTGGACTTGCATAGAGTCTACGTCAGACATGTTCTACTGCATGTTGTTAGGGCTTGGGCTCTAGATGAATGTTGAAATCCTGAGTCATGGGCCGAGATTTCTTTTCCCTAAGGAAAGGACTATTGACATTTTTGCCCTTCTTAAGTTGAACCACAGACAGATTTTTAAAAAAGAGTTTTCATGGGCTTCCCTGGTGGCACAGTGGTTGAGAGTCTGCCTGCCGATGCAGGGCACACGGGTTCGTGCCCCGGTCCGGGAGGATCCCACATGCCGTGGAGCGGCTGGGCCTGTGAGCCATGGCCGCTGAGCCTGCGAGTCCGGAGCCTGTGTTCCGCAACGGGAGAGGCCCGCATACTGCAAAAAAAAAAAAAAAAGATTTTTCATTGCAAAGCATGGACAGAAACAGGAGAAACAAACTACTGGTGAGAATGTGTTTACTGTTACAAAGTGACAGAAATAGGCTTGAATGTCCACATGATTGGGGAAGCAAATTACAGAAAGAATTCAGCCTTATTTTTCCTTAAGTGCATTGTAGGAATCAGGACTCCTTAGTCCCCAGGCTCAGATCTGCTGTAGGGTCTGCCCCTTGGCTAATCAGGTCAGCCCCCTTTCCTTCCTCATTTCTTCCCCCAAACCTGTTATCTCTGTGCTTGCCTGAAAGGTCAGTGTACAGAGTGTTTTAGTTTTGACTTCTGGAAATTTGTTGGGCACTTACAGTCTGCAAGATGCCCCACTAGCTGCTGTGAGGCTTGCACAGATGACTGAGCCACGGCTCCCGTCCCCGGGAGCATCACTGCAGTTGGACGACAGATGCCTATACGACAATCTAAGGTACCGGTGGAATGCACAGACACTCTAGAAGGTCTGGCCCTGGTGGGACCCAGTGGTTGAATCACAATGTTCTTCCCCTTCAAGGGTCACCTTGGTCTCTTTGCCTCCCCGTGTTTGCCCTGAGGCTCTGGTGCTGATGATGCTATTGATTACCATTGGCTGCATGCTTTGTGAGAGCCAGGCTCTATGCCAAGCACCTCATGGGGCTTGTTTTACTTAATCCTTTGAAGGTGGTTGTACTGTCTGCTTTTGATAAGGAAGCAGCCCTAGAAAGGTTGAGTAACTTCTTGAAGGTCTTACAGCTGGAAATGACAGAGCCAGAGATGGAACTGTACCCACCTTCCTGGCTCCAAAGATGGGAGTTCTCAACCTTGACCTTAGATAACCTGCCGTCTTTTGTGGCCACACAGGAGTGGAGAAGTGGGAGGGGTGTGCTTGCAAAGAGGGCCAAGTCCTCCTCTAAGGAACCATTTCGATTTCCCACGTGACCCGGTTTGCCAGTGGTAGAGCCAGGACTGACTCTGTCCCGGGAAAGACAGCTGCACACGCTGCTGTTCTCTGGAACTCTGGAACTAAGAGTTTCCTGTTTATCAGAAACAGTTATAACATGGCTCTGGCAGCCTCCGGGTTTTCTAGGGAGACCACGGGTAGGGTCCCGAGGTCAGTGCGCTGCTGGAGCCTAGCCCTTTGAGTGAGCCTGCTTGTCTTTGCCCTTGGCTTCCCCATCTGTGACACGGGAACACTGATAACCCCCTTTTCATTCAAAATTCACGGTGTCTCGGAACCGTGGGTTCTGCTGTTCAGCTCTCCCAGATAGCGCCATGGTGACACTTTTTCAGATGGTGCTTCCTTTTCGCAGTGAGGGAGCATGTGGCTGGTGACTCTTCAGTGACAGCTGAGGCCCATGGGCTATGTTGACACCCGGCTGGAGGACCCAGCTATGTGGGTGGCCATCGATTTTACTTAACTTAGACTGACATCGAGAACAGAGACCCCGTCATTTAAAGCTAGTGTTTCTGTCCTTGCTGAAACGGCATCCTGATCTAGGCCTCCCCTGTATTGAACACTGTTTACCAGAGAGAGTATTGTGGGCCTTGTCTCGGAACAAGAAAGCCAAAGCAAACGAGCCAGGCTGTATTCAGGTGGGCCCCACCACCCATGTCCTCTAAGGCCACTGGATGGGGCGTCAGCTTTTCTCAGGTTCCCAGGAATCGGTGTTCCAGGCCCTCCCGTGCACCCTCCCACAGGGCATCCCTGAGCCTCCCTCTCACACTTGTCATGCTCTGCCGTGGTTCCTGTGTATAAGCAAGTCACTAGGACATGGATATTGGGACCCACAGGCTTCTGTGAGCCTGTCGGAAGATTCAGCTGCCAAACACAGGCCGTGCGCTGCAGGGCCTGCAGACCGCAGTCCCAGCCCTGCCTTCCTCTGCAGCCAGACCACATCCAGGGACCTGCGTCTGCCTCTGGGGCTGTGTTTAAGGCAGACGCTGATAGCTAGAGAGCAGGGAGGGGTGAGTGGATGGTGCCGGGGCTGGAAACCACACCTCTGAGGAGTGGTTAAAGGTTGACCAAGACGAGAGACACCACAGCAAGAAGCGTGTTACGTAACCTCAGACATCACTAAGAAGAGGGCTGTTCCAGGGGATGAACTAGAGTAGCCACAGGGAAGCAGGTTTGAGTTCAAGGCAAGGGAGAAATTTCTAGCGAAGACCTCTGCTCAGCTGTGGAGCAGGCTGCCAGATGCGGCAGTGAGTCTGAGTGGGGACCGCAGGCCCATGCGGAGGAGGTGCCAGATGAAAGATCCCTGCACGAGTGGAACGTGGATGAGCCAACCTCGGAGGTTTTTTCCAAACTTCAGGTGCTACTTATTTCCTCTGAGGCAGCTTTTCTGCCCAGTAACCCACCGGTGCTTTTGTTCTGTAGTGGCTCCTTCTAGCCTGTCTGGTCCTCACCGCACCCTCTTAAGCTGCATTTGTGTTTGGCCACCATGACCGTGAACTCTGCCGTGCACACTCGTTCTGTGTGCCAGGCTCAGCTTGCCTGGAGCTGGCGCCCAGAAAAGCTTTCCACTCCCGATGGCTTCCCCACGGAGCCACCTTACCAAGTGGGTAAAAGTCCAGGTGCGGTGGGGCAGCTCAAGGGCACCCAGGGACAGTCTGGAGGTGGGCGGGGGAGGATGGAAGCCTTTGAGTGACCTTCCTCTTTGTCAGACCGTGTAGCCCCTTGCGTGTGACTCGTTCCAACCCCAGAAACCAAATTGCCGCACAGGCCAGAGCTTCATGTCCTCTAACAGAGAAGTGACATCCTTACTCCCTAGCCATCGTTTCACTCTCTCTGGGGCCACATGTTGGAGGTGAACAAGCCAGCAAGTCTGCCTTCACTCTTGGGAGGAGCCAGTTTATATTTATTTTCTCAAAGGTTGTGAGGCCTGGTCTTCCACCTCCATCTGCTTCCCCTTTGCATGGACCACTGTTCTCTCTTTGCCATTTCAGGATCCCGGGTCCCCCAGGCTGACTTCCAGGCCTGGCTGCCCAGGGCCTCCAGTAACCATCCCACTGAGTGCCCTGGCCCCTCTCCCCTCCTCCACCCTTCTGCAGCTTGTGTTGGATGATCCCCATGGCCTTGCTGCCACCCTTTCTGCAATTCCCATTCTCAGATCTCAGTGCATGACAGGTGATTTCATGAAATATTTTCACTTAAGTTAGCCCCTTCCTGCTTCCCGTATTTATGTGATTAAAAGAAGAGGTCTGTTGGATTCCAAAGCATATTAAATAGTTGGCGGCAGTGGGAGTGATGTGATTGAAGACTTGTGGACATTGTGAGGGAGGTTTTCTTGTTACCCAACCCTGATCTTGTTCACGTATCCACTTACTACTCATTCCTTACGGAGTGCCAAGTATGTGCCAGGTGCAGTGCTCTTTGTTATTCTGGGCCCTACATCCCTTCCTCTCTTCTCTCAGCTCCAGATCTCTGCTGCTCTCTGAGGACAGAGCAGAGTTTGGTAAGTTCTCCACTGAGCTTCCAACTGGAGAAAGTCATCTCTGGCCCCAGCACAGATTGGACTGGTGGCCCGTACAAAACCAGAGGGTTTGCCTCCTGGGAATGGATGGAGTCAGAGGTTCTGGGCTTGGCGGCAGCTCCCCCCACCACTCATTACTTCTGACACGTGTGTCCAGAGTCTGTGGATGGCTGCGTTTCACATAGCATGGTCTCCTGCGCACGTGAGTGATTCGCCTGGAACAGCTGGAGTAAACGTGGGTCACAGAACACATCACCCTCGGGTGGCAGAAGGCAGGCTGGTGGCTGGGAGAGGGGTGAGCCTTGGGCCTCGCCTGCTCCCCCAGAGTGGGCTTAGGAAAAGGAGGGTAAAACGCGTAGCATTGCCCAAAGGCTCTGGCTCAACACAGGTCATGGGAGTGGACTATATATAAGACAGAATGGACAGTTCGGGACTGGACGGGTGTTGCTGTGGGACCAGGGAAGTAGGATGAAAAAGATAATTCTAAATTTTCTAGATAAGACATTTGATGGTCCCTTTGTCAGCAGTGGGGAAGCCTGGAGTGGAAGATGGTGCATCAGCTTTGGAGAAGTTGAGTTTTGGGTGATGGCAGACACGTCTGGCTTTTGGCCCAGACCTGGGACTAAAGTTCAGGAAGGAGATCAAGTGGGAGAGGTAATTAATTGCGAGCTGTCCAAGCAGATGCATGGCACTTGGGTAAATCTCCTTGGGGACAGTGTTACCTTTGACCTCATCCAGTGCTGGGAGAGGAGGTGGAATCCGCTAGCAGCCATAGGAGACGGGGGCATTGGACGGTGCGGTGTCCAGGAAGCCAAGGGCAGGAGGGCTCGACGGAGGCCCTGGTCGGCAGCAGAGAGGCCGGAGAGCAAGGCCAGAGGATGGCTGCGGGGCTGGCAGCAGGACCTCAGCGCGAGCTTCGAGGTTCTCAACCTTGGCGCCACAGTAGGTTCCCCCAGGAGCTTTAGAAGCCCCGGTGGCTGGGCTGCAGGTCACATCCGAACCGCCGGGCGTTAGCATCGTCGAAGCTCCCTTGAGGACCTTACGTGCAGCTGGGGCAGAGAACCACTGTGCGTGTGGGGGCAGGAGGCGGGTGACTGGGAGCCGCCGGTGAGAGAGACGGTAGGGGGGTGTGGAGAAGTCGGGTTATACGGAGCTGGGGAGAGGAAATAGAGGCAGCCAGTCTGCTAGTCGTAGAGGCAGGTGATGAGAGATGTTGGGTCAAAAACAGAGTGTTTATTAGAAGTGGGTCGTGAGCATATCTTTAGGCACAAGGAAAGGACGCAGAGGAAATTGACTGATGGAACGGTGCTCCAGAGAGGGTGGGATTTGGGGGCTGCGTTTCCTTGGGGAGGGAGAGCACGCCTTCCCTGAGAGCATTAAGACCAGAGGAGAGGCCAGGGGGATGCCTGTTTATTTATGACGGAGAGGCATACTAGGGCTGTGGAACCAGACACTGAGTGCCTGGAATAGACGAGGTGAGTCCTGTTACCTGTGTCCATTGCTCACCTGAGCACGTGGGAACTGGGAGTTGGAAAGCCGGAACAGACCTTGTGGTGGATTTGGTGCAGATTTGACTGGAGAGAAGGCAGGTAAACTGCAGGCTCGGCCAGATGCTGGATTTCTGGCTTCGGAGTCCAGCGCATTTCCATCCCGCCCACCCATGACATTTTCATCTGAGGGCTGACCTCTGTCATGTTTAGGAGATTGGCTTTTAAAAATCTTGTTTTTACCCAGAGACTTGGAGAAAAGTTTAGCTAAACAAATAAGTCTGTCTTTTTTTCTCTTAAAATAGTTTTGTATAAAAAGAGAATATATTCAATCTAAAAATTTAGAAAATGCAGAGAGCAGAAAGGAAATAAACATCACCCATAACCCTACAATCCAAAAATAAGATGATGTGTTTCCGGATTTAAGTCACAGATTTTCAGCTCCATGGAAATACTGAGGACAATCACTGTCAGTTCTTGACTGTTTACTACAGGCAGGTACTGAGCTGGGTGTGCTCCTTGTGTATCATATTGCTTAATCCTCTCAACAACCCTATTCTATCAATACTATTATTATCTCTATCTTATAGCTGAGAAGCTGGGACTGGGAAAGATTAACTAACATGCCCAATGTCACAAAGACAAGCCGAGGGAAGATGTGGGCATGAACTGAGGTTTGCCATTCATCTGAGCCCACACTCCCAGCTGCTTTGTGGGCACTGCCACCAAACAAAGGAATATGCATAATTCCCAGCACAGTATTGACATTCAGTCTGGTCATCTAATTTACTATATTTGAATGACTTTCTGAGCACACCAAGCCTTTGTTTAAAAAAACTTTACTGAGGTATGATTGATGTATAGTAAACTACACATATTGAACGTGTACAACTTGACAAATACTGACATTTATACATACCCGTGAGATATATATTCACCGTAATCAAGATGACGAACATACATCCTTCTCCCCCCAAAAAGGAGTATTTGTGCTCCTTTGTCATTTCTCCCTCCTGCGTCTCCTGCCCTCTTTCCCCAGGCAGCCACTACTTTGCTTTCTGTCACTACACATGAGTTTGCGTTTGTTAAAACCTCAGAAATCCAGTATATACTCTTTTTGGCCTGGCTTATTTCACTCAGAACAACTGTTTTGAGATACATCTGTGCTATTGAGTGTCACCTGTGCTAAGGAGTGATCACTCCTTTTGTTACTGAGTAGTATTCCCTTGTGTGGATACACCATAGTTTATTCATCCACCTGTAGATGGGTATCTGGGTTGTTTTGGATATTTGGTAGTTTTTGCCTGTTATAAATGCAGCTGCTACAAATGTGTTCAAGTCTTTGTGTGGATGTATGCTTTTATTTCTCATGGGTCAGTCCCTAAGAGTGGGATGGCTGGGTCATGTGGTAGGTGTTGAACTTTTTAAGAAATTGCTAAACTGTTTTCCAAAGTACCTGTATCATTTTATAACCCTATGGGCAGTGTCTGCCAGTTCCGTTTCCTCCACATCTCCCTCAGTGTTTGATGTGGCCAGTCTTTTTAATTTTTAACCATTCTATTAGGTGTGTGGTAGAATCTCACTGTGGTTTTAATTAATACAAGGCTTTTAAACTTTTCGGTATGCAAGCCTTCATGGTCCCTGTAGTGACCGTGGAGCCTCACACATCAAGAAGCAAAAGGAGACGAGAAGGAATGTAAAAGTTATTACTAGTCTGAGAGTAGTAACTATAGACCCCTTTTTTAGTGTGTCTTATGTACTAAATACTTGTTAACCTAGGATCAACCCTGCAAAGTAGGATTATCTTCATTTTACAGAGGAAGAAACTGAGGCTGAGAGAGATGAAGTGACTGACTTAGGGTCTCCAAAAGCAAACCCTTGAACTCCGCCTTGTCTGTGCCAAAGCTCTCATATGCTGGCCCCCATGCCACACTCCATTCTGTAGTTATTCCTTTAAAAAAAAATCCACCTTCCCACTACTGATCTCCGCCCCAAATGTGGATACAGAACTTAAGACTTCAAAATAGTCCAAGCAGCCAGTAGGAAAATTATTTCTATTGTAAATTCTCTGTGGAGTCAGTGCTTGTAAAATCTCCAAGCCCAAAAGCCTGGGTGAATGAATAAGCATCTCATTCTGTGCAGCCCGACCTCTGGGCCAAGTTTGTTAACATCACTTACATAACAAGAGTCCACTTCAGAGAAGACAGAATTAATATTATTAAGCCATGCTACTCTTCATTTGTGGAGCTATTTCTGTTTCAGATGCAATCTTCCAATTCAACAAACATTTATCCTGGATCAGCAGTCGTTAGTTGAGAGCTTACCAAGTACTTTGATGAACTACCTCAATTATTACACACCCTCGGCTCTCCCTATGTGATTGGGTAGTTAGCTTTGCGGATAAGAGGCAGGTATCTGAATCTGACTTCTCTGGTCCTTACTGGTTCAGTGACCTTGGGCTAGTGACTTAATGTCTCTGAACACCAGTGTCCTCATCTGCAAGATGAGAGTATATTACCTCCTTCATAAGGGTTGCAGTGAAGATGTGATGGAATAGTGGAGGTGAACAGTAAATGTTAAGTATTATTATTCCTGTCTTACGAACAAGAAAAAACTTTGAGATGTTAAATAATTGTGGTCAAAGCTACACAGGTAGTTGGTAGTGACAAAAAGCTCCCATGCCCACTTTCAAGTTTCCAAGGTCCACGTTATTCTATCTGCTTGCTGTCACCCTCCTTAGGTTCCTGCCTGCCCCTTGAGAAGCTGGCGTGGAAGAAAAGGAGGATGAAAAAGTTAAATGACAGAGCCAGCATTCAAAGCCTAGTCTTTTAAAAGTAGCACTTATTAAAGATAGTTTGGGGAAAAAAAAAAAAGATACTGCCTCTAATCTCAATCCCAACATCATTATGGTATATTTTGTTTCAGTCTCTGTTCTCTTTTTAGTGGAGAGTGTTGCCTGTTTCTTACATAGTTTGTAATCACACTGTAATTACAGTACTGTATTCTTTGTTTTTCACTTTATATTATACATGCTTACACATAATTTCATACTTTTTATGAACATAATTTCTAATGGTGGAAAGGAGAGATCTCAGTTTACTTAACCGTTCCCGTATTCAGGTAGGGTAGTCACCTCTTTCCTGTTTTGTCACTATTAGTAAAAATACTGCCGTGCGTACTTCAGAATACTTCCTGCAGATAGAGTCTCCTGCGGTAGAATCATCCAGTCAAAAGATGTATATACTTCTTTAAGGGTTTTTCAAAGTGAGGTGTATTGAGGGATGATTTACATAGAGTAAAATTCACCCTTTTTAGGTATAACGTCTTAGAGCCACCCCGACAATTAAGATATAGATGAAGAAAAGAAATAAAAAAAAAAAGATATAGGTAATTTCTGTCACCTCAGAAAGTTTCCCAACACCCATCTGTTGTTGACCTCTCCCTTTGCGCTCAGCCTTTGGCAACCACCAATCTGTTTTCTGTCCCTATATTTTTGTCTTTCCGTGAATAACTTCTGAATGGGGTTAGGCAGTAAGTTGCCTTTTGAGTCAGGCTTTTTTCACTTAACCTAGTGCTTTGGAGATTCATCTGAGTTGTGTGTATCAGCAGTTTGTTCCTCTTTATTGCTGAATAGTATTCCATTGTAGAGGTGTACTACAGTTTGTCTATGTATTCACCACCTGATCGTGAATAATTAATTCAAACAATTAATTTGTCAAATTAATTAATAATAATTCATCAAATTTTTATCCTGTGAATCATCTAAGAAATCTTTGCCTATACCAAGGTCACAAAGCTTTTCTCCTTTGTTTCCTTTGGACGTTTTATAGTTTTAGGTCTATGATCCACTTTGAGTTCATTTTTGTATACAGTGAGAGCTGTGGGTTGAGGTTCATTTTTTTTTTCATATGGATGTCTAATTATTCCAATACCTTCTATCGAATTGACCGTATGTGTGGGTCTATTTCTGGTTTCTATCCTGTTCCACTGGTCTATGTGTCTATCCTTTTGTCAGTACCACACTGTCTCAATTATTGTAGCTTTATAATAAGTCTTGGCCTTAGATAATGAATCCCCCAACTTCGTTGTTGTTTTTCAAAATTGTTTGATGAGTTTTCATTGTCTTTCCATATATTCCAGTTATTAACACCCCCTCCCAAGACACCCAGTCCTGCCTCCAAGGGGATCCACTTATCTCCCCTTCTAATACCGTAAATTAGTTTTGTCACAGCTTAGAATGCATCTCTGTTAGGGACCTTCTAGGTTGCTTCCTCTGGGTTCTGAAAACGTGCCCGGCCTCGTCGTGGTGCCTTTACTAGCGCCTAGAGCAGCCCACTCCCCACCCCAACTTCTGCCTCCTCTGTCATTTCTTCTTCCAGTTTCCTTGAAGGGTCCTGCTCACCTTCAGCTCAGCTGACATTTCCTCTGCCCTGGGAAGCCTTCTCTCCTCCTCCCCAGGTTTCCATTAAAAGTGTATTTACCTTCATTAGCATGCTTATTGTGGTATGTTAAAGTTGTGTTTCCACTTGACTGCAAGCTTTTTGAGGTCTGGAACAGGCTGTTTCTTAGACCCAGTGCCTTCCATGGGGACTGCATGTGGTAGGAAGTCTTGTAATTGTCTGTTGGATGAACGTTAAGAGTCTGGGAAACTGATTCCCCAAAGGTGAATTCTTTGCTCACAGCTGGCCTCCTGGCTTTCAGTCCTCCCTGGCTTCCTTTCAAACTGCCTTTTCTTCCTTGTGTTATGCTGACTTTTTTTTTTTTTTTTTTTTTTTTTTGCGGTACGCGGGCCTCTCAGTGCTGTGGCCTCTCCCGCTGCAGAGCACAGGCTCCGGACGCGCAGGCCCAGCGGCCATGGCTCACGGGCCCAGCTGCTCCGCGGCATGTGGGATCTTCCCCTCTGGACACGCAGGTCCAGCGGCCATGGCTCACGGGCCCAGCCGCTCCGTGGCATGTGGGATCCTCCCGGACCGGGGCACGAACCCGTGTCCCCTGCATCGGCAGGTGGACACTCAACCACTGTGCCACCAGGGAAGCCCGACGCTGACTTTTTGTGACTTATTTCCACGCTGCTTTTGGAGCAAATGAGAAAATATCATAGCTCTTGAAGGCTGTTTTATCTATCATTGTGGCGATAAGAAAGAGAGGATGATACCCTCAATCCCTTATCTGCCATAAGGTGATAGCTTTTAACTTGTAAAGTCTGTGAATCCAGTCTCCTATTTCAGTGTCAAGTGTACATGTGTAGATAACTCAGCAGTGTTTAAACCCTTCCTATATTCATCCTGCTACCCACGTATTTGGGGATGCTCTTTCACTACTGGTATGAAGGCAACCCTATCCCAGTTTTTGTTGCCCTGTATCAGGGTCTAGCTGCTCCTACTAGTAATGACTGGGAGTGTTTTTGTATCGGGGCCACAGTGTCTAAATATGAAAAAATAGAGTCCTTCCCTTGCAAGATAGCTCGTATTGAGCCGTGCCTCTGTCTGAAGAATGGATACATTCCATACAGTGAAGCAGTAAAGGGAGAAAAGAGCTAATCTGATTGACCTTAACTACCAGAGTAGTTCAATTCATGACTGGAGTGGTTTACTTCTACCAGAAAGATGGCAGGTTTTCTCAGATCCTCCAAAGACAGATCTGTCTGTTGGTCATTTGAGCACTCTGTTGTGAGTGATTCGTGTCTAATTGGGGGACTGAAGTGGTCACTTACCAGTCATCTTAGACAAGGGCAGCCAGCCGAGTGTGTTGAAGGGAGGTTGGGGGGCTAAAGGCTGCTCTGCGGAAGGAACTATAGGGGAGGCTAAAAGGGGAGGCGTCCAAGGGGAGTGGCTGTCAGGTACAGAGTCGAGCAGGGAGGGGCAAGATGCCCCAGGGCAGGCTTGGGTGGCAGCCAGGAAGGCCTAACACCCATCAACCTCTGTCCCTCAGGAGAAGATCGGCTGGCGAAAGGACGCGCTGCACTTGCTGGTGTTCACAACGGACGACGTGCCCCACATCGCGCTGGACGGAAAGCTGGGGGGCCTGGTGCAGCCTCACGACGGCCAGTGCCACCTGAATGAGGCCAACGAGTACACTGCCTCCAACCAGATGGTGAGGACTGGGGACCCCAGCACCGCTCCCGCCACCCTGCCTGTGGTCCGAGGCCTCACAGGCCTTTGCCCCCTTCCTCTGGACCTCTACTCACAGACTTTCCACCCCGTTCTTGGGACTGGGTCTCTACTCCATCTTCTCCAGCTGGGCTTCTAGAACTCCTCGTCGTTAACTTAGAACATTTCTCAGGGATTTCTGTAGCTGGTTCATCTTTCTGGTTTTTTTTTTTTTTGCGGTACGTGGACGTTTCACTGTTGTGGCCTCTCCCGTTGCGGAGCACAGGCTCCGGATGCGCAGGCTCAGTGGCCATGGCTCACGGGCCCAGCCGCTGTGTGGCATGCGGGATCCTCCCGGACCGGGGCACGAACCTGCGTCCCCTGCATCAGCAGGCGGACTCTCAACCACTGCGCCACCAGGGAAGCCCCCATCTTTCTGCTTGTGTGCCCCCACATGGGGAGTGTTTAGTCGAGGGAAGAGGTGACCTGGCGAGACAGGATGGATCTCAAAGGGGAGAGGTGATTTTGCACGAGGGAGAGGACTGTGTTCCAGCAGAGCCAGAAACTGGGATAGAAGTTATGGGGCAAGACCAGCGAAGACGAGACTTCCTGACTTCTAGAAATGGGTTTCCTGATGCCCTGAGTTCCATCAGTGTCAGGGGTGGGGTGGCAGGTGTCCTACATGGGATGAGAAGCCCCAAGGACCTTCCACTCCCAGTAGCCTGTCACTGGGACCATGCGATTAAACAGAACTTAGGCAGAATTTCAAACATATACTAGGCCAGTGAAGTGGACTCTACCTAACTATCAACCAGACCCAACAATTAAGATTTTTCCACATTTGCTGTACAGTTTTTTCCTCCCAAAATCTACACCCTCTTCCTTCCCAAACCCATTCTGGTGTCTGGCTAGAGAGAAATTCTTTCTAATTCTTGCTGGACTAGCCCATCTTCTCCAGTTTTAAGAGGTGATCAAGAGTAATGGAGTCTGGGAAAAAAAACTCGTAACTATACAACCTGATAACTGTAGAACTCACCGGTGAGGACCCCTGCATCCATCATCAGCCCGTAAAATCCTCCCAGACATTGCTAAGCTGCCTCGAGGTGTCCTCCCTCCCTTCTTGCTCTGCACCCCTCCCCCGCCATAGCCCAACTTTTAGTCCAAATATCAGCAGCCTCTTCTGCCCATTCTGAGCCATGAGAGGACTGAGCAGAACCTGTAGGGGACATTGGCAGGCCCAGTATTGGGCATAGGAAAGGAAAAATAGGGCAAGGAGATCAGGAAGATAAGTCTTAGGGAAGAGAGGGAAGATAACAGGTGTTGATGGTAGGTGGTCGGACGTGGTGGCTCTTCTTTTGGGGACTTGCCCCTTCTGCCCCATTCCTGCTGAAGGGATGGAAACACGGACCAAGTGTGGGAAACCTCCACTCATCACTTCTCTATTCTGGGTTGGAGGAGTAGGAGGAGTGCGTCTAGCTTAGTAGGTGCCAGAAGGTCCTTTCTTGGAGAATCCCCACTACAGTTTCTCAGTAAGGAGCTGCCGAGGGGGCGTGGTTATTAAGGTGCTGCCAGGGGAAGATGCTTATCATGGCAAGTGAAGAGTTACTGAGTGCACGTTGGAGCCACGTGCTCGTGTGTCAGCCTGTGAGAACTGTTACAACCTTGACTTCTGCCTTGGCCCTAGGACTATCCATCCCTTGCCTTGCTTGGAGAGAAATTGGCAGAAAACAACATCAACCTCATCTTTGCAGTGACGAAGAACCATTATATGCTCTACAAGGTACACCTGGAGGGAGTGAGGGAGGCTGATGGCCTGAATCTGGGGGCCCTGCTGACCCTGAGGTGAATGGGAGATTGGAATGTGGGGTCAGGTGAAGTGTGGGGAGGCCGGGTGAGGAGTGTTAACAGCCCTGTTCTATGTGGGCGGAGATCCAGAGGAGGGTGCAATATAGCCCTGTCCTGATCTACTGGAAAATAATAGTATTAAGGAAGCTCTTAAGCGTTCATATAGCAGTACATACCAAGGAAGTTAAACATATGGTTTCTAATTTGGTAATGAGAAGAACTTTGGAAATAGTTTTTCAGATGATGAAATGGAAACACCCAGGGAACAGGGAAGGATGATATAAAATGGAAATGTACAGAAAGAAAACTAGGCATCTAGGCAGGCTACATCACCAGTTCCACAGTCCAGAGTTTTTACGCCTTCCTGCAGAGTACGGGGGACCAGTGGGTTAGTTTGGGACAGGAATTTCCGAAGAAAACAATACGTGTCTTGAGTGAACAGAGCAGTATGTGTGTGAGTCTGCCTTGTCTAAGAGAGACTCTTCCAGGGTCATCCCATGGGCCACCATTATACATTTCCCTCGTGGATGTGCTTTTTCCCACAATCACAGGCAAGTTGCCTTTCACTAGAACTCTCCTCCAGGCTGCTCAAGGAGTGTTCGTGTGAGCCAGGTATGAAGCCCAGCTCACCTCTGACATCTTTTGAATTGAGAGGTTATGAGAAATTAATCCCCACCTCTAGAACAGCCAACCCCTGTCCCCTCTCTCTCTCTCTTTTTTTTTTTTTTTGCTATACGCGGGCCTCTCACTGCCGTGGCCTCTCCCGCTGTGGAGCACAGGCTCCAGACGCGCAGGCTCAGCGGCCATGGCTCACGGGCCCAGCCACTCCGCGGCATGTGGGATCCTCCCGGACTGGGGCACGAACCCATGTCCCCTGCATCGGCAGGCGGACTCTCAACCACTGTGCCACCAGGGAAGCCCTCCCCTCTCTTTCCTCCTCTTAAATATCCACAGAAGAACCCATATCCCCTGCATCGGCAGGCGGACTCTCAACCACTGTGCCACCAGGGAAGCCCTCCCCTCTCTTTCCTGCTCTTAAATATCCACAGAAGAACCCTTGTCTGATGGTGTGTTTATACTGCTCCTGCCTGAGATAATCATTGATAAAATGCCACTTACACCTTCTTGAGTTCTTTATCTTCTTTTAGTCTGAATCAGTTTTAGAAGATGAAAACAAGGGAAGGAGATTGTTTAGTGAAGATAGCAGGATAGAACATAGCCAATTACAAATACCATTTTTAGAGGTCAGTTGCACAGACTGTACTGAGAATGCTACCGGATGCTTCAGGAGGGAAGACACCTACCTTGGCTTAAGCCAGCCTTGCTCAGAACCAAGGACCTCTCACTCGGGAGGCATATCCAGTCCAAGGCAGGCTGAGGGTGGCGGATGTTTCTAGCTATTTCTGTCACTTTAGTAAGTGACATACTCAGGCCTTCGTACAAGTGAAAGAGGAAAGGCAGCCACTTCAAGGCTGCCTGCTTTGCCAAAGACTTCACCCGGAGATACCAGACCTCCTTGGGAAGGCACCATTCACATTCATTTCCCTCCTAGGAAAAGAGGCTGTATTTGAGACCCTTAGAAAAGTTTCCCCTTTCACTCCTGCTGGACAGGTCGAGGGCATCCTTGAACTGAACCTGGGAATGCCTATGTAGTCTAGGGGAGAGAGGGGCAAGAACATCAAGAATATATTGACCTTAGAGGATGGAATTCCAGAGAGTTGTCCATTACATGCCAGAGAGGAGGGGTCTCCAAGAAGAAGATGACATTATACTTTAGGAACAGATCTTGTCAGGCCCTTTCCCCTCAGACCTTCAAGAGTCAAGATTCCACAGCTGACTGCAGCAACTCCATTCCCTTTTGCCGCCTTCTTACCTCTGCTTGTGGCATCTTCTCTAGTTTACGGTGTGAGAGAGTGGCAGAATCAGTGCTGGGGGCCCTGACTGTTCTAGCTCAGTAGGGCAGTGTTCACTTTTTGACAGTGTGGAAGGGCAAAATGGGCTCATTTGTTTTCTTTTTTTCTTCCCCCCCAAGAATTTTACAGCCCTGATACCTGGAACAACGGTGGAGATATTACACGGAGACTCCAAAAATATAATTCAACTGATTATCAATGCATACAACGTAAGTCACTGGTTTCTTCCCCCACCCTCTCCCACTGAGGCTCCGGGAGCTGGTGTGGACTCAGGTGGACTCAGGCCTCTGTGTTCCTCGTGGTGAGAAGTGAGAAGCACACACACTGACTTCGCCTCCCAGTGGGCAGGACTGAAATCCCCCAGGCTTCTGGAGCTCCACATAGACCTGCAGACTAGAATGAGTCTGCACACTTAGGGTCTGATTGTAATCAGGTCCTCTCAGAGGAAACCTGAGTGGGCCTGTTAAATTCTGTGCTTTTTTTTTTTCTTTTTTTTTTTTGCGGTACACGGGCCTCTCACTGTTGTGGCCTCTCCCGTTGTGGAGCACATGGCTCACAGGCCCAGCCGCTCCGCGGCATGTGGGATCTTCCCAGACCGGGGCACGAACCCGTGTCCCCTGCATCGGCAGGTGGACTCTCAACTACTGCGCCACCAGGGAAGCCCAAATTCTGTGCTTTTGTAACCCGTCCTGTTAACTTGGCTCTGCCCTACTAAGTACAGCACTTAAGGATGTAGTTTAGCAGTCACTGCCACATCCCAAGCCAGTCACCCATGATTCCCAAATCTTCTTCCTTCCTACCCTCCTTCCTCTCAATTTCTAACCCCCAAACCAAACCCAAGGTTTGACTCAGACCTACCTTTTCTCTGGAAAACGACAAGCACATTTTCTTGTGCTGGGAAGTATGTGCCCTCAGCTATCCCCTCCAGTGCCCAGCCAGCCCCTCATGAGGCCTGGTACTTCCCAAATTGGAATTCAGAGTGCATCTTCCTGTTAAAACAAAGTTCTACATAGAGGAAATTTAGTTTAAGGAGTGCTGTTAGTCCTGAACTTACATAGAATAGACATGTGGGCTAACCTGGGAGTGTGATTAACCACTCTGGTATCACATGTGTGTTAGAAAAACCATCTTACTTTCCCATGACTGATTTACATATGTGTATTTGGAGCTCTGCCTTTCCGGTTGAATTTGTGACCCTACTGATGCAGCCTTATTTTGCGTTACTGCTCGGCTAGACCAGGAGCCGTAGGTAATGCCCTCGCCACGGGGGACCCAGAGCTTGGGGGTTCCCAGCCCTCACCTGGTCTCCCGGAGCCTCAGTGTCCTGAAGGCGGTGCGTGGGCAGCAGTGAGGATTTGTGGCTGCTTTTCCGTCCTCCTCCCCACCTCCACCTTCTGTGCAGCTGAGGATCCTCTTCCTCTCACCCAGGCTCTGATCCTCCTCACTCCAGGAACTTCCTGTTGCGAGAAACTAGACTTCCTTCTCCTTTCCTAACTTATTCCCCACATACTAACATCCTCTTTTCCGGTCTCTGACCTTTAATCCTCATCGTATCCAGTGGCCACCTCAGAACCCAGTGAGACCAGATTTCCAGGTTAACTACACTTGGCAGTTTTCAGATTCCCACAGTGAGTGGAAGCTGACATGCTGAGGGAGTCTGAGAAGCGTGTGTGTCGGCGGGGGGCTGGGCCTACCCAAAGTCACCCCCATCCCGAGGGCCACTCGTCACTGTGATGCCTTGGGCCTCAAGCTCTGGATATGGAACAAAGGAGTCAGTGCGAGAGCCGGAGGCCTACCCTGGGCTGCTCTCTCTGTCCTGCTGGGGTCCCGGGGCTTGGAGACCCCTGGGTTAGCAGGGGGCTGCTGCTGGACCCGCTGTCAACAGTGCAGTGACCAGTGCTTGCCTCCTGCCAAGCCAGGGCCTTTGGGGAAGAAATGGCTGAAGGGCAACCACATCCTGGGCTTTGGCGTGGGCTGCGGATTTCTCCTGGGTTTCTGGGGTGGAGCCACCCCCCAGCATTTCCATCCTAGGTCAGCTCCTGAGTTCTGAACTCCTGAGTGGCTGACAGAGCTCTGGGGCTCCCCCCGGAGCGTTTCCTGCCGAAGGCCCAGGGCCCTGCTCCTCGTGACTTTAATATAGGAGGGCATCATGACACCCAGTTCTGTAGAACTGGCGGGGTGGCATGCACCAGAAATGGAAAAGGCGCTCTGCTCAGTCAGCGTTCTGTGCGGCCAAGCGGTTTGCACATCCACACCCGTGTGTAGGTCCACTGAAGACCAGGGTGCACGAGACAGTGGTGGTGGTTCCCTGGGCGGGATCTCATAAACGCTCAGTGCTGCTCTCCCTCTGAGGCACGTTGCTTTGGCCCTGAGCAGGATTCATGGTAGATAAATTCGTTTTCTTAATGGAAATCCAGGGGCCTGGGCTTAGGCAGAGGTCAGGAGAGGAGCAGGGAGCCCTTTCTGCAGCTGAGGATTTGGGAACCAGAAGAGTAGAGAAGGGGGTCTATTCCAGGAAGAAACTGCGTTTGGAACCTGGCATGAGCCCCCGAGGACCTTTGGGAATCTAGTACCGTAGCTGGACTCTGAGTTAAACTGGTGTGTCTGTAAGAGAACACGTTAGGAAACAAGACGTGTGACTCATGAGTGAACGTGTGAAATTCAACCTTTAAGATGGGCGTTTCTGGAATACTATCCACAACGACTGTGCAGATTCATTGGAAAATGAAAACAGATTTATTGAGAGATAATTAACCAACAATACAGTGTACAGATTTAAAGTGTATATTTTGATAAGTTTTGACACTTGTACACACCTGTGAAAACCATCACTACATCAAGACAGTGAATGTGTCCATCACCCTAAAAAGTCGGGACCCTTGGTAACTCCCTACTTCTCTGCCCTTTCCTTCAGTGGAAATTTAAAGAAATATATTAAATATAGAAGCAGCAAGGTATTCAGAGCAAAGTCTAGTTGGTGGAAGCCGCGTTGGGGGTATGTTGGTGCTTGACGTTGATTAGCACCCTGTTTGCTAGTTGCCGTCCTTTCTGGCAAACGGGAAGGCCCGGGCTGGGCCTCAGCTGCCCATACTTCTGTATTTGAACCTGCATGGGCGTGTGTGTGTGTGTGTATGTGTGTACGTGCGCACGTGCACTTTGGCCTGCACTGGCCTGAGTGTGTGTGTGTGTACATGCACTTTGGCTTGCACGGGCCTCTGTGTGTGTGTGTACATACGTGTGCACGTGCACTTTGGCCTGCACAGGCCTGTGTGTGTGTGTGCGCGCGTGCGTACACACGTGCGCTTTGGCCCGTGCAGGGGCTCTGGTTGTCCTTTCACCTGCTCCTCTCCCTGGCCACGGTCCAAGCACAGCTCTCATGGGACCATTTGTGTTTCTCTGCGTCACCTTGCCACCTCTGTGTTTTGGGGTTGACTTCTACCTCACTTATAGTTGGCACACCGTCCGTGGGGACATCCTGAGAGGGTTGCAGCAGAGCACAGGTAACAGCGGAAATGGCCATGGCGTGACTCTAGGCTGGGGAGGGAGCAAAACGGAAAGGGCACGTTTAACGTAACATCTCGTAGAATCGAGTCTGTCGTTCTTGGCTTTCACTGTGTGAAACGTTCACCTCTGGGCTTCGATTTCTACATTTTTTCTTGCTGTGCCAACTTCTTTATTGTGAGAGATCACCAGCATGGAGCTTTGCTGTATAGTGGGTGCTGGCGAGAGGTTCCCTTCCAGAGCTCGGAGGTAGGGCCCTGGGTGTGTGCAAACACACACACACACACACACACACACACACACACCAGCATTATGTCACCTTGACAAAGGGGGGTAGGACTCAGAGAGAAATCATGGCGGTGGGGGGGGGTCCCTTTTCAGAGTGGGAAGGAAAAGAATGAGCTGGAAACCACTAGAGCTGCATGTGGAGGGTGACATCAGAGTCCTCCTCTCCGAGCACATGTTTCTCTTTTTGTTGTTGCCATGAAGTCTGCTCCCACCCACTCCACAGCTGGCCTGACTTAAAGCAATTGCAGATGGGACCTAGCCTGAGTATTTAATAGCCTTTAAACTTCTTGACGTTGTCTTCTTGTCCTAGGGTGAGGAGTAAGGAATCATGTTCAGAAGCAAATTTGGTAGGAAATTATTAATTATTAATTAATTATTATTAATTATTATTATTAATTATTAATTATCTTATGACACAAAAGTTTTCATGCACCAGAACTGCACTGGCTGTGGCTTTGATCCTCTGCTGTATCCTGTACTCCATCCATTTCATTCATTTGTTCAACAAATAAATACTGCCTAACATATGGCAGGCATCATGCCACACGGTGGGAATAAAACAGTGAACAGAACACAGTCCTGCCCTCCAGGAGCTCATAATCTTTGAGGGGAGACTGACTCAACCAGGATACAACCTGACCATCTGCACTCCAAGATCAGAGCCAGTTTCCGAGTAAAGAAGGGCCCGGTCTGGTGACTACAGAGAGCACTGCCGGGAGACCCAGAAGGCCCGGTTCTGGTCCTGCCTGCCCCTGGCAGCTGAGTGGCCCTGGATAAGGCCCTTTCTTTGGCCTCAGTTCCCACTTCCATAAAATGGGAGGTTTGAACTGAATAATCTCTCCACAGTTCCTACCCTCACTAACATCTTAAGGGTTTCTGATTCCAGAGACAACATGGGGATCAGGAATAATACAAACTTCAGATCTGAACACAAAACTTGGGGGTCTCACGGCCAGAAGTAGAATATAGGATTCTGTTTCCATCTGTTACAGTTATTGATTCATTGAATGGGAGTCCCAGTCCCCAGTGCTCTCTCTCCCTCCACCGAGTTCCCCATTAATGCTTCCGGGTGGTGGCTTCAGCAGATCTTGATGGGAAGGGCTGATGCTTTCTCCCAAAGTCTTGTTTGTGAGCCACAGGGCCGTCATATTTCATGAGACTGATCCCAAGTAATTTTTAAATAGCTCCGATCTACCTAGCCCTTTAAAGATAAACTGTTTTGCCTCATCCTCACATTTATATGCATTTAATATATATAATTTTTTTTTTTTCCTGGCACGCGGGCCTCTCACTGTTGTGGCCTCTCCCGTTGCGGAGCACAGGCTCCGGATGCACAGGCTCAGCGGCCATGGCTCACGGGCCCAGCCGCTCCGCGGCATGTGGGATCTTCCCGGACTGGGGCACGAACCCGTGTCCCCTGCATCGGCAGGCGGACTCTCAACCACTGAGCCACCAGGGAAGCCCTAATATATATAATTTTTAATTTACCTCGTCTCTCAAAAATTAAGTTTCTTCCAGTAGGCCTGAGCTGCCTACCATAGCTGCTGTTAAAACATCCATCCATCCATCCATCCATCCATTCAGCAAAAGCTTGTGTTCAGTCCTAGAGAGAAATATGATATGGTCCTTGAAATTCACAGCTCAGTGGGGAGAACAGACTTGTGAACAGCAGGAGAGCTGTGTGTGCTGAGTGGTGCTCTGGAAGCCCTCTGCCAGTGGAGGCTGGTACTAACAAGAGGAAGTGGATTTAAGAGAGAGTATTTTTAGAGTTGTAGAAGCACTTAGACAATTTGTTGCAAAGGGAGAGACTATTTTTTGCAGAGAGTGTTTTCAACAAGCTGTTAATGTGTTGGGAAAACTGCATATTTAACTAACTCAAGTTTAACACTACATGCTCAGCAGAAAAGAAAAAAAGAAAAGAAACCCCATGAGAGCAGGAGGCACTTCTGCCTGCCATTCAGTCCAATGCCCTGTTCCCTGGAGTGCACCTGAGAAGGAGGTGGGAGTCTGAAGGGCTGTCAGTTGATCTGGCGGGGTGTCCATGTGTCTCTCAGAGTATGTGCATCCTGCCATTCAGTCCAATGCCCTGTTCCCTGGAGTGCACCTGAGAAGGAGGTGGGAGTCTGAAGGGCTGTCAGTTGATCTGGCGGGGTGTCCATGTGTCTCTCGGAGTATGTGCATCCTGCCATTCAGTCCAATGCCCTGTTGCCTGGAGTGCACCTGAGAAGGAGGTGGGAGTCTGAAGGGCTGTCAGTTGATCTGGCGGGGTGTCCATGTGTCTCTCGGAGTATGTGCATCCTGCCATTCAGTCCAATGCCCTGTTCCCTGGAGTGCACCTGAGAAGGAGGTGGGAGTCTGAAGGGCTGTCAGTTGATCTGGCGGGGTGTCCATGTGTCTCTCGGAGTATGTGCATCCTGCTAGTCTGAGTGTATTTAGTGTATAAACAATTCTTTTTGTAAGATGTGCCCTAACTACAAGCCAGTTATTTCATTGGGCGTCTGTCTCTAAAGTACATCCTCCTTAGAGATTCTCAGTGTCAATTTTTTAAACTTGGAGACATACAGAAGATTGTACAGACTTTGTACAAACTAAATACACCCGAGTGTAGAACCACCCAGGCCAAAAAACAGAATATTACTGCATCCAGAACCCCTATGTCCTTTTCTGTTACTATCCCCTGGGGGTAACCGTTAGTTTTGCCTGTTTTTGAATTTCATATAAATAGAATCATAGAATATGTATGCCTTTTGCATCTGGCTTCTTTTGGGCTCTGTGATGTTTATGAGATTCATCTATGTCATGACATGTAGTCATATTTCATTCATTCTTGTACTATGTGATATTCTACATGAACACACCATAATTTGAAAAAAAAAAAAGTCTGTTCTGTTGATAGGCATTTGGGTAGTTGCAGTTTCTAGCTGTTACAGACAGTGTTGCTGTGAACATTCGTACGTGTTTTCTGGTCAGTACACATCTCTGTTGGATATAATCCTAGTGTAAATTGCTTATCTAAGGTTGACCTAAGCATTAGTAGGTACTGCTTATTAATGTTTTTCTCAAGGGTTGTACCAGTTCACGCTCCCACCAGCAGGGTATGAGGCACCCAGTTGCTCCAACTCATTTCCAGCACTTGATATTTTTAGTCTTTTATTTTTTCTAATCTGTCGGATAACTTTGGCTTGATTTTTGCTTCATCCATTGTCTTGAGAACATAATCCACATATAAGGTCTTATTCTCTCAGAATGTAGTTCAGAGCTCATGAATTTGGACCTCATCTGAGGTACCTGCTGAGCTGATGGGGAAGGAAGATAGGGAGCTGACGGAGGGCGGGGGGAGGAGAGAGAAGAGCAGCTGAGCAAAGGAACATTATCCCAGGCACGTGCAAAGGCCCAGCGTCTGGATGAGCATGGCAAGATTTGAGGCGCTGTGTGAAGCTGAGGGTGAGGATGGGGTGACTCTGCAGAGACGAGCAGGAACAGAGCATGACCCCTGGAAGCAGATGAGATGATCATATGGCAGGTGGGCCATTAGCAGCTTCTCTGAGCTCACAGAGGGAGACCTCAGGCCAGGTCTAGTAGGATGGTGTGTGGGTGTGGAGAGGACGAAAGGGATGAGGAAGGAGCAGTGAACCTAGCCCACTGGCTCTTGCCTTGGCTGGAGATCCCGGAGTTAAAGGAAGCCCTGTGGGCATCAGAGAACCAGTGTGGAGAACATCTTGGCTGCAGCCTTTACTAAGTGGTTCTGGCTTCATCTTCTCTCTCTGTTCAGAGCATCCGGTCTAAAGTGGAGCTGTCCGTCTGGGATCAGCCTGAGGATATTAATCTCTTCTTCACTGCTACCTGCCAGGATGGTGTATCTTACCCTGGTCAGAGGAAGTGTGAAGGCCTGAAGATCGGGGACACAGTAAGTTCTCACCTCCCATTTGTTTATACTTGTTAATGTTGGTCATCATTCTTTGGCTGCTGATAACTTTCGTGACTTATAAGAGGCCTTTAGGAGTTTGTATTCTGTCTTCCAACTCTGCATGCTGGGGGACTTTCCTAAGCCTGCCCTGTGCTGTGCCTTCAACATGCAGGTGGACTTAGTAAAAAGCTCCAGGCAGTACACAGCCTTCAGTGCGTTGTCACTTAAGGCTTCCTCAAGTTGACATTGTGCCTTTGGTGTCTTAAACCATCAGTATCTTTGTTTGACAGGGATGAAATCGGGTGGGGGTGTGTAGGTGGAAAGGTAAAAGACCCTGCCTGCGTTTCTGGTCTTCTACAGCTTGCTCTGTGCCTTGGGTAATCTGACTTTCACTTTTCCTTTCTGTAAAATATGAAGAAAGCCATCCACCTCTTCTGATTTGATGAGATGGAATGGATAACTCTGTTGCAGTGGAGGGCATGGGTGCCTTGTCTGGATTTAAGTGGATATAATTAAATGGTGGAGGAGCAACATTGTGTATAAAGATGTGTATCTGTGTACCAAGCCAAGGACGTGAGGGAAGGAGGAAGATATATGGATGATGAGAACAAAGACGAAATACTGGCTCAGAGGCAGGCAGAGTGGTGATGGAGAGCCATCCTCACTTCTAGAGAGTCCTGCTGCCAGAAGCAGACTGTGAGATCCATTCCTTGCTTTATTGACCCATTTTTCATTGCTCAGAAAATAGAAAGGCAAATAGAGAACTGAGGGAAAGTTCTCTTCTGTAACTAAAGAATCTGGTTGGAACCAGAAAAATTATAGGGACCTTAAAAATACATGACCATATCTCCTGGGCTTTCATAAGCACTAATGATGGCCAAGGTGGAGATAAGCAGACATACCCTGGATTCCAGGGAAACAGCTCCAAAAGATATAGGTGTGGCCGCATGACTGCTTACACTGCAGCGTGGTCTTCTGGAGCTTCCTCACGTTCTGTAATTGATTCTCTCCCTCCTTCCCCTTCCCAACTGCCCTTCGCCCACGTTACAACCCACAGGTGTACATCTCACCCGTTCTAAATCTTACAGTGGTACCTCACCCCAGCAAAGGGGCCATTCAGAATGCGGTATCAAGGTTGAGAAGGTGAAGGACTCTAATGACTAGGTAACAGGTCTTTTTCTAACGCAGGTTTTTTTCTAAGTTTCTTTTTGCTTTAAAAAAAAAAAAAGTGAAAGATTGACCTAATCAAGTTTTCAAACGATGAATCATTAAAAATTTAAAATGATTACTTATGGCGTATCGCTAAGAACGTACTCATAGAATAAGGTGACATTGCTGTAACAAAACTCCTATTCCCATTTTCCTATTGACGTGAATAAATTTTGCAGAGAGTGCTTTAATCTATACAAATAAAAAATAGTAGAATCGATGCCATTCCCTGTCTTATTTAGCAATGAGTAATATTTTCAATGTACATGAACTACTTGGGTGGGGAAAGCCCCATCTGATTAAAGTGGCACATCCAGTTAAATTTTATTTTTAATACTTGTCAAATTTTGTGATATATTTATGTTGTTTTGATCAGTTGCAATGATTAATCAATCCAGATGATGTTTTTAAAAAACACAAAAGCCTTATAGTCACCAGCTTTAAAGAGACAGCTGTGAAAAATGGAAGGAGGCAGAACTAACCAGAAAAACTACATGTAAGTGGATTCTGTAGATCTGTGGATGGGATGTTTGGTGCAGTGTGTCAGGAAAGCTAAAGAATGATGTGTGAAAAACACCCAAACAAGGAACCTTTTACTTGGAGAAATAGGTTCAGTGGAACAGAGGCAAGGAGGAGGATGTACAGCACACACACCAGGTGTCTGGGTTTCAGGAAGTCTCTTGACAATTTCTAATGACATCCTTATGCAAAGACAGGTAGCATGGGTTGGTGATAGCACAGCTAGGCAGATGCATAGCTGAGTAAACCTGCATTCTAAGTGTGTTGATAACGTCATCTGGAGGAAGACTTGACTGAGGTTCCAGCTATCTCCTGTCTGCTACTGGCTTGAGATTAACTTGAGGGAGAACTGCTTATCAAAGGTGGGGAGGTCACAAAGCTGGAGAAAACAGGTTAGCTTATAAAGCAGGAAAACCAAGATTTAAGAACATTTTTAAAAATTGAGCTGGGTTGAAATCATCAGGATTAATATCTTGCATTAAGTTCAGAATATTAATAGGATAGAGGGAACTTGGTTTGATAGTAGCTTTTAAGAAGAGGATCTGGTAGATTCTAATTCCCAAAGGCTCAGTGTGAATAAGCAGTGTTGCTTTAAAAAAAAAACTGCCAACTGAGGCTGCATTAATGGAACCCCAGAGAAAATGGTTTCACTCTTTTTTGTGTGGGTCAGACTGCATCTGGGGTTCTTTGTTCAGTTTTCTTTTTTTTTCAAAGGGCAACTGTAAAGGAACTATCATGATGGAGGTATATAGACACCAGGAAGATGAAAGGAACTGGTGTTTGTTGATAATAATAGCATAAAGTTGGAATTCTTTTTGAATGCAAGAAACTGAAGCCAGTTTATGCTGCCATAAGGGGAAAAAAAGGGGGGGAAATGATTATAAGAATATTGGGTCCCTAATGGACCCAAGGGGGCAATGCAGTTAGTATTGGAAAGGACTGGAAAGTAACTGGACAAAGAGTTAGCTCCATGTTCCTCACTGGGTTCCTTGTAAGGAAGATAGTTATTCATGTTGACAGATAAGAAAAACTGAGGCACAAAGAATTCAATTAATTGCCCAAGTAAGTAGCCAGTAAGTGGCAAAGTGAAAGTTCAAGGCTAGGGCTTTCTGGCTCTGATGCCAGCACCCATGCCCCCTCCCCCTGGCCTCTTGCTGCCCATGGTTCTGTTCCATCATCCCCGTTCAGACGGCTCGCCTCAGAACATAACAAGGGCCGGGGCCTCCAGCAGGGAACACCTCACCGCATTCTGTGAACACCGCCTGGGGCTCAGTGCTGCTGGGCGTCCCGAGATGTGGGGTCACCCACAGACGGCAGTGGACTCACAGCTGTCTCCAAACCAAGTCCTCTCCCTGGTCATCGCCTTCTGACCGTGGAGGGAATGACAGAGTTACCATTTTGTGGGAATTTATAATACTCTCCATGCTCTGCTAGAGCTTGGCTGCTGGCTTCCTCTGCTGCTTGCAGCCTCTGTCAGATAGACATTACTCCCCCATTTTATGTGAGAAAGACTGAGGCTCCAAGGTGGGGGGCCCTGAGAGACTTGCTGGAAGTCTGGCTGCTGGTGAGCACAAGCGCCGGGAGTCAGAGCTGCAACCACTGATGCCAAAGTGCATGTGTTTTTCCTTATACCTCGTGCATTTTGAAAGTAAAAGTTTCAGAGAAGCTAAAGGTGGGATCATCACCACTTTTGTACGGACACTCTAGTGTACAGATTTTGTTTTTTGCTAGGATACTTTGGAAAAATAGGGACATTGTCCAGAAGACAGGAAAGGATTTTAAGTGGCATTTTTCACAAAAGTGGAAAATCTCAGACATACTGGATGATTTCTAGAGCATTTGAAATGGAAGGAAGAAGGGTGCTTCTCCCACGCCCTCGACAGCAGGCCAGGGAGAGCCTCCCTTGGGGTCCCAGGGGCCGTGGTCCTGTTGAGACAGCGGCCCAAAGGCAGGCCTGCCATGCTGGCTCCTTGTTTCCTCTCTCTGCCCAAGAGGCCACAGTCACATGGCCCCCGGCTCTGCCGCCAGGGCTGTGAGGTTTTGTTTTCTGTGGGTGGAAACAAGCTGACACAGAGTAGTAGCCACTTGCCTGTCATAGCCGGACCCGGTGCTGCACGCAGGCCACCAGAGGTGAGCTCTCTGAGGCCCTGGAGGCAGTGGGGGGCAGAATCCAGGGCAAAATGGAAATGTGGGGTCCTTGTTAAAAAATAAAGAATTTCAAGATGACAACAGCAGAGCATTAAACTAAACACGGGCCCTTCTGAGCATGGGGCTCTGTGTGACTGCACGGACATGTGCCCACGGAGCTGGCCTGGAGGGAGAACTGGGGGGCTTCCCCTCGACCCCCTTTTTGCTGAAGGAGAGATGTACTTCTGTCCCTCATCTCAGGCTGAACTTTCTCCAAAGAGCCGGCAGTTGGACTTAGGTTTGCTCCTGAGTATGTAGGCATTTCCCTCTTGACATTTGTCCCGGGGACAAATCTGGTGGAGGAAATGTAGGTGCAGGAGTCAACCCCATAGGGTTGGGGGCAGTGATGAAAGCTGGGCCTGGTGCTGCGGGAGCCCCAAGGGAGAAGGGCCCCGCATCGCAGAGCAGGTGCTGTTTGAGCTGAGGCTCCGAGTTTTCCAGACATAGAAAATGGGTGGGGAGGCCCCATTAGTGGTGAGTCCGAGAAGGTGTGAAAGAGAGCATTGATTGCCCTGTTGCAGGTGGGAAGCAGCTGAGGGGAGTGGGTTGGGAACTGCGAAGAGAGGAGCTGGGGCTGCAGAGGCAGGATTGGGCCAACTGGTGGGACATACATGCCAAGCTAAGGTGTCTGGCCATTAATTGGCAGGCATGATTTCCGTTCTTTAGTACCATAAGCTGGGAGGGCTCTGGGTAAGTCAGAAATGGCGAGGAGGGTAGGCAGAGTAAAGAGCACCGCAGAAGGGCCCGGGGGCTCACTGGAGGAGAGGGGTTGGGGAAAGCAGACACGGTGTAACTGCCATCCGGTGCCTCTCAGCGTCTGGCCTGTGGATAAGGACATGGCCCATGGGGGAGGGGGAGCCTTGGGACAGCTGGGTTCAAGTGGCATCCGGACAGGTCTCACCTCCGTGTAACCAGAGCTTCCTGCAGAGGTGGAGGAGGTGGGCGGGCACCGTCTCCATGGTCACTTCCAGTCAGAGGCCGCGGTTCTGTGACTGTCCTCTGGGTTAAGAGATCTATCTGTCCAGGCGAGAAGCAAGGAGAGGTGGTAGGGGGTGAGGGACAAAGGTTGTCCTCAGAGAAATATTCCTTACATGAAATCTTGCAGTCCCAAATCCAGTGATTTCTGTTTTTTCCCTAATTTTCCTCCCAGCATCAACCAGGGCTGACTGAGTGGGCCTGGCCCCCGGGAGTCAGTTTTCTCATGAACTGGCTTTGACAAATCAGTAGGCAAGTGGCTGGCTGTGCGACCGGCACTAACGCCCGGTACAAAGGACCCAGTGAGCCCCGTTGGGGGCTTCCCACAGCGTCCCGCTCTCTGGCCCCTCCCCTGGGGCTCTCCACCCCTTGCCCATGCCCAGCGCTTTGTCTCAGCGAGCTCCTAGTGGACTTGGCATTTGCAGAGCGTGGGTTTGTTGGGTGGGGGCTGGGTAGCCCCTTTGAAAGGGTGGATCAGGCCAGCAGCCCTGTGCGGGAACCAGGAGCATCCCAATGAGGTTCAAATAATAAGACTGAGGGGGAGGGAGGACTGCTGTGTCCGCGACCTTCCTCTGGAATCTCGGAGTGGGAAAACGGAAAGCCTCCTGGAACTGGGGAGCCTTCACTTTCAAGAGTCCACAGTAATCAGGGAAGAGGAGCCTGATTCCAGCTGCCTGACCAACTCTCTGCATTCTTTCCTGAGCCCTCAGGGAAATGGACTCTGAAGGGAGGAGTAGCAGAACAGATTTACTTGCTGTTGCCGAAGTGCTTTTTATAGCATTCCTGTGCCCAGCAGGACCTGAGACTTAGTGGCTGAAATGGAGCTGTTCTCTGGTTATCAGGTGGCCGGCTGCACGCTAAGCTGCATGGGGCCCGACAGCTTGGACCTCGGTTAGACCAGAGCTTTGGCTGAAGAAGGCCCCTGGGGCCTGCTTAGAAGCCAGGCCTTAGACTAGACAGACAGTGTGTGAGTCTTTCTGAATCCTGGGTGATCAGCTGCCGGCACTGATTCAGGGGCGTCCCCAACCTCTCCACTCCCTCTCCAGCAAACACATCTGCGAGGCCCAGGAGATTTAATTCCCTCTCTTGTTACTTGATCCCTTGGTGCAGGCAAGTTTTACTGGGGGAAGGTTATGCTCACAGATGGACACTCCCCACAGTCTTGCAATAATTCAATGCCTTTGGCTCTTGGTCCAGGCTGTTTCTTTGTCATTTTTTCCACTTCTGACCCCCAGCGGCCTTTGTGGGGGACAGGGCTTTCCATTTAACAAGTCCAGCAAAGTTATTCCCCTGGGAGGTAGCAGGCGTCTCTCTGAGCCTCAGAGGAAGGGATGTTCATCTACCTCTACATTCTTGATGCCCCATGGCACCTCGGTCAGGTGCACCCTCCCTGTCCTTCCATCTGCAGGCTCAGGTTATCCCCAGCCCAAGGCAGGAAGGTTTAAAGTAGACCAGGATCTTCTGGTCACTACTGGGTGGGTCACCATCTAGTGGTCCCTCTGTGAGCCGGGCCTCTCTCTCTCTACCCAGGTCTGGACACTGGACATCTGCCTCATTCCCTACTTCTAGGAGGTGACATGCCAAGGAGAGCACAGGCCCAGCCCCACCCCTCCCCAGCTGTGTGACCAGCACTAAGCTCCCGGAGCCCACCAACCCCGTTTTCTTTCTGGTAAATGAGGATGCCTCCTCCTAGGGCATGTAAATGAGATGCGTGTGGAAATGCCCAGCACGGGGCCTGGTGCGTGTGGTACTCAGCACCTGGTAACCGTTAGGCAGATTGCAGTGCCCTGGGTGGGTCCGCATCTTGCTTCCCTACCTCGAGAGCCCACCTGTACCTGAGGGCCTTGGAACCTGGTTGTGAACGTGCTTTTGCCAGTCTCTCCCTTTGCCTCCTCCTACCCCCCACGTGGAGGTGGGGTGTGGGCCCGGCCCAACTGTCTGCAGCTGGCTTGCTTCTCCCGGCGTCCTCTGACCCTGGCTCCTGGTCGTTGTCCTCAGCGCACCTGTCTCACGGTGTCTGCTGTGATACTGCTTCACTAATGCCGACTCCTGGTGTCTTGTTGCCAAGCAGACTCTCTCCAGGACCTAGGAAGCGGGGTCTCCTGTTCAGCCTCACACACTCCCGCTCCCACCCTGCGGGGGGCGTCCCTAGATGTCACAGAGGGGGGAGGCCTTTTAGAATTAGTAAAGATCCCAAAGTGACAGGGATCTGTAGAACGTTTAGAAAAAAATATTTTGAGTGTTCTCCAGAAATATACACTATTACCTAAAGAGTACCCAGTAAAGCAGGTTTTTGATGGCTTTTTAAAAACCAGTTCTATTCCAACCCAAATAATAGAGTTCACAATACCAGTAGCTAAAAGTGGTTCCTAACTTAGTTCTGAGTTTCAGAATGTTCTGAGGAGCCTTTTGAAAAAGAAAGACGTCTGGGCCAGAGGCGGTGGGTCAGTTTCTGGAGTGAGACCAGGCCTCTGTCGGTTCAGGGGAGAAGGACTTCAGGATGGTGTTTGGTCAGGGCGTGCCAGCTACCTGTCTGCAGATTTCCACAGCGCCCTGCTTGGGGGGCCGTGCTGGATGATTCTCACCACATGGTGGCGGGGAGGGAAGGTGGAGTCACGCTGTTCTCCCTGGGAGAATCACAGCGAGCAGTGTCCTTGCTTTCCTCACATCCCAACCATGTGGGCTGCTAACAGGCATCTTTCCTCCATTGCCATCTGCCAGCGAGGTCCACCTTGCTGCCTGTTTCCATGGCAACCCATTAGCAGCTCGGGAGTTAGCAACACTCCTGTGCATGCTTTGTTTAATAAGAAAAAGTCTGTCCGTGTGTGTGGCAATGATGCTTCTTTACAACCTCCGGGCCGTGGACTGATTGTGAAAGACACAGCTGTGAGGGCCACGCAGAGAGAAATTGGGGCCGAGGGAGGCTCAGGTGTGTCTGTGAGGAGACAGATATGCTGGATGGGACCCGAGAGTCATCTCTCCCTTCTCCAGCAGGGGAGGAAACACCTCTGCAAAAGGGCAGGCAGTTGCCAGGGCCTCCTGACCACAGCACCCCGTGAGTTCAGGGAGCCACGTCTAACCTGGCATAGAGGAGGTGCCTGGTAAATTGTTGAATATTTTGTTGACTTTCAAAATGGAGATGGGAAGAGGATAAGATAGAAGTGAAAAGGGGAGAAAGAGAACCTTGTAAGCTTGAGTGAATCTTTCTACCTTCCTGTGGAAGCCCTTTTCCTCTGGGAGGTAAAAGAGATGATGAACGTTAAAGAATCAAGCATGATGCCTGTCAAATGTTGGCACGCCTGAATACGCCCTTCCTGGGTACAGTGAAGGGGCTTGCTGTCTCCGGGGCCTCTTCCTCCTCGGGCCGTGGGAGTGGCCCTCCGTGAGTGTGGGGAGGGGCTGGATTTGGCCCCCGTTCTTCACTGAGGACCTTGGAGGAACTGTGCTTGGGCCAGGCCCCTGGCTGATCAGGAGGCCGGTGCAGACAGCGGGAGGCCCAGACGCACCATGGCCACCACGTCCCCTCTCTTTCTCCTGCGCAGGCATCCTTTGAGGTGTCGGTGGAGGCCCGGAGCTGCCCGGGCAAACACGCGCAGCCCATGTTCACCCTGCGGCCCGTGGGATTCCGGGACAGCCTGGAGGTGGGGGTCACCTACAACTGCACGTGCAGCTGCAGCACAGGGCTGGAGCCGGACAGCGCCAGGTGCAGCGGCAACGGGACTTACGTTTGCGGCCTGTGTGAGTGCAACCCCAGCTACCTGGGCACCAGGTGCGAGTGCCAGGAAGGGGAGAGCCAGAGCGGGTACCAGAACTTGTGCCGAGAAGCGGAGGGCAAGCCCCTGTGCAGCGGACGCGGGCAATGCAGCTGCAACCAGTGCTCCTGCTTCGAGAGCGAGTTTGGGAAGATCTACGGGCCCTTCTGTGAGTGCGACAACTTCTCCTGCGCCAGGAACAAAGGAGTCCTCTGCTCAGGTAGGCACCCCCGCAAGCACTTCTGCTCTGAGCCAGGCACAGGCCTGGGTGCCGTTTGGACGTCCCCAAAGCATGCCTTTTACTTACTGCCACAGTCCTCCTGGGAGAAGACAAGGGCAAGCCTTGGGGGTGGGACCAGTGTGTCGAATACAAAAGCAGGAGATGGCACTGCTACGTGATGTGGACTCTCAGAGTTGGAGGGCTCGGCCGTGGGTCATCCAGGACTTGCCCACACAGCATTCCTGACACACAGGTGATCGGCCTCTTCTTGATTGCCCCTGGGGACAGGGAGCTCCCTGGGGCCAGAAGAGGTTATTCCCTTGTTAGACATCCCATTCATCTCCTATGGCTGCTCTAATAAGTTACCACAGACTTAGTGGGTTAAAACAACACAAATGTATTCTATTCTAGTTCTGGATGTTAGAACTCTGAAATGGATTGGCTAAAATCCAGGTGTCAGGGCTACATTCCTTCTAGAAGCTCTAAGGGAGAATCTGTTCCCTGGCCCTTTCCAGCTTCTAGAAGCCATTTGCATCCCTTGGCTTGTGGCACCGTCCTCTGTTTTCAAAGCCAGCAGTGTAGCATCCTCAGATATGTCTCTGACTCTGACCTCTGCTTTGCTCTGATGCTCCTGCCTCTTTCTTATAAGGAGCCCTGCGATTGCGTCGGGCCCACGGGGTAATCCGATGAGTCTCCCCATCTCGGGATCCTTGACTTAATCACATCCGCAGGGTCCCTCTTACCATGTAAAGTAACACTGATACAAATTCCAGGGATTAGGCTGTGCACATCTCTGAGGCCCATCGTTCTGCCTCGCATAGACATGATTTGAAAGTTTCCTTTTACATCAAACAGAAGATCGTTTCTCAGTCACTTCTGCTCAGCGGTTCACATTTTAGGCGCCCTCTTGCGCATGACAAACTGTCAAACGTCTGAGAACTTCTTTATGTTTCTCTGTTCTCTTTTCTTATCCAGGCTAGACACCAGGTCTCTTCCTTCTCTGAGGCTCTATCATTTTGTTAAGTGTGCCTCTCGGAATCAGGCGTGTTATTTGTCATCTGGGTAACGAGGGCTCAGCCCCGAGTTCAGCGAAACATTTGCTTCCTGTGACCTGAACGTTCCACTTCCATGAACACATCCTAACAACACTCACTTTTTCTTTTCTGTTAGACAATCACATTGTACCATTGAACTTGGTTTTAACTTTACTATACCAAAAGTTGAAGATTTTTAATATTTTGAATGAACTATAGCCAAGCCAAGTTTCTGTTGTGTCATGTTGGAGCACTTAAGTTTTTGAATCTAAGCATAGGACTTTACGCGGATTCCAGTTAAATTACAGTTTGTCAGTTCCCATTCTGGGAGTTGCGCTCTGATGAGATACTGTAAAATCATGTCTCTAAAGGGTCATTCAGTCCAGCACCCTGCCACCTGCAAATCGAGTAAGCAGAACAATTTTAGGCAGGCTTGTAGTTTCTTCTACTGCTGTGTATTCTTTTGTTTCCAGGATTCCTTCTTTGTGAACGGTCTTCCAGTGGTAAAGTGTTGATTTAAAAGGAACTTAAGAGTGTGGCAGGGAAGATAAAGCACAAACATGTGAAGCAAGTCAGAACATATAAATGATCTGTCACTGCGGGAGGGGTAACCCACCCTCCATGGGAGACACAAGTGCAGAGGGTTGCACAGATGAGCGTAAGCCCGTGAGGCCTCCGGGGGCAGGATGCATCATAAGACAAGTATGAGCACACCCATGGGTGCAACAGAACCAGCATGCTCAAAATTGGAATTGCTCCAGAAAATGTAGGACGTATAATGTCATAGAAGAGTCAGCTAGCTGGCAAGAGTCAGGATTTGATGTGCTGATCAGGCCACAGGGATCCACTCTTTCTGATAGATTGGGTGGTTCCACGGGATGGTTCTGTCTGGATTAGCAGGAAGAGTGCTTAGGATCAGGCAGGTCCGAGCCTAAATCCACCACCACGTGCTACTTGTGTCACTTTGGGCACAGAGCTGTTGTGAGCAGTAAGAGGATGTGTCTAAGGCACATTGCCTTGCTGACCCCTGGCTCCTTTAAGAGTCAGTGCCACACACCCCTGGGAGCCACAGCTGCTGTCCAGTGTGCAGGCGGGGCTGCCTTCCCCGTGAGTCGGGGCTCTGCTGAGGACTTCTGGCATGGCGGGATGGATGGACTGCCTATTCCCTTTAGCAGCCACCATAAATGCTCCAAGAAGCCTGGCCGTGTCTGTAATTGGCTTTCAGCCGTGAATTTTTTTTTTTTTTAACATATTAGCAAGTATTATCACGGAGCTCCCTCCTTTCCCCTCAGGTACCAGAAATAATCCTCTGATGTGTCTTCGTCCAGAAGGCTGCTTGTGTCTGTGTTGCCTGGGAGCCAGGGCTGCTAGGTCGGACGATCTGTGCAGATCTCATCCCCCATGGTTTATCAGCCTACTACCTGGGTTGTCTTGGACTTTGGGTTTTCCTGTCTCTAAAAACACCCCAGCACTCCCTTGTTTCTGCATCACTTTGAGAATTGCAAGAGAAGACGTGGATAAAGGACCCAGCACGGTGGTTGGCAGGAAACAGGGCCCAGCACGTGGGGGCTGCCTCCCCTCCTTCCCTCAGATGTCATGTGCCTCCGAAACTAATACAGCACAGAGCCTGGAGGTGTGGGGCGGGTGGTACATGAGGTGCGAGAGGCCTTAGTAAGGAGAACCGGTCATTTTGGAAACTGGAGTATCCTGTAGCTGAGTGAATACCCACAGAACCCACCGTCCTCCTGAGCTAGTCTTGCATTTCAGGCTCCTGCCAGATGCTGGGTGCTTGCTCCTCCCTTCGCTCCATCCAGCCCTGTGGTGTTGAGAGACTCTCGTGTGTCCCCAGGTGTGGAAACAGGAGGTTCAAGATGCCCTTGGCAGAAATAGAGACACAGATGTAGAGAACAAACGTATGGACACCAAGGGGGGAAAGCGGCAGGGGGTGGTGGTGGTGTGATGAATTGGGAGATTGACATATATACACTAATGTGTATAAAATTGATAACTAGTAAGAACTGCTGTATAAAAAAATAAAATTAAAAACACAGTGCCCTTGGGGCTCCCACGTGTGCGGTGCTTTGAGTCACTAACTCCTCAGAATTGCTGAGCTGAGATGTCTTTCGTTCCCCCGAAGTTGGAAAGCTTGAAAAATACAGGGGGAGTTGATGGATGTGTGGTCAGTCTGAGCTGTCTGTCTCCTTCTTGGTGACCAGGGTTAATTTGAACCATCTGGTGAACCAGACAAAGAACTTCTTTTACCCTCACTGCTTCATATGCATCCCTTCCTAAAGTGTGTTCTCAGTCAAGAGAATAACTCCAACTAGCTGTAGGATTATTCTTAGGTCTAGAACGTTCTCAAAGAAATGGTTCACCATTCCATCATTCATACTTGAAGAGGTTTTCCTTCTAAATTTTTTCTACGTGTGTGTATGTATACAATTTTGTAGCTTGCTTTTTTTGCATATACTATGATATCCTAAGAAGCACCTGAAGTTGAATTACTTGAGTACATCAATAATTAGAACACTTGACTGCCTTTCCACTGCGTCCCCAGTTAGCCTCCTCCACCCCTTCACTGGGAAAGCAACAACTAGTTGAAGCTATCCAGGTCTTCCTGGAGACAGTAGTTTCTGGAACAAGGTCACGGTGGTGTGTGATCATCCAGGAAGGACGCCCAGCTCCGGGCAGGACCTATACTCCTGGCCCGTCGATGTAGCACCCAGCTCCCCGTTTCTTGTCTCGGGTGGGTGAGGGATCCGCCCCCAGTTCCTTGTTCCTGTGGTCAGCTCTGGGCTCCCTCTCCGGAATTTGGCCCGCTGGTTTTGAGCTCTTGGATCACTGTTACATTCAGGGTTTTTGTGGGGGAGAAGTCTTATTTCTCAACAACGACTCTGGGCTTCAAGATGCTGACTCGGAGACTCACAAGCTGCTGACTTCAGCGTTCTCTCAGTGTTTCTCAGCCCTTCCCCCTGCAGCTGGGCCCACAGTGGCTGCGTGGTTCTGGTCCATCTTCAGACGGGGGCTGAGGCGGAGCCAGGCCAGGACCAGTGGGGACATCCTGGAGAGAAGCTCCTCCAATTCTCTCTGGTCTTTCCGTCTGTAAGAGGCTCTGGTCCTTACCTCCAACCAAGAGACAGGACCGAGGGGACGGGCTAGAGATGACAGGTTTGTGATATGTTATACATCATGAAAGTTAGTAGTGAAGCAAATCTGACTGAGGTCTGGAAGCAGTTGAACAACTTGGTTATTACTTTTGTGACACACTGTCATGGGAATGTGTGTGCAGCCAGGGCTGCTGTTTCTCCGTCTGGTTTCTAGAGGCAACATAACTTAGAGAGTGGTTCTGTCCATAGACGATTCCTGTGTGTACAAAGGGAGCTATGGGGCCATTGTGAGGGTTTCTATTCTTTTGAGTCTCATAAAGTGTTGACCCTTCAGAATCCCTCTGCTGATAGAACATGTGAAGAAGGACATGGTCTGTTTAGTTGTTTTCGGTGTAATTAAAGGTTACTGCTCAAACTTTGTTGTTCTTTGTTGGTTTCTGTACCCAAACAGTGCACTTCCTGGGATTTGAGTTACTCTGTTATGGTAAACTGTTGAAATCAGTCGCAACCCTGATGCTTCCAGCAGTCTCTGTACTTAAAATGCATGCACTGGCGTACATGGAATAATTTGCTAATAGCCTACTTCTTGGGTCCATATTGAGAAAATTTACATCAAATAGAATATAGAATTTTGAACAGAACGCTTTTGGTCTTGTGACTGTGAGATCCCAAAAGTATATGTAAGTAAGGTCTCATATATTTTACTTCATCTAATAGGTTATTTGGCCAGTTTGTCCATATAAATATATATGAATCCTTTAATATGTGGCAAGCAATTAGAGGTCAAAGGGCCACTGCAGTTCTCTCTCAGATGTAAACAAAAAAACATGGAGAGCGAGGCAGTAGTGGCACCAGTCCTGGTGGCCAGAGCCGGCATCCAAACACAGGTCCCTGGTCTGGGCTGATGGTTTCCAGAAACTTTCACGAGGTTATGTTAAGCCTCTCCTGGTAAAAGCGCCTCTGACATTAGGCCCTAGCTTTGGACTTCCTGGTTCCCTTTTTTTTTTCGGTACACGGGCCTCTCACTGTTGTGGCCTCTCCCGTTGCGGAGCACAGGCTCCGGACGCGCAGGCTCAACGGCCATGGCTCACGGGCCCAGCCACTCCGCAGCATATGGGATCTTCCCGGACCGGGGCACGAACCCGTGTCCCCTGCATCGGCAGGCGGACTCTCAACCACTGCGCCACCAGGGAAGCCTGGACTTCCTGATTCTTGCCAGGTGAAACACCTCCATGGCAACAGTTATCCAGATATGTTTGTAAAAATACCTCTCACCCTATTCATACCGTTTTCTTCAGAAATGTAATTTTCACACTCACAATAAGTATCCTGGTGGCCATCTCTGGGACTATGGTCACAGCTCTACCTTCTGTCACTGCATTGCAATTAGCATATTTCATAAATGACTTATAGGACCTTCTGGAATGTGGCTCCATGACAAAGACCTCAAAAAGTACCTTTTGAATGAACCAAGATTTGACATATTTAATTTCCCAAGAAGAAAGGGGCCTCTTGGTGGGATTGCTACCACTGTGTGCCTCAGGTGGGAAAGCCTAGAAAATTCTTCACATCTTTTCATGTATATTAGTCTCTAGTCAGTTTCTTGATGGTTTACCTGGATGCTATTTGCAAATACAAAGATGCATTATAGAGAAAGGTCTCCTCTCCCTCTAAAGAATATCCTCATAGCAGTGTTCTTTATCTCGTAATATATAAATCCTAATTATGCACGTGACAGCAAAGACCAAGAGAGTCATCTTCCATTTTGGAGTACTCAGAATATGGTGGCTATGAGAACAGAATTTGATACAGTATTCTTCAGTAACTATGATTGTAAGGAATGATACACCTGTAATTAGTAAAGATACTTCCACAAAAGACCATTTACCAGGACCGTTGAGGACCAGTGCGTGTTCAAATCTGGATTCTAAACCTGGCATTCCCCCTTTCCACCTCTGACCTTGGACTCTTCACTTACCCTCTGACAAATTCTCTTATCTGTCAGATACCCCAGAGGGTTGTTGTAAGCATCAAATAGGACAATAACTGTAAAGCTCCTTGGACTCTGCCTCCCCACTCAGGGTGTTGAGTAAGTGTTTTGAGCTGTCCTCCTCCTCCCTCCCTTCCTGGAGGAACATTTTCTTCCACAAAGATAAGCATCAGAGACACTCATGGCATCAAAAGAGGCTGGTTTCAGAAGTTCTCAATAGGCATCTATCTAATGGTCAGGAATTCTCTAAGAATTCCATCTGCATCCAGATATTGCTCAAGTTCACTTGAAAGGCAACAGGGTACCGAAATTTAGGGCTTAGTCACATAACAAAACAATGCACCTTTCAGACTGGCTGCATGAACCAGGTGAGCTGGGCTGTTCCGCTCTGGAGTCATCCAGCCTCTTGCAGCCTGAGGTTGGAGAAAGCTCTTTGGAAAAACTGTAGTGTAATAAGTATCTGACCTTGGTGCAGCTGCAGATACTGAGACAGTGGTCTCTCACTGAGGTCATTTTGTTTTAGGTAGAGTGCTGCATTCATCTCATTTAAGAGCTCACTGAGCATTCCTCATGTGCCAGGTTTTGTACTGGGTGCCAGGGGTACAGAGTTGGAGTTGCTCACAGTATTGGATTAATTTCTTTTTTTTTTTTTTTTTTTTTTCTTTTTGCGGTATGCGGGCCTCTCACTGTTGTGGCCTCCCCCGTTGCGGAGCACAGGCTCCGGATGCGCAGGCCCAGCGGCCATGGCTCACGGGCCCAGCCGCTCCGCGGCATATGGGATCCTCCCAGACCGGGGCACGAACCCGTATCCCCTGCATCGGCAGGCGGACTCTCAACCACTGCGCCACCAGGGAGGCCCTGGATTAATTTCTAAATGTTTGTTGTCCCTAGAATTTTCCACTCCTCAGAAACTTTCTGGGATTGAGGAATGAGCATATGAACCACTTAAGCTTCTACTTCCACCATCCAGACTTGTGTGAGATCTTGAAAGATAAGAAGCATGTTGGCAAGCCATTTTGAGAACCTGCCTTGTTGCATGCGCTGAGCTCAGCTCTGGGAATGGAGTTTTCTTACTGCCCTGCTCACTGCTCAGATCCTGATTCCAGAAACATCTTAAGCAACAATTTACCAGTGATTGTGAAAAATGGAGTAATCTGAGCATTGGCTTTCACCTCACCGCCCTTCTCTGTCTATTTAGAAAGGGAAGTGTGCAGACAGGGGAGCTTGGGATGAGGACTCTGCTCATGCCTTTGAACTTCAGGCCTGATCCAAGGTCATGGAGTTCGGCTTGTGAAGGGAATAATGAAACTTAAAAAAAAAAAAGGAAAATCCTAGGAAAACCATGAGAAATTCCAAAGATAAGATGTTAGTCATGTATAGAATTGGGTGGCATTAACTTTTTGATACTGTAGAATAACACATTAGAAAATTTTCCATTCTTCAGTTAAATTGAAAATGATGAGAGACCTCTGGTGACTGAAATAGTTATTCGTAAGGCTCCTTTGTTTCTATTTCTTGGGTGTTGAGCTGTCACTTTGAGTTTGGTCTTGATTTTGGAAACTGTGACATAACTGGTTATAGGACTCTGCTGCTCAGTGCTTTGGGTGGGGTGGAGCGGGATTGGATGGAGCCCTGTTTTCCTTTGGGGTAAGTGTTCCTGACTGTCAGAACACTGACCTAAGGACTCCACCCAGATCCAAATGCTCGCTGGTATCTGGAAGTTGCTCTGAGTGAGTTCAGTCTGCCAGAAGTTTTGCATCTTCTTGTTAATGAAAGGAACTGGGGTGACATGCATCACAGCCAATCTACTGACACTGGGTTGTGGTGAAGGAAAGCACAGTGTTTATTGCAGGTGCCAAGCAAGGAGAATGGGCAGCTCATGCTCAAAAGACCCAAACTCCCTAAGGGCTTTCGGGGAAGAATTTTTAGAGGCAGTGTTAAGGGTGAGGGTTGCAGAGTGCCTGATCAGCTTATGGGCATTCTTCTGATTGGCTTATGGTGAGGTAACAGGGTGATACTTTGGGAAATCTCAGTTATCAGTTTTCTGCCTCCAACTGGTCTGGAGTCTGTGGTCTGCTGGTGCTCAGCATGCAGTCAACTTCCTCTACCTGGGGAGCGGTTTAGTTTTTGCAGAACAACTCAAGGATATGGCTCAGGATGTCATCTATAGCCCTTGAGGAGGAGCTAAGGGTCCTTGACTTTGTTTTATGGCTAAACTATTATTTTGTCTTGCTTGACTGCTTTCCTTTGTTCCTGCATTTTTTCACTTCTCTGATTAAATTTGCTCTTTGGAACTTGGGAAGCCTTGGGAGGTTAAAACTTTTCTACAAACAAGAGTTGGAGGACACAGGGCAGGGGAAAGGTCTGTCCCTGGAAGACCACACAGGGTCCTGCTCAGTTTCACTCTCTCCTGGACACCTTCCTGAGCCCTGCCTGTTGCCCTCAGCCCACAACCATCACCCCCAAAAGTTTTCATCAGATGACCCACCGTCCTTAAGCTATAGGAATATACTCCCCAGGCTGGTATGCTATTTGACATCACATCATTGGCCTTTAGGCAAACATTGTAATAATAATGATAATAATAATAATAAATAGAATCTATTTTAACACACTTTTTTTAGTATATTGAGATGTTTTTCCTTGGAAACACACTGAGGCTAATTTGTTAGTATTTTGTGCTCTTCATGAGCAAGCACAAAATAGTGGGACTATTTGCATCTTCTGCCTTTTCTACCACCACCAGTCACACACAGTGGGTCAACTGTCTATCACCTGCATTGACTGTTTACATTGTGGGAAACTGAGGCCCAGAACCTGGACTAAAGCACCTTGAGATTCTTGATTATAGATTCAGACGAGGAGAACCTTGTACGTAAATAGTCACCTCACCTCTACCGAATTTTACGCATTTTGATTAGCTTGAGACCCTTCCCAAATCTCTTAATACCAGCTCAGGCCTTCCTGCCACCACTCAAGCACTTAGCCCACATTTTCCAAGTCTTACCTAATAAGTGCTCTTTTACTCTGGTCAAAAATTTTAGGAAACTTTTAGTCTCTGTTTTGCTAAGTGAGTTTCTCTGGGTTACGTAAGGATAGATCAGACATAGCAGACCAGGCCTAAGGACACACACAGAGCAAGAGACCAGCCGAAGTTCCCGTCCCTTCATGACTATTATTTGTTGAAAGGGACAGAGTGTTCCTCTTAGTAGTCAGTGGGTGTCTGGCTGTTGTTATTGATTAGGCTGGACCCACTTTCCTTAAATGAACCTTTGTTAGCCTCTTCTAATGTATAAAACACTCTTGGCATGCATGATCTCATTTGGTGGTTGTTCCCCTACCAGGAGACTGAGGTGGCTGTTACTGATCAGCCGTGTGGTGGAGGCTGTGGCTGAGAAGACTGGCATGTTGGCCATGCTCCCTACTGGTGGTTGGCCCAAAGCCTTGGCCTAAGAAAAGCTCACCTACCCTAACCCTCAGGGGATGCTCTTCTCTGGGCGGCTGCTTCCTGCCATCTCCTGGCTTGGCTGGGCTCCTGGCAGCCAAGCTTCAGCGTGGCCCACTCATGTGACATTCCAGACCAGCTGTGTCCGTTGAGAGTGCTGCTCCAGGCTCTGAACAGTGGCCAACTGAGGATGGAATATGGCAGCTCTTAAGCAACCACAGCAACATGACAGTTTTCCAGGTTGAAAATAGTAACCCTCTCATCCTGTTGCAGTGACCAGGGGAAAGGGGAGTGAATTCATGTCTCCCCAGATGCTGTTGGCATTTCCCCAGAAGTGCCTGCCAGGCAGATCAGGCAGGTTAAGCCAAACTCAAGAAGTTGATGTGAGGCACCTCTGTTTCTTTTGGCCACAGGCCTTCTGTTTTTCTTACTGAGTCAGCATTCTTAGGGTCCTATGAGGACTGTGGTTCATCACACTCCTTTGAAACTGGAAAGGTGAGTTCATTAAGGAACTCAGGATTTTCCATCTTCCCTCCGTTGCCTTCATCTCCCTGTGATTGATAGAGTTGGGCCAGACACCAAGTCCTTTCCTTGGTGCCCTCGTGTGGAATGCAGTAGTAATTAGAGGGACTTGGCAGCTGGGCATCGGCATCGAGAAACCAGGTGCTAAGACCAGAAAGGCAAAGGTATCCTTTGACACTGCTCTGTTGCCTTTGACGGTGGAGTCTTGGCTTTCTAGCCAGAGCTAACATCTCAAAGTATTCTTGAGGTTTGGGGAAGCTTAGCTTAAAGCAGCATCACCTCATTTGCTTAGTAGTGGTCCTATTTTGCTGGTGAGATACAGAATGCAACATGCAGATGAAGGCAAAGGGTAAGGGGCTCGTCAGGGCATCACCTATTGGGAAGCACCTTCAGGTGAGCTTGTCAGGCCTGGTTCATTGACACTAAGCCAAGGACAGAGGAGCAGCGAGCCCTGAGACTGAGGATGCATCACTGTTCACATCTCTGAAGAGCGTTTTGCTGGAGAAATCTGAACAATATGCAAGAACGTTATCGGGTGCCAAGCCTGTGACTTCTGTTCAACCATGACCATGGTTGCCACAGGAAAGAGAATTCCTAGTCTTTATTTCTCGTGTCATCCTCAAGTCTCTGGGTTTCTTGGGCATTTGTTAAGAATTTGAAATATCTCAAGAATCACATTTAAGTTTATAAGCATCAATAATACTTCATTCCTTTTCTAATTTCCAGCATCGGGTATCTTCCCCAGGGCTTCAGGCTTGTCCTGATGTCATTCACAGCCTCCACCAGTCAACAACATGTTCTTAGCATCTACTGTGTGCCCGACACCATGCTAGGCATTAAGCAAACAAAAATAAAACACCATCTTTGATTTTGTATGGGTTTGCAAGCCAGTGAGATGAGGCAAATGCGTAAACAAATATATCCGTGTGATAAGTGATTGTATATCTATACTCTCCCTGTTAGCCAAGTCTTCTGGTCAGGTTTAGAACATGCTCAGGACTCTCCAGTCTTAAAAAAAAAAAAAGAAAAAGAAAAAGAACAGAAAAAGAGAAACCCTTACCTTCCCCACCGCCCCCCTGCAAGCTCCTCTTTCCTCCATATTCACAGCCGTATTCCTCAAAACATTTGTCTACACCCACTGACTTCATGTATTACCTCCAGGCAGCCTTCATCACAGTCCAATTTGGATTCAGGCCCATGATTCCACCAAAACAGGTCTTCCAGGTCCTGAATGGCTGTGTCCTGCTGCATCTAAGGCTTGTTCAGCTTTCATCTTACTTGACTGTTGAGTGACAGCTGATGTTGTTGACTGCGCCCACCTTGAAAAGCTCTCTCCCCACTGTCAGTCAAAACTGTAGGCTCTTTTGTGGGATCCTTCTCCTCTGGCAGTCCATTCAGTGCTGAGATTGTCCAAGGCACAGCTTAGATGTCTTCTCCCCCAGAGTCTCTTTCAGGAATCTTGTGCCCACACCTTCAGTTACCCTTGTGTTGTTCCCAAGCTCCCTTTAGCTCCACTTGGATGTCTTAAATGAACCTCGGTCTCAGGATGTCTCAGACTGATTTCATGATCTTCCTCCCAGCTGTCGTCCTCTCCTGATTTTCCTTGTCTCCACCTTTCATCCAGCTATACAAGCCAGAAACCCAGGAATTATCCTTTTTCCTACCCTCTCCTCAACTCCTGCGTTCCATCTGCCAGCCTTGGGGATGGATCTGTTGCACATTTTTAAACTATAAAACACCCTAGGTCACCTTGAACATTTATCCTATGTGTTGTTTTAATTTTTATCACTTAGTCATGCCTGGATTATACTGGAGAGGCAGTACACATAGTGGTTAGGACTATGGGCTCCAGAGTCAAACAAATGTAGTTCAAATCCCAGCCCTGACACCTGCTTGCTGTGTGACTTTGGATAAATTACTTGGCTTCTCTGTGCCTCATTTTCCATATTTTCAAAAATTAGGATAATAATCGTACCACCACGTAGGGCGACTGGGACTAGTAATGAGGAAATCCAAGTAAAGTGCTTAGAACAATGCCTGTCCTATTGTGAGTCTTGTCCACTCACCTCATATTTCTTTGAAGTTCGTCCTCTCCCCGTCTGCGCTGCCACCATCCAAGTTCATCTGCTCCCCATGCTGCACCCAAAGTAATTGTTTCAAAACAAAAATATGCTGAAGTTCAGCATGTTTGAGAGGCTTGGAGTGGTTTGAAATGACCAGAACCTGGGGTGCCCGGGGGCACAGGGGCAAGTGAAGAGATGTGAGAGGTAGGCCACGTAACAGGCTTGTATGTTGGACGCAAAGTTTACACGTGGAAGCTGTGCTTTTGACGGTGAGGAGCCGTTGAAGGATTTTAAGCAAAAGAGTGTCATCACATAGTTTACATTTTAGGAAAATGATGGAGGAGGCCATGTGGACACTAACTTGGGGAAGAGGCAGACCATAGCAGGAGTACTCAACCAGGAGAACGCCACAGCGTACAGCGGAGGCTCTCCGTTTCCCTCTAGTGATGGGAATTTGTTGTCAGGCTGTTTGGGGACTACAGCATAAATTCAAACTCCTCAATCTAGCCCTCAGGTCTTCCTTCCAACACAGTCGTCCTCCCTCCCTTTTTCCCTTCCTTCCTTCCTTCCCTGCCTTCCTTCTGTCTTTTTATATACGTGCACACTTACAAACACACATGCATACAAACAGGCCCATGTCTGCCTCGCGGGTACCCATGCTCGTCAAACTCTCCTTTTCAAATACTTCCCTTCCAGGCTGCGCGCTCTATGTATTCATCCTCACAAGTGAATGCATCCTATTTTTTGCACCCAAAATGCCTTCTCTCCTCTACTATTCCAAAACCTGTAGCTTAAGCCAGAATCTGTACCAGGCTCTCCAGATTTCTCCTGCTCTGACCGAGAACAGCAAATGTCAGCGGTGGAGGAATGGTAGAGCTCACGTAGTTACTGCCCTTACTTTACAGATAGGAAAACGGAGGCCAAGAGTGATTTAATGATCAGTGATTAAAAGAGCTAGCCTTGGGGGTGGATCTGTTGCATATTTTAAAACTATAAAACACCCTGGGTCACCTTGAACATTTATCCTATGTGTTGTGTTCATTTTTATCACTTAGTCATGCCTGGATTATACTGGAGAGGCAGTACACATAGTGGTTAGGAATATGGGCTCCAGAGACAAACAAATGTGGTTCAAATCCCAGCCCTGACACCTGCCTGCTGTGTGACTTTGGATAAATTACTTGACTTCTCTGTGCCTCATTTTCCATATTTGCAAAAATTAGGGTAATAATCGTACCACCATGTAGGGTGACTGGGACTAGTAATGAGAAGATCCAAGTAAAGTGCTTAGAACAATGCCTGTCCTATTGTAAATGCTCCATCAAGTTTCTCTACTAAGAGATTTTAATGACTTGATTTCTCAGTGAAATTAGAAATTTCTTGAAACCATACATTTCTTTATTGCACATTTACAAAGAATTCCCCCAACCCCATTAGATAGACAAACCACCGTCCCTCTTTTATTGATGAAGAAAGTGGACTGCTGTCCAGAGCCAGCAAGTAGCTAGGTGAGGCTGCACGGTAGCTCCCGTCCAGAAGACGCGTCCCCAGCCGAGGGCTTCCAAGCAGTGACAAGGGTGAGACCGAGTTGGTCTGAGGAGACTCCAAGAGAGCTGGCTTCCGGGGTTGGTGATGAGCCAGGAGAGCTGTGCTGTCTTTGGGAGGCGCAGCCCTTAGTTGGCAAGTTCTCTCGTCAGTAACTCATCCTTGGCAAGAACAGGCTGTGTTTACAAGCTCGGGAAGCCTGTGGTGAGGAGGATACAACCTTTCAAGAGTGACTTCTCTCTTGACCCTGGAGATTTATTTAGTTTCTGTTGAGGTGCTCAGAGTCAGGCTAAGGTCCCTCATGAGGGAACTGGGTAGAAGTCCTGTGCATTTCCAGAATCTCTGTTCTCTACTTTTTCTGTCACCAAAGCCAGTGCAGGGAAGGGAACACTGAGACAGTGGGAGGGGCGCGTTCCCACGGGGACCAGACCCGGGGACACTGAGAACACCCGGCCCGTTATGTAACCCTCACTTGCTCGTCAGCCAGGTACCAGAAAGAGCGCCTTTAGGAGGGATTTCCCCTTCCCAGTCCAAAGCCCCGACACAGAGGCCGGGCGCTCTAGAAGCCTTGTGTGTGCGTTTGGCCACAGGTCAGCCCGCCCCGGCTGTGGTTCCCCATGGAGATTGTGTGAGTGCCCAGGATGTCTATGTTCACAGGCTCTCAGGGAGTAGCTCCCAACCCCAACCTGATGCTAAGGAGGGTGGGGCCGTGTGCCTCCTCTGGCTCAGCAGTGTCTTGGGACCCCTGAGTCTCACAGACACCGGTGGCTGGAGGCACAGAAAGCTCTGGTTGGTTTTCCTGCCCTTTTTAAGACGGCTGTTACAGAATTCCAGGAGCGGGGCCCAGGCTGTCACCCAGAGGTGTCCACGTCGCAGACAAGACCTGACTTCCGAGCCAGGGAAGTCACCCAAATGAGCAGAGGCTTTCCAGCCCACAGTGCTTCCTTTTCTTTTTTCTCTTAACCACTTCCTGTTTACCCACTGCCTGTCCTGAGAAGAGGGGAGAGAGGAGGGGAAGACGATGGGCAGACAGAGGGCTGTGGGAGGAGGGTGCTGGGGCTGTGGGAGGAGGAGGATGCTGGGGCTGTGGGAGGAGGGTGCTGGGGCTGTGGGAGGAGGGGTGCCCATGGGGGAGCTTGGGGGAGGCAGAAACTGAGAGTACATACTTGTGTGAGAGAGGGATGCTGACAGTGGGATAGGGAGAGGGAGAGACAGGAGCAAGGGAAGTGCCGTTCCTGTCTGGGGGGCTGGGGAGCTGAGCGCAGCCCTCCCCTCCTCAGCCCTCTGCCAGCCTGAAAGGCCTCCTGGAGGCCGAGGGGAGGGGGCGGAAGCTGATCATCAAGGGAAGTGTAGTGCATTCCTGAGCTGGATGGAAACTATTTTTGGACCAGCTGTGGAGAGACATTTGTGCCCTGAGGGTCTGACGTCTGTGTGGTCATGACCCTTGCTCCTGACGGGGCCAGGATGGGGAGAAGACACCCACTTCTTGTTTCTGCCCCGTCCCAGGCCAGCTCCTTCCTTCTTCCAGCCCCAGGGCCCTCACGCAGGTCCTCTGAGGTCACCCTAGGGCTGCCTTGGGCCTTTGCAGACTGGAGTCCAGCTTGGGGCCGAGGGCCACATATGCCGTGCCTCAGACATTCAGCTGTCCCCTTCCTGCTGGGGGCTGGAGTGCCCCCCAAGCAGGGCCTCCAGTGCCGTTGGGTGTCAGCCTCCGTGCCAAGGCTCTGGGGTTGAGGGAACAGCTTCACCAGGCCCTGGGTGTTCTCGCTTTGGGCTGGGCGTGGATTAGATAACTTTATGGGAGCTTTTAACCCTGGAAGGCTTGTTTTTTGTTTTTTTAATTTGGCTGAGCTGCGTGGCTTGCAGCATCTTAGTTCCCTGACCAGGGACTGAACCCAGGCCCCAGCAGTGAAAGTGCTGAGTCCTAACACCTGGACTGCCAGGGAACTCCCTAACCCTGGAAGTCTTTGATTCAAGCTCTCAGAAAGTATTCCCTCTCCCATCCTCTGAGATTATCTACTCCAAGCTTCCCCTCCCCACACACTCCCATTATAACAGCGACAACAGTGATGAAGCTAGCTAGCATTAATTGAGCACTTATTATATGCCAAACACTAAGTGCTTTATACAGGTTATGTGATTGAACTCATACAACAACCCTATGAGCGGGGACATCTTTACGGGCCCCATTTTAAAGTGAGGGAGCCAAGATGCAGCGGGGTTAAACATCAGTTACTGCTGGTGACTGGCAGATTCAGGAGGCCGGCCCCGGGCTCTCTGATTTCAGAAGCCACGTGTTCACCACCACACACGACTGACTCATTTTCCAAATGTTGCGTTGTATCCCTGCTCGGTTATCCACCACCCACGTTCCATGGTAAACAGCCTCCCCTTCATCCTCCACCTCATGAAAGGATGCCCACGCCTCCTTTTCCTGAGGACGAGGGGCGCTGGCCGCCTCCCACCCCTGTCAGCCCTCCCCTCGCTCCTGCAGATCCTTGTTTTCTACCCCCTTGATCTTACCCCCCTTTGAGGTTGTGCCCTTCCACTGCATGATCCCCGACTTCTCAACCCTCTCTGCAGGTCACGCCTGCACAGCCCTGTGACCGCTGTCCAATGCAATGGCCTCCGAGCTCCTTGCTTGCTCAGCTTCAGGGGCGGTCTGGTCGTGTGCTGGCTGCTGTGGGTAGGGGCTTGATTTGCATTAACACCAGTATTTCTGATGACACTACCACGAGGAAGGCATTGTCCTCATTGACAGATGAGGAAATGATCATCAGTCAGGTTTAGGGACTTGCCCAAGGGGACACTTGAACGTGGTGCCAGCACGGCCGCCAGCCTTTCACGCAGCTGATTGGGGTTAGCCTGAGCTCCTCTGGCCACAGTCCTCACCCCCCAGCTACTCGCTCTCTCTCTCTCTTTTTCTCTGTCTCTTGCCCCCCCGCCTCCGCCCCACTAGCCTCTTTTTGCTATGATCTCTTTGGGGTTTGTTCTTCCCTCGATCTCTCCACTTCCACCAAAATGTTCTCTCTTCTGTGTCTTTCTCTTTAATCAGAAGGATGCTTGAATATCCCCTCTTCAAAATCCCCAGCCTCTTTCCCCACCATCTCTTCCTTTCCCTGCACAACCAGATTCCTCGTGGGAGTTGCCGCGCTCGCTGTGGCCACTTCCTCACCTCTCTACCACTGGATTCTGCTCTCACCGCCTCACCGCACTGTAGGATTTGCCCCTCTTGACTTCTACAGAGCACTGGCGCTGGGGCTTCCTCACGTGCCCCCTCCCTCTCCGGCAGCTCCTTCCCCCCTTGCTTCAGGGGCATCCCTGCCTCTGAACAGCCAGTATTCTACTTGATCGGGGGCGGGGGCTGTGTCTTGGCCCATGGCCCACACAAGCGCCGTTTTGCTGATGGAAAGCTGCTGAATTCTGTAGAGCTGAAATTCTGTATAAATAGACACATTTACAACTTCCTGTCCATTTAGCTATCAGTCATTCTAACAAAGGTACTAATAATAGCTTGCACATGTAGCAATTCACAGCTTACCAAGTGCTTTCACATGCCCTTCAGTATCCCTGTCTATGTGTAATGAAAATATTTTTATGTCTGCACAGTATTAAACAGGCATCATGAAATTCAGCGCACTTTGCCAGGGTGCTGGGGAAGCATTATAAACGAGCTTTGTTTTGATGCAGAGTCCTTGCTTTGGCCCTCTGGGTGCTGTTAGCCGGGATCATGTTGCCGCTCCCGGTGCAGTTCTCCTGGTGATGGATGGGTTATTGAGCCTGGGGACGGGACCGAATGACCCGTGTCATTTTAATAACATGTTCCTACTAGGGCATTAGGAGAGGCCAAGGGCTGACCAGAGGATGTGGAAATCTCTGTACATGCAGGTTGAGGGAAAGGCAGGTTGAGGCCTGAGTGCAGGGTCCGAGACCTTTGGATTAGGATAAATTGTGACCAGATTTACAAAGCTTATGACACTCTATATGGGTCACGCTTTCTCAGGGAGACTTGGAAACTTTAAACCAAAATGGCAAGTGGTTGTACCTTGTGTACCGGGTCCCACCAGTTGGTAGAACCTCCTTGGAGGAGAGTGTTGAGGAGGATTCTGAGGCCAAGCCTGGGCTCCCTGGCAGAGAATCCCCTGATTAGACGGCACGGTCAGCGTGGGAGTGAAGGAGGACGAGGCATGTGTCACCTCTCTGCCGTAGCTGCTTTCCATTGTCTTTGAGAGGCGGTGAACCACCTGACAGACAAACTGGGGCCATCACGGGAGTCCCTGAGGACAGCACTCCAGTGGCTTCAGCCATTTCATCGAGCATGCCTTCTCTCCTAGTTTGACTTGCTGGGACCTTGCGTTGGAGTTGGCAAATGTTTGAGGCCAAGACGCCACGTGGCTAAGGACTTTCCGAGGTCCCCCGGCCCTCAGCGGCTCCCACCTGCTTGCCCGCCCTCCTCCTGTGGGCCGGGGCGCTTCGTGCTCTCCCTCACAGGTTCTCTGCACAGCATTTCTTTCTCGCCACGTCCATGCCTCTCAAGTGCTATAGGAGGCTTTCAGGAACGGCTTAGATCTCTGGCAGTGAGCCCTGTCCCTCTCCATGGAGCCGTGGTGACCTTGGGTGAGTTGCCAGCTCCCACTCTCTCCTGCCCTTGACTCCTAACTCTGTAATTGCACCCCAGATCTAGGGGCACCCTCAGGTGCTTTGACTGTGGGCTGGGTTTTGGAGCTCTCAGGTTTTCATGATGTCAGATGTACCCAAGGCAGCTGGGTTCACTTGCCAGTTAACCGTCATGTTGGGAAGTACAGAGCAGCTGGCACCTTTGCCATCTTCTCAGTGAGCAGCAGATCTTTTCACATTAGATGCCCAGTCACCATGGGGAGCAAGTTCTCCCTTCAACACATACACACAGCCATACTTCACCCCAAACGAAATAATATACTACCTCCTCACCAGACCTTTGACACTTTGGAATATTGTGCTAGGTTTTTATTTGGTTCATTTTATATTGCTGCCAAAAACAGAGAAGGAGGGGAAACAACACTCACCGTGTCAAACAAAGCAGTCTCTCTGGCCTGAGTAGTGTCTTTGCTGTTTGTAAATATGGAACCAACCATGCCTCTTACTTCCTCTATTTTTGCTTGGTGAGATGGCGTGATGTATAAGCCACTGGAGAGACCAGAGCTGTACTAAAAACCACTCCTCAAGTGCACTGATACCTGCAACTCGCTTTGAAATGCATTAAAAAATATACGGATTGATGGATGGATAGAGGGATGGGTTGATGTGTGGTGAAGCAGCTGGCAGCATACTGATGGTGGAATGGGGGTGGTAAGTGGATGGATGTTCTCTGTACGGTCCTTTCAACTTGGCTGCAGGTTTGGAATTGTCAAAATGTTGGGGGGGAAATCACCCTGAGTGTGAACCATTTTAATTTAAAACAGCCTCTTGACCCATGTGGTCCTGAGGCCGAGAGTTAGGGAGTTGTGCAGATTGGATCCATTTCATTTGGGAAGACTTCCTGTGGGGGGTGGTTTCCTGCTTGCCAGGGCTGTTCAGGGATTGGTGCAGAGGAAGGGGGTGCAGGCCTCCCTCCCTGGGGTGAGTTGTGCTGTCTGCTGCCCTCCCCCCCCATGCCCCATCCCCCCACCATGTAACCCATGAGCAGGGCTGCTGCTCTCTCCTGTGGCCCACATATCACACGCCAGCTTCCAGGCAGTTAAACTGCACTCCACAGCCTCCTCCTGGCTGGGGTCTGGCCTTCCTCACCTCTCCCAGAGGGCTGCCATCTGCCTCGGCACTGGCTGTGAAGTGGGAGGGTGCTCTCGCCCAGCACAGTATCTGCTGGGGCTCTGCATCCCTGGGCTGCAGAGAGGCTGCCCCGCATGCATGGGAGGGAGGGGAGGACTGGCGGCTCCAGATGGCCTCCCTGCCTCCTGCAGATTCTAGGCTCTCCAGAGCAGACAGGTTGGGGAGGGGGACAGGAAGGAGGTGGGGGTGAAGAGGCTCTCTGGAGTTAGGTCCTGACCTGAATTGTGGGTCGCACTCATTGGTGGTCTCAGCAGGTGCTGAGGCCCAACTACAAGGATAACTGACTCAGGAGCAGGCATGAAGTGCCAGGCGCCCCTGTCTGACGCCACCCCCTGCCTGCCTGGCCTCCTGCTAGTCTGTCAGTGGGTTCTCAGTAAACACAACTTCTTGGTCCTATTAATATTAGCCTTACAAAATGGCACGAGAAAGGACAATATGCTGCAGTGATAGTATAAGGAATTTTTTAAAAAATTAATGCCATCTGTAGCACTGCTTTCTGCCTCTGTTAGCAAAAAATAGAGAAACCACTAACTATCAGGCTCCTGGCCCCCTTGGAGGCTGGTGCTGTCCGTGCTTTTTGCTGTCCAGCGCACACACGCGCGTGCCTGGTGCGCACACTTCCTCAGTCCTCTGAGCCCAGCAGCTCCCCTGCCCTTGATGCCTGCAGAACCGGGAGGGGATGCCCAGCTCCTCCTCCCTTGCAGGCTGTGGAAAGGGTTCCTCCTGCAAGGGGGGAGCGGGGGCCCCTCAGCTGGTTCTCATCTTGATTAGGGCCTGCTCTGTCCTCTCCTCCTGAGAGGCCACGGATCCTGGAGTTCAGACCGTGGGCCCTGGAGCCACTCTCCCCGGTTTGGGTCCCGGCTCTGCAGCCGCTAGCTGCCTGACCGTCAGCAAGCCACTTCATCCCTCCGTGTGTCAGTTTTGTCACTTGTGCACGTGGGATGGTTGTCAGAATTCATCGAGTTCGTGCTGTAAAGCCTGACACGTGCATAGCGAGTTCGGTGTTAGCCGCTGCCGTCCCCCGTACCTGCTCGTGAGTCACCCAGCTCTGGCCCACGGCTCCAAGGCCGGAGCAAGAATCAGCGTCTCACTGAGACTGAGGGGCAACAACTGTGTTGGTTTCCTTCGGGGCTGTGTTCGGGTTCCACACATTTAGCGACTGAGAACAGCTCCGATGTGTTCTCTCTTCTGGAGGCCAGAGTCTGAAATCATTTCCTCTGGCTACAGTGGAGACGGCAGCAGGGCCTCCGCACTCCTCGCCCTGAGGCTCTGGGCCAGGACCCTTCCCTCGCCTTTTCCGTCTTGCAGGGCTGCGTTCCTTGCATTCCGGGCTCCTCGAGGTCTCCTCCTCCACCTCCAAAGGTGGCGGTGCAGCATCTTGCTTCTCCTGTCCGTCGCCACCACCTTCTGTAGTCAGATCTCCCAGTGCCTTCCTCTCATAGGGACCCTTGTGGTGGCACTTAGGGCCCCCCTGGATACTCCGGGAGAATCTCCCCTGTCTTAAAATCCTTCACTTCATCACAGTGCAAAGTCTCCTTTGCCGTACGAGGTCACATTCACAGGTTCTGGGGCCATTCATCGCGTAACACGGGAGACAGGAAGAAGCTCTCTGGTGTCCTGGACCTGTGGCACGACTCGGCCCAGTTCTGGACCGACTTGGAGCAGCACTCAGCCCAGCCGGGCCACGTGCACTGCCCGGGCGCCTTGCTGTCACCCCGTGTCAGCACCAGGCCCCCTTTGTCTTCCCAGACGGCCTGCGAGGGCACAGTCGGCGTCTCATTCTGTGGGATCCCCAGTGTCCGGCACACGGCAGGCGCTGGGCGGTCGGTTGTGTGTCCGTGTAAGCAGGCAGGCGCTGATGTGCCATGTGTGTCCTTTAGGCCACGGCGACTGTCACTGCGGAGAATGCAAGTGCCACGCAGGTTACATCGGGGACAACTGTAACTGCTCGACAGACATCAGTACGTGCCAGGCCAGGGATGGCCAGATCTGCAGTGACCGCGGGCACTGTGTCTGTGGGCAGTGCCAGTGCACGGAACCAGGGGCCTTTGGGGAGACGTGTGAGAAGTGCCCGACCTGCCTGGATGCTTGCAGCACCAAGAGGTAAAGCGCTGCCCCCCACACAGCCCTCCACCCCTGCCCCAACCCCAGCGTCTCCCCCAGACCAGGCCTGTCATCCGGCCAGTCAGCCCTCAGGGCTGGCCAGCCTCTCACCCCCCATCTCCTGCATCGTCCCCACCCAGCCTTGCTGGGGATCGAAACTCCTACTAACTAGAATAGGGTCTTTGAAACGCTGGTTCCATGGGGATTTTGTAAAAAAAACAAAATCAAAACATAACAACAACAAAACCTGTTATTCTGTCCCTAAGCAAGTTTAGAAGTGACAGGATTACTGAGTTAAATGAAAGTAAACTGATTTTAGTACCAAAATAGCATCTTCTTGAGCCTTTAGTGTCACTGAATATTTTAAAAGGACATTCAGCACGCATCTTTCTTCCAAATGAATTTGACCTCCTGCCCCATTAACACCTCCCAAACAATGTTTCACAGGCCCCCCCATATGGGAAATGCTGCTTTAAACAAAACATCATCAGAAGGTAAATTGGACAGGAGGGCACCCGACCTAGATAAGGCAAGCCAGGAACAAACTGCAGTGGCTTTTGAATTTTCTGCTCCATTTGTACAGATAATGGAGTGGGTCTCTGCGCTGCTGCTGAATGCAGAGATTGTCCAGACGCGGGTTCCAGGCCTCCACCGACCCAGCCACGGGGTTACGTTCCCCTGATGACCTCCCCACGGCTCTGCCCTTCACACTCTGCCAGAGTGCGAATGAGAGGGAATTAAATCAGGGAGTTATGCCATCGGGAAAGCAAGAGTGACAGTTTCTCTTGAATTTTGCTAGAGAAACAGCTGTGCCATGATCATCCTTGTCCTAAGGGGCCAGGACGGAGGGCACAGATAATCAGAAACAAATAATAATACAGACGTTGTTTCTCTTTGGCTGGGAAAGGCAACTGTGCAATTGTTTTTTGGCAGATTTCCCTCCCAAACCCCTGGCTCGGGCTCCTAATGAGACGAGTTCATGCTCCCTGAGCAGCCGCGGCTGCCGGTCAGTCTGCACTCAGAAACATTCTGGGTGGCAGAACCCCTGGTTGGATGTTTGCCACAAATAATCCAGGCGTGGGTAATTGAAAGCTGGCCGCAGATGGAGAGACAAGATAGACAGGGCCAGATTTTATTCTGTGTAATTAGAGGGAAGCCAGGCAGAGTAAGGGAGAAGAAACACAGATCTACTTTAGACCTGCTAAGAGCAGAGAAACAACAGAAATCCAAATAGAAACATCCCAGTGGAAGGAGGAAGTTAGGATCCAGGATCTGGAGCCCAAATAGCTGTGGCTATCTGAGCCTGGAATCATGGCCATTATCAACATTTAATGCCTGAGGGAGGTGCCCTACCCCCAGCTCTCCCACCAGCAGAACCCTTTTGAGTATGTGCTCCCAGACCTTGGGGCATATGAGGTTGATGGGGGTTGGTGCCAAGCTAGGACAATACACATGGAACCAATAAAGGCAGATCAAGCCTGTTTCTTTCCTTCTTCCGGAGCAGCAAGGCAATATAGGGTTGGCTTAGGTCAGTTAAAAGGCCTCTTGGGAAGACCACCTTAGCTTTAAATGTTTAAAGCATTCATTTCCAAGAAGACATAGACTTGGTGATTTGTTATCCGTTGAGCAATATCAAAGGAGCAAGGAGAGCAAAGAGATGCCGTAGGGGAACCTCACTCATTCTTCTTACTTGTCTCCGGGCCACACTGACACAGTCTCTTTCACAGCCTAGTTGTCACTTTTTTTTTTTTTTTTAAACAAAGTACCTTTGATAGTGCCTTATTATTTCAGGCTGTTTTTCTACTTGCTGCTTTGCTGAGAGCCAACAGGTTTTGAATGCCTATGTCCTTTTTTTTCTGGGGTTTCAGAGCAGTCAATCTCTACCTTCTAGAACTAACCAAACACGCTCTTCACCTTGGGTGAGTGCATATTCAGTTTCAGCTGATTTCAATTAACAGTCTCCCTGAGCAAAGTCTGTCTCAGCAACTTGTTTGTTTAAAGACCAGACATTTTAATACGTGACTACAATAGATCACAAGATTCAATCCAGTGTGCAGAGCACACAGGTTAAACTGATTTGTCCACATGGATGATTAGGGAATGTTCCCTGGAAGCGGCCCTGTGGTTTCATGACAACAGGGCATGCAGATGGAGGGCTCAGTGAATCCTAGCGGAGACCGGAAGCGGCTGCCTTTCTTTGCAGTGTGTTAATCCATGAGTGGAGGAGGGGCAGTGGCATCAGCATGAATGACCAGAGCTGGAGCCATGCCTTCCTGGTGCCCAGCCAAGTCTCAGTTGCCTGCCTGCTGGAGCTCTGGCCTCAGGAGAAATGCAAAAATTACCTACTTGTTTAACTTCAGAATGTTTCCATGAAGTCATTACCAGGAGAGTGGGATTTTGTGGCCAATCCGAGGATAGTTGGGTTCTTAAGGATATTAGGACCCTGGTAAGAAAGTCTTACCTACTTTCCCTCCACAATCTACTCACTCGCCCATTCCTCCTCAGTGTTCGGAAAGTGGAGTAAGGACTCAGGGAGGGACTTGGCAGAGAGGCAGGTACCTGGGTGCTGGACCCTGCTGTTACTGATTCCTCACTTCCCTCACCTGTAAAATAGGGCGACTTAATGAAACGCTCTCAGCTCCCTTCAGGCCACAGTTTCTGCCCTGGAAACGTAGTGCCTGGTCTCTCCATCCCACAGAATTTTAAAATGATACTAATAAAGGCAATGCATTGTGATGGTACAACCCTCCATATTTTTGCCAGGGAGCTTTCCAGACATGCAGCCCCTTTGGTCCCCACAGGCCTGTGGGGTAGGTTGGGCTGCTGTCCCCCCATGTGGCTGAGGCTCTGTGAGGCTCCCCTGCCCTCGGGTGCCAGGGCACAGCGGCAGGGAGGCAGTGGCCCTCCCAGCACACTTGGCTCTGGAGTCCTCACCCCATTTCCTGGGGAAACCTCTCTTTTGGGGTCTCTCACCATCCTTGCCGGCCACCGAGCACCATCACTTCAGAAAGTTCCTGCACGTTCCCCGTCAGCTGGTGGTTTTGTTCCAACCCACTTCTCCCTGGAGTTGAGTTCTCACCATCCCATTTATGCTCCCCCATCCCCCAGTCCCCCATAGAGGTCAGAGACCCTCTCTCCCCTCCACAACAAGCTTTACAGACCCTTAGAGCTTAGCTCCCCTGCCAGGTGGGCTCTGTCTGGGAGCAGGAAGGGGGCAAGGGCCTGAGAGTCTCCAGGACATTGGTTCTCAGCCCTCACCTTTACTCAGAATCCCCAAGAGCCCAGGTCCAGCCCCAGAGATTCGGATTCCATGGGTGTGGTTGGGCCCAGGCAGTGGTGTTTTGTCTTGAAAGCCTACCCAGAGAGTTTAATGTGCTGAGAGCCCTGCCTGGGTGATGGTCTCCTGTTGGGGATCCTGGGAAGTGGGGCCATGGCGGGGTGAGGACCCCTCTTTGAGGCCAGGAACACTTTTTATCTTCAGAAACTTCTTGTTCGGGGCAGGCTCCTCAGTGAGGTATTTGATGCACCAGAGTGCAGATGGATTTGGCTTCTGGTGTCAGAATTTGAAAGGTTTCCAACCTGCAACTTGACATGTGTATCCGACATGCTTCTAAACCCACATATGTTCCTCCAAGAACCCTTGGGCTTCCCTGCATGATAGCAGCAAGAAGGACAGAGCAGAAATGTTCCTTGAGGCCAAACATCTGAACATGGGAGAAGCTAAAGCCTTCAGGGGCTTGCAGGAGGGCTGGGACCTGCACTCTTGGGACATGCACTCAGTTACATGTGTGGAGCTACTACCCAGCATCTAACACCCACATTTATTGCCTCTTTTCCAAAGAGATTGCGTTGAGTGCTTGCTGCTTCACTCAGGGAGCTCAGTGGACAACCAGACCTGTCAAAACCTGTGCAAGGATGAGGTGATCACACGGGTGGACACCATCGGTGAGTGTGGGGAGCGGCCCTGGGCAGCCGGCCCCTTTTGGATCTTGGCAGACGTGTAGAGACTTTCTCCCTCGTGGGGACGATCTTCAGGGCTGCCTGGCAGACAGGAGGGTAGTTTTAACCTTGAGTTAGGAAGCAACCTCAGTGTCCTTGGCTAGTCCTTGCTGGCTCCCCAAGAGGACTTGGAGTACCTGTGTTAGGTCATAGGTTCTGGGCTCTCCAGGGTGTAAGACCTTCCTGTTCTTAAGTTTCTGTCCCATCCCTGAAGCCTAGTCCCTTCCTACATCTTCTCCCAGGCTTCCTGAAAAGTTGGTATATTAGTTAGAATAAGTACTGTTAGCTGCTACAACAAACAAACCCCAAACCTCAATGACTTAACAAAATAAAAGTCAGTTTGTCACTCACTCGAAGTCCAGTGAAGATGTTCCTGCTTGACAAGGCCTCTCTGTGCTCCTTCAGGAGCCCAGGTACCCTCTAGATTGTGTTTCCACCCTCCCCCGGGTCCTCAGAATTCTCTCCATTGAACCTGCAAATGGGGAGAGATCCTGGGGGAGGTTTACATGGGTGGGGCCTGGATGTGGTGCACACAACATCCCCCCCACCCAGAGCTCAGTCATCCGGCCACGTTTACTACAAGGATGGCGGGAAGTGTCGTCCAGCTGTGCCCGGGAAGCTGGGAAACCATGTTTGGTGGCCAGCTAGCCAGTCTCTGTTTGGCCTCAGCCCAGCTCAGCTCTCGCGATGCTCTCGCGATGCTCTGCCAGCATTAGACGAGGCAGAACTCACACTGTCCGAATGAACCTGGGATCGCGGGCTACCCTGGCTCTTCCTCAGTCCTACAGGTCTCCCCGTTCCTTTTTCCTGCCTCCCTGACCTTGAGTGATGCTCTGGCCGAATCATGGCTCCTGAGGATGCCAAGTCATGTATTCCGCCAACGCATATTCATTGAGCTCCTACTGTGTGCCAGGGCTGTATCACAGCAGGGATCCCCTGCCCCGCCCTCCCCAAATCCGGCCTCTCATGCCTCTTTTCTTGCCCTGCTTCTGTCTTGTGACTTGAGGTCTGGCTCACAGCAAGTTCTGCCTGCAGACCTGGGGCTGTTGCCCCCTGACTGGGCACCCACAGAAAGATGGCGATGCCTCCCCCGGCCCACTGACTACTTACTCGCTCTGGAGCAAATGCAGCTGTTCACGCACAGCTGCCTCTCCGTCTGTCCCTTTGTCATGAGTCAGTTGCTTCACAGAGAAGGTTTCTGTTCGCATTCACCAGTTATCCTTTTCCTTCCTTCCCCCAGGCTTTTTCATAGCCATGCTCGCTCACACTCACCCAGACCAGGCTTAGGACTGGGGGCCGAGAGAAAAAGCCCAGGCCTCTGTGTCTGATAACCACTCAAAACTGTCTGGTTCTAGGTGGAGACTCCTTGGAGCAACAGGGTTACAAAGGGCAGAGCTAGAAAGCATTTCGTGTCACAAAATTGCCCACAGTTGTTACTCAGGACCAGTGGGTCATTCCCTTACCACCTGCCTCTCTCTTGCTTCACACTCCTCCCCGCTTCCTTTCCACCCTGGAAATCAGTCTAACCCTGTCCCAGGGGAGGCTTGGAATGCAGACAGTGCCTGGTGGGGCGGAGCGGCAGGGAGTGGGGTTGGTGATACCTTCCCCTCAGGTAACAGCCACGTGGGGATAGCAGGTGCTGAGGCAGCTTGAGGAAGGGGGCTTCTTACTATGGGAGCGAGGCCAGCGGTGCGCACCGTGGGTGGAAGGTGCAGTCTCTCATCCACCCATCCTCCTTGCGGCCTGGATCTTTTTGGTTTCTCATCTCAGGAAAGCAGCGCTGCCGCCTCCTGGCCTCTGCAGCCGGCTCTCAGCCAGGTAGACTCAAGCGTGAGCTCTCACTCAGGCCCTCCGCGGACAGCAGGATGGCCCTTTCTTTTCTTTACCCAATTCCGTTGCCCAGTCCCGCCCCAGCCGTAGTGCCCCCTCTCCTTTCATCCCAGTGAGCCTGCGGAGGCCTCCCTCGCATGGAGGGGAATCCACGTCCCCAGTGCAGCCTAACTTAGCGCTGGGCCTGCGTTCTTGATTTGAGAAATTCATTTTTAAGATCCAGCCTTCCCTTTAAGCCTCTCTGCACCCCCTTTTCTTCTTTGCGGGGTCCGGCTCCTCACCCGTCCCTTAGCTGCTCTGCATCACTCAGAGACACACTCGGGACATTTCTGCTTGGTTTTCTTCCAGTGAAAGATGACCAGGAGGCTGTGCTTTGTTTCTACAAAACTGCCAAGGATTGTGTGATGATGTTCACCTATGCAGAGCTCCCCAGTGGGAAGTCCAACCTGACAGTCCTCAGGGAGCCAGGTGGGTGAGGGCCAGTTCCGTCTGCTCCCCCAGGGGGCTCGGTTTCTGATGTATCACCCGTTCTCACCGTCCTTTCCAAACTCCAGAGAGGGGAGGGATACAGTTCCATATAAAGATCAAGATCTAAGGTCGCCTCTACCTGACTGCTATAGTTTAGAAGAAAGATGGTTGTATGTCTGGGGACCCATCACGGGGGCGGAGCTTGGGGGGGCATGACTTGGGGGAATGGGAGTTAGAGGAGGATAGTACCCTGCCCTGGGGGAGTGTCTCTTCTTGAAGGAGGGGACACGGGGGTGACAGTAAGCACAGAACACACTTAGCCTACATGGCTAATGGTGGTGCGAGCATGCAGGGCAGGTCTGGACCATCAAGGCTGGGCGTCAGGAAGCATCTGGGTACACACAGCCCTAGCCGGGCTGCCGCTTCCTGGAGTGGAGTCCAAGAAGGGCAGATGGAGCGCTGGGTTGACATTCCTGCAAGCGCCACGCCTCGCTCCCTGGGCCCCTGAGGACGGCACGCTCTCATCTAACACGGGCAATTCTGCCCCACGCTCTGGGCCCGGGGACCAATGGCCCTTTTCCTTGGGGTAATGAGGGTTTCTAGTATGACCCCTTTGATTCTTCTCTGGTGGAGGTTGCCGGGGCAGAGGCGGGCGGTGCAGAAAAAGATCTGCTCTCTTCCTTTCAAAACATTGCAAACTGTTTTTCCAAATGGGGCTAGACCACATAATGTGCCTTCCCTAGGCCAGAGGCAGAGGGAAGGATTGTGGTCCTAGCCCAGGGTGCACGCCTGTAAGAATGAGGCTCTGTTTCCAAGCGCTGTCTTTGCGGTTCTTTGAAAATAAGCACATTTGCCCCAGAGGCTCCACACGAAGGGCTTACAAGTGTCGGCTGGCCCCCAGCCCAGCCCTTGTGGAAGCGGCTTCATGAAATCTCCTGCTGCCCAGTCTACTCCTAAAACCATTTACGTGAAAGCTGAGACCTGGTCCAGTGTCCTGCACGGGAGGTGGGGCTGGGCTGGGGCGTGGGTGCTTCGAGTTGGGGAGATGCAGCTGTACACACAGCATGTGGGAGAAAGTGGAGCAGCCACCAAGGTTCTCCTAGACTTTGCCATTGACTTACTGTGTGGCCTTGGAACAGTGACCAGCCCTCTTGGAATCTTCCACTTTATGTGCATTGGAGAAACCTGCCTGCCACCCAGGTCTCTCAGAAGCAGTGTGGGGATCTCAGAGAACCCAGGGAAGGCCTCTGGGGAGAGCTGACGGGCCTAAGGTCGGGCGGTAGGGGCATGGTGATGGCGGTGGCTTTGCTCATCATGCCCTGGTCCCCTCCAGAGTGTGGAACTGCCCCCAATGCCATGACCATCCTCCTGGCTGTGGTCGGCAGCATCATCCTGATTGGGCTTGCGCTCCTGGCCATCTGGAAGCTGCTTGTCACCATCCATGACCGGAGAGAGTTTGCAAAGTTCCAGAGTGAGCGATCCAGGGCCCGCTACGAAATGGTAAGTCAATGGGAAGTTGGGAGTAGAAAAAATGTCAAGCTTGGCGGTCCGGCTGAGTTCAAGCAGAGGCCCACTAACGTCTTTGGGATTCAGAACAAAGAAGCGAGGAGTGCCCCGGTGGTCCAGCGGTTAAGACTCTGCGCTTCCACTGCAGGGGGGCTCGGGTTCGATCCCTGGTCGGGGAACTAAGATCTCACATGCTGCGCAGTGAGGCCAAAAAGTTAAAAAGAACAAAACAAAACAAAAAACACAAAGAGGCGAAACCTGAGAGGCCGTGTGTGCCCAGTTCTGGACGCCCTGCACGGAGCCCCGCAGCAGGCCCCGGTCGGGAGGCTCACGGCAGAGGCACTTGCCACAGCCCCGGCAGGGAGACTGTGTCCGTCAGTCCAGGAGAGGGTCCCACGCGCTCACAGTCTATTGCAGTGTCCGTGTGTGTCTTATGTCCCCAAGCAGACTGCACGCTCCCGAAGGACTGAGCAAGAGGGAGCACCCCATGAATCCCCAGTGAGTGTGTTAAAGCTGCAAGGGACTTCAGAGACCATCTGACAGACACAGCCGCTCGTTTCAGAGATGGAGAGAGAAAGCTCAGGGAGGGGCGGGACCGTCCCAGGCCGGCTTAGAGGAGCCAGTCTTGCAGCACAAGGCCGTTGCCTTCACCCGCGGGCGGGGCCCACTGCCTTCCTGGGTGACTGACCCTAGAAGGGCCTCTAACCCTGTGTGTGTGCAAACGAACGAATGAACTAACACACGTCCTCTTACCTCCCGTGTTCTCTAGGCTTCAAACCCTCTGTACAGAAAGCCCATCTCCACACACACCGTGGATTTCACCTTCAACAAGTTCAACAAATCTTACAATGGCACAGTGGACTGATGGCTCCTTCCCCTCAGAGGGCTGGAGGGGCAAGCGGTCAGGCCGGAGACGGACACGCTTTGGACAGCTGCTCGGCTTGAGCACAGTTCCCTGCACGGCCAAGTGCGGAGACCTTCCGGTGAGCCTGGGCGAGGAGCCCACACAGGAAGGTGCCCGGCCGTGCCACCTGGCCACCCCTCCAAGCCCGGCGACAGCGCTCTAGGCTTTCCTCAGCACCTCCAGCTTGTCGTCTCAATGAACTGCTGAGATGCAGGCCACGTCTCCCTTCCGGAAGGGTTGGGCCTCCAGGCTGGCCAGATGAGAAGGCTCTTGGGAGTGTCAGAGTGAGTAAAACCCACACAGTCTGGCTTCGCTCCTGTTGATCATTTTTAAATGAAATAAAGAGCCCGTGCATCTATGGTATAGTTCCGATTCCTGAGAATTACCTACCTGGTGTCTCTGCCTTGCACATGGGTGTTGGTGATGGGATTACTGAGACGCCTGTTGAAGGCACATAGTTTGCAGATGTCAACTTTCTTCCCCTGTCTGTGTTTGTTTAGTACTTTTGTAACAAAAAGGAAAGAGATTGTTTGGGATTGAAAGTAAAGATTAAAACCAAAAGATTTTGTGTTTGCCTGACACTCTTTACAACGTGCACGTTCTTTCCGAAGTGGATGGTGCCCCAGCGGGGATTGAAATGGCTGTGTACTCAGGGGTTCGCCACACAAGCCAGTCCAATACTCCGATACTCCAGACCAGGGCTCATCACACAGGGCTCTGTGCGGTACCCAGGCGGGTAGCAGGAGTGGCCCTAGGTAAGCAGGTGTCTTTGGAGCCTCCGAGCTTTTACTTAAAGAAAAAGTTAGGCTAGAAACTGTGAAGACCACCGCTCTGGCCTCCCTGCCCTGTTCCCAGGTGCTAAGACTGGAAATAGATTGTGCAGATGAAGAAAGGTCAGGATGTGGCTTCCACACACAGTCCCTTCTTGCACGTGATTATTGACAACAGTTTCCTTCCAGCGCCCTCCCCAGCCAAAGTCCTGTGCCCCAAAACACAAAACCCATTTCAGCTGTCCTTCCCTGCAGGGCCCTTAAGTCCCCTCTGTTCTCGTATCTGAGTCAAAAGTTATCTGGGAATAGGAATCCCTCATTTATAGAAGAGGAAACAGATTGCTAGAGAGGGGCAGTGGCTTTCCCACGTGTCACAAGGCTAACTAATGACAGGCTGGTACAAAGAGCCAGGTCTCAGGTGCAGTGCCTGCCTCCTGCTACCTGCTCCTTTTTGTAAAGTCTCTTTCACTAATCACTTTGCTGCTGCTGGCATCACTTCAAGGCTATTGGGCTTTCATCCCAGATTCATCTGTTCTCAGCTTGGACCAAGTTCCCTTTACTTCATTTAAGACAAATGCCTGTCAGTAAACAGCCTATTTATTACCTGGGGCAAATATGAACAGATTCTGTGTTTCCTTTGTCCTGTGTAATTAGGATGAAACAGAGACCTTGTGACTTGGTGAAGCTGCCTTAAATCCTTTTTGGAATAGAGCCAAATGTAGATAAATATACAAAATAGACACATGGCGGTTTTGAGACTTTTCTAAACAGAAAAATATGATTTCGGAAGAAACTTTGGGTTTCTCTTTTGTTTGATTGTGGGTTTCCTGGAGACACATCATTTACTTGTTCGAAGTCTCATTTTCCATCAGGCAGCTCTGTAAGGGCACAGTGTTCTTGAGCCACAGACAGAAAGGATGAGTTGCTCCAGGCTTCCACCGGATGTGGAAGTTAGGGCTGTTTCCTCGGTGACACCAGATGGCTGTTGATGGAGCTGTCGCTGGCAATGCCCTGCTGCCCCCTGCTGGAAGCTCTGAGAACAGCTGTTCGGAGACCTGACTCCTGAGGTTCTGACCCAGGGTGTGGCTCCCTTACTTCTTTCCTCTGGTGATTTGGCCATGCTCTCACCGCCCCCAGTTAACACAGGTAACAGAGCAGGTGGGTTGCAAAGCTCTCTTAAACCAAGGACTGATAGGCATATTCTGTCGTTGCTGGGCTGTGGAAGCACACAGATGGGAGTGACCTCCTCGTTGTGTGGCCGCAGGGACCCCTGCAAGGAGCACCTGGTGGTCTCTGGAAAATTCTTTACTCGTTTCTGTTTGGAAAGATGATCAGTAATGCGCTTGTTTGTTGGAAAGGAAGAGTGGGGAGGGACTGTTTACCTTTAAAATCAATCTATGTTGATTTAATACAGATTTCCAAATGGTACTTATTTTTATTGATTGATTTTTTTTTTTTTTTTTTTTTTTTGCTGTACGCGGGCCTCTCACTGCTGTGGCCTCTCCCGTTGTGGAGCACAGGCTCCAGACACACAGGCTCCGCGGCCATGGCTCGCGGGCCCAGCCGCTCCGCGGCATGTGGGATCTTCCGGGATCGGGGCACGAACCCGTGTCCCCTGCATCGGCAGGCGGACTCTCAACCACTGCGCCACCAGGGAAGCCCTATTGATTGATTTTTTAACAAGTTACTTTTCTAATGCAAAAGTAGTACATGGAAAAGATGGAAAATAAAGAGGTCAAAAGAAATCAAAAATCTTTTATAATCACACCACTCAGAGGTAACGACTCTTGCCCTTTTGGGGGACTACGTCTTGGCCTTTTTTTCTGTGCGTATGTGTGTAATTTTAACCAAATCAGGATTATGCCGTCACTCTTTTAAAGAGAACTGGGGGTTCTCATTCCACTTGGTTGACTAGTAATTAGACAAACTAAAGTAACTAACAGCTGCCTCTCCTCGGAAGACGTGTTTTTTTAATTTGTTTAATTAGGATCAAAGCTGGAGTTGATTATCATGAAACTCTTGGGATGAATTTCAGGTAACAGCAAACAGATGGGAAGATCAGAGGGGAGGAGAGAAGGTCCTTTTCTCTGTTCACGTGACATCTCTTCACTGAAGAGCTCCTCCCTCACTGGAGGGCTCTCGGCAGGCGTGCGGGGCTCCTGTTGCTTCTGAGAAGGGCAGCCTGGTGGACGCAGCTTCTGCAGCCCTTCTGCGCCCTGGCTGAGACCGGGCAGTGGGGCAGAGGAGGAGGGCAGCAGCGTGGAGGAAACTCAGGAGGAGGTAAGAGCCTCTGAGGCATCCCTTGCGGACGTGTGGGACCCGCTTGGGAGCTTGTCCATCTGTGGCTGTCAGCGTGCCCGTGAATGTGGCGCGCCCGTCCCTCTCGTCCTGGTGGGGGGCTGACGAGGCTTGGCTAGGTCTCTCCCTCCCCCCAGCTTCTGTCCTCACCCAGCTGAGGGGTTGCAGACTTCTCAGGCAGGACGGGGCGCCATTGTGACCCTCGGGAGAGGATGCAAGTGGAGGCAGGAGAAGGAGAGAGACGTTTGAGCAGATGGTGGTGCTGGGAGGGGAGAGCTCGTTCTCGGCCCGCATGGCTGCTTCTGCCGGTCTTGCAGCTCTGCGAGGGATGGTCCCTGCCCGGCCGGCCCCGGCTGACAGAGCCGCCTCCAGGATGGGTTGGGTGATGTGTCACAGTGAGATAGACGGTCTTCATATCCAACTGGTTTCTCCGGAGTTCAGTGCTGGGACGTTCGATGCTTCCTTTTGTCACAGCGTGGGACTTGTATAATCTGGCCTGTTTTGGTGTCTTGATTGTCAGGAGGCTGGGAACTAAATGCCAGGAAATGGAACCTACCTCCAGTTCTTATTGGGATCCCCGTCCTCTCCACTGAATCCAGCCCCCTCCGCTGACCCTCATCCTCGCCCTGCCTCCCCCTCCACACCCGCTTTCTGATCCTTCTGACGAATGTTCTGCTGCCTAGTGTCTTCATTTTAAGTGGCCTCAAATTCTTGCAAAAAGGCAAGCTCTAAACTGTAAGTAACCATAGGGTCACGCGCCGAGGTGGTGACCTTCTAGGATAGGAGTTCTTAACCACTTTGTGTCGGTGACACTTTCAGCGTTCTAGTGAACGCTACAGACCCTTGTCGGAATAATGCTAATACGTGTGTAAACAGGGAACATATTACAAGGCCTGGGCCTATTTATGAGGGCAGCTGCTTACCATTTACCATCTTAGTTTGACTTCAGAAACCCCCTGGAAGGCTCGCCAATTACAGCTTCATTGGTCCTACCTGCACAGACTATCAAACGCCTGAGACAAAAGCAGCCTCTCTCCGTTTGACCCTCACGGTAGGCCCACATGGTATTCAGGGAAGGTATTTCCCCATCTTACTAAGGAGGAAGTTGAGATCGGTCCCCCTCTTGGAGAGAAGGTTGGCAAGTGAGACCCCAGCTCAGGGATCCCTACGATGCTCTTTCCTCTGTGTTGCACCCTCTGGGAAAAGCAAGACTGTCGTTTCTTAACTCAGAACTCTGCGGTATGACTAGAGAGTCATCTGAATTTCTGCCTTGGAGGCACACATCTCTACTGAAATTAAACGAAGTACCTCCTCGTGCAGATGGAGAGATTATAAAACATCTCTTCCCCTCCTCCTTCCTTGCATCTTTTTCTCTTGTCCTCACCTTATGAGCAATCTCTGGTATATGTGTGGTGACCGAAAATCCAGGTACAGTTCAAGGAGCTTTTCTATTTAAAAAGTGGGGGAAAAATGATGGAAGATGACAACTGACACACATTTCATGATTCCTGGCATAAAAGTTTAACACATTAAAGACTCTCTTCCATGAGGTGACCATGGGTTGGTGCAAGCACTGGTTTGTGGCTCATTTCCCTGCTGGTCCAGCCAGCCCTGCGGGAATGGAATATTTGTATGAGCAGTTGTATGTGATGGTTGGCATTCACATCCTGGCCTGTGACCATAAAACAATATTTTAAAACCTACACTGAACAGAACCCACCACAACTGAGGGTTGTGGGTTGCACCCATGGGAGGGTCCCATGTGGATGGGAGGAGAGAGCTGGGCAGAGGCCCCAGGAGAGACAGGGAGGCCGGGGCTGCCTTGTTCTCCGCCTGCTGAGCTGTCCCTGAGGGCTCATTCCTGCTCAAGCCTCAGGGACTCTAGGCTTGACCTGAGTTGGGAGACATCCCCTATCGCATGGACCTGGAGTTTAAAAGGGGAAGAAGGCAACAGGAGGGAGGAAGAGGGGATGCTACAGCCCAAGAGTAGACCACAGGGGTTTGGGGAAGTCTGAGGGCAGCAAGGTGGCAGGGGTGAGGGCGGAAGACAAAAGCATAAGCTGGGGAAGGAGATCGGAGACTGATGAGGCTGTTTTTCCCTGAGCAAATTCTATGAGGCGAATAAGACTCTTCAGGCCATCATTCAGGTGTGCAAAAAACATTTTTATTTTTTAACATCACCAGCTCTACTCAAGTGATGACAGAAAACAAAGTTACTAGGTAAAGAGGGACAGTGTCTTGTTAATCACAGTCGTTTCAGGGTCCCCTGCGCCCCACGCTGCAGGCTAAGCGCAGCAGCATGACATTGGAGGCAGGCCCCCAGAGTTGCCTGTGCACACGGCACCTGCTCAGACGTCACTGTCCTCATCAGGGCCACTTTCTGCTGAAATGTCCCTACATGGTGTGGGGGAGAGCCTTCAGGCCCACCAGGTCTGTTTCTCAGCCAACTCCCATGCCCTTTTCAGGGAAGTGCGGCTTCTCCCTCATGTTATATGGAGCCACAGAAGCTCAGGCTGCCTCAGGCTCTGCCTTAGCCACACGTGGCCTCCAAGTCCACTGCCACGCTCCGTGCTGGGGTGGGTTTTCTGGCATCACTGCTCTCCTGGGCTCCTCCTAGAAAAGCGAGGCCCAGAGCTCCTCTGCTGTCTGTGCCTCTTTTTTCCTCCCTCCCTCCCTGCCTGGGGTGGGGATTCCGTATCACAGCCCACCCCAGGATCTGACTGTGTCCACCCCTCCACCTTCTGTTCCTCTCCCCAGGCCAGAGGAACACTCCTCCCCTGCTCCCTTGGTGGGAAGGAGAGAGGCAAATGTTCTTCCAAACCAGTCCTTAATGCCAAGACCTTGAACTTTAAAAGTTAAAAAATATTCTAATTGTTTGTTTCTCTTTGTATTTCCATTGTGGCATCCCTTTCCTGAGGCACAAAGGCCAGGTGTGGGCTTGGAAGGGCTATGGAGAAAACAGATGGAAGAGGAAAAAAAAAAAATCACTTGATAATTCATTCAAAGCCAGATTACAAACTTTAAAGGTCTTAGGATCTAAAAAAAGATACAGCATCCTATGTCCTATAATCCAAAATAAAACAGCATTTAATAAAGACAGCATTAACTATAAAGACCCCTAAGGAGTCCTGATTCCCATCCCCCCTTTTAAAAAAAATACCAGATTCCTCCAAAAAACATGTTTTGGTATCCCTGCCCCATTGGTCCTCTTAGCCCTTGCCCAGTCAGCCAGGGGCGCTGATGACACGTGTCACGTCCATCTGCTAAGGGGTGGAGGAAGCAAACTGCAGAGTCCATGGTTACCTACTGGCTGACAGTGGGCTCCCTACTGAAGCACAGTATTCCCACAAGAGCCAAGTGGCTGTTTCTTTTGGAGAGATCTCTGAAAGCAGCCGCAGGTGAAGGCGGGGAAGGCAGTCTTGGTGGAGTCAAGCGTTTGTCCTCCCGGTGACCAGGGCTAGACGTGGGGCGCCGCAGCACACTGTAACTATTAGTTAGCTACTGCTGCACAACCACCCCCCCCCCGAATCCCATGGCGTCCAGGGATGAGCACTGATTGCCATGCTCACAGGCTCGCGGGCCAGGCGGGGCCCCCGGGCGTCAGGCTGCGGAAGGCTGGTGTGGGTTCTGCTCCGCTCTTATTCTCCTGGGACGTGTGGGCTAATCAGGGCATGCTCTTCTCGTGGTGGCAGAAACACAGGTCTAGACTCGGAACTGGGACCCTGACCCCTCCCCCCACATTCCATTGGCCAGAGAAACCTACACAGCTGAGTCCAACATCAGTGGGTTGTGGAAATACTCTCCACCTCAAACGGGAGGAACTGCTGAGTCGTAAGGCAAAGTGTATGGATTCAGGGAGGAAGGAAGGATGGGGACGTTAACAGAACTGCCACTTGTTTTGGTACTTCATTGAGTCCTGGTAGCAATGAGGTTGTGACTGATGGGGAAGGAAAGGCTGGCTGCTGTCCCTTAGGACGGTATGGAAGTCCTTTTGAAAGTTTAGTTTGGAAACTAAGTTCTGTAATGACTGGGACGATGTATGTCAGGCTCACTCCCTGTGTTCAATAAATACTTGATTAAATGGTGAAAGAATGTTATATGTATAGTATGTATCTGCGTGTTGATAGAAAGGGGGACAAAGTTGAATATATCTACCTCACAGAAACGGGGTAAAAAGTGTAATAACAGAAATACCAAATTTGAGGGTAACGACAGGGATTCTAGTCCTTACTCTGCCTGTAATTGGCTCTTCTGTAACCTTGCGTGAATCATTTCCCAATGGGACTCAATTTCATCTGTGAAATGGGGCGATCAGATTAGATGATCTCTAAGGACCTTCCAAAATCAGTTTCCTAAGATTCTGGGATATAGTCACTGCTTCAGCGACTGACAGGTCCCGTTTTTACTGGCCAGATACCCCCGCTCTGCCTGTGCACTCCCGGCCTCCCTCAAGGAGCCTTTTCAGAGGCACATGCTCAGTGCCTCTCACTCACTGGTGTCGATACAAATCAGAGCACTGAGGTGCACCATGAACACTCACAACCAGGCTGCTACAGCCCGACAGGGGATCACATGGCTGGGCTCAGGATTCCTGGTTGTGACAGGCCTTTCTCAGGGCCTGTGGATGTCACTACCTGTCTCCAAGCTTCCACTGTTACAGATGACAGTCTGCTGCTAGTTGGATTACTTTCACTTTCCAAGTATTTTATTCCTCTAGATGTTTGTAAAATGTCCCATCTTTGAAGTTCAGTAATTTTGACAGGATGTGCCCAGGTGTATGCCTTTGTCCACAACACCTGCCTAGAACTCACTGGGCCCTTTGCTTCTGGAGACTCAAGTATTTTTTCAAACTGGGGAAAACTTCCTCAGTTACTTCTGTAAGTATTTCCTCTTTATATTCTTTTTATAGTCTTTTCCTCTTTATATTCAGGAATCTGTTCTGTAAGCCTCTCATCTACTCTGTTATTTCCATTTCTTTGTCCCTTTGTTTTGAATTTTGGTATTTCTTCCACTTGATCTTCCTGCCCACAGATGTAGTTCTCAATATAATCATACCATCTTGAAATGTTTCCATCACATTTTCACATTCAAAATGAAAATTTTCAATTTAGTCCCCCCTCCCCACAACACACACAAATTGTCATCTTGTTTTTGTTATTCTGAAGCGGGTCTGCTTCCGGTGGCAGTTCCTTCACCAGAAGGCACCTATGCTTGCATTCATTCAGAAACATTTGCTGGGCCCATTCCAGGTGCAGAGATACTGCACTGAACACAAGGTGAAATCCCTGCTCTCTTGGAGCTAACACCTGTTGCAGGTGGTTTTCTTTGCTTTCCTCTCCTGGTTGCTGGATTTCCTCGGGTATTTTCTTTCTTTTGCCCACCCTGGCACGTAGCAGCAAACCCATGGTTGGTAGGAGGCCACAGACTGCATCTATGGGCCAGCACTGCACTGACCAAGATGGGCTGTCAGAAACCTCAGCTCCTCTCGCGGCAGCAACATCCAGTTGGCCCTCTGATGTGTACACACGTGCGTGTGCGCGCGCACACACACGCACAGTGCACGCGCCCTGGTCTGAGCCTCCCCGCTCTTGCTCCTTGTGTCCACCCATCTCAAAGGAGATACCCCGTATCTGTTCTCTTCTTTGGAGCTCTTGGCAAAGCCTGTGGCGGTGCTTCTGGGCCTCGCCTACGTGGGCCCAGCAGCACTGTGCTAGGAGAGGTGGCTCAGTGCTGCGTGTCCTCGGGCTGCCGCCCTCACCCTCCGTGCCCTCTTCCAGAGACCGTAGACAGTCCGCATCACCATGAGTGAGGAGGAGTTGGGCCTGAGGCCCCAGGCCTCTGTTGCTCACAAGCTGGTCATGAGCTGTTTGTTCCCTTCACTGTTCAGGGTCTGTATTTCTGTCGCTTTAAAGTAAGGAGAGCGGACCAGGTTTCTTAGGTTCCTGCGGCACTACAAATTGACTGGCTGATGCTCTACGAAACACCCAGAGTATCGGAAGAGGCCAGTATTGATATGCTCCACTCCCATTAGTCTTACAGGTGTTGTTCTGGGCACCCTGTGAAGACTGTTCCCATTTTCTTCACTAGGGCCGGTGTTGTAAGCTCAGAGCTCATGCTCTGTAAATATTTCTTGACTGAGAAAGGGCTAAACTATTAAATGCCTCTAAAATGCTTCTATGCTGAATAGTCCCCTCATAGGTCCTAGACAGCCAAGTTCTTCGACTTGTCTCAATTTGTGCTCCAATGTTTTATGACTCCAGACTGTCTGTGCTGGGCTTATTCTCAAGAAACATCAAAATAAGCTGAAGTACCTGTTGAAATGCAGATCTCCAGGCCTTGCCTCAAATCTGCTGAAACAGAATCTCCGATGGTGGGGCCCAGGTGATTCTTTGATGCTCCTCTGATTTCCCTTCAGGTTACCCAGAAGGGGCCCTGAGTGAGCTTCAGTAACAGAACTGCTTATGGCAGGACTTTTCTCCTGCTCTCAGCAGGAGAAAGACACCCCAAGACCATTTCATTGCAGAAGAAAAATGTGACTAACCAGGGTAGTGATGCTCTAAGTGTGGTCCCTGTACCCGCAGCATTAGCATTGCCTGAGAACTTGTTAGAAATGCAAACTTTCATGTCCTATCCTAGAACTACCCAGAGTCGACACTGGAGCTGGGCCGACGTCTGATTTAACGAGACTCCAGGTGATTCTGACGCATGCTGAAGTGTGAGAACCAGTGAGTCCATTAAGTGGGCACTTGAGACCTCAGCACATTACTGCAAAGGTCTCTCGGCCTTGAGGTCACCAGGACTTTTTGTTGTTGTTGTTGTTTGCGGTACGCGGGCCTCACTGATGTGGCCTCTCCCATCGCGAAGCACAGGCTCCGGACGCGCAGGCTCAGCGGCCATGGCTCACAGGCCTAGCTGCTCCGCGGCATGTGGGATCTTCCCGGACCGGGGCACGAACCCGTGTCCCCTGCATCGGCAGGCAGACTCTCAACCACTGCGCCACCAGGGAAGCCCCAGGACTTTTAATATATCCAAGAAATTCCCGTAAGTTCTTATTAGAAAAATTTCCACCTCTTCCTAACTTTCAGCTCCTCCAGAGTAGCCCCGAGGCCACACCTCTTCCATTTCCTTCCAGCCTTATTCCGTGATAATTTGCCTTTCCCAAAGGGAACTTCTCTGGAGCTTCGGCACTGGGACCCGAAGCTCAACTAGACTTCAGAGCAGAAGCTGTTAAGTGTAGACTCCAAGATAAGCACCCAACTTAACCTAACAGGCTTCTATCTGACTCACGAAAGCTGAAGAGTGGGGCAGTCAGAGATGGGAACAGCTGTCATCCTGAGGAAATGGCAAGTGTCCTCTGACACCTGCCACTGCTTGTAGGCATGATTGAGATGAGAACGGCAGATCAGGAGTGTGCTGGTGGAATCAGAACTGAGAGCCTTCAAATGCAACTCCCACCTCTAGAACCCCAGGGCCTTGAATGTGCAGCCGGGCCATTTCAAAATGATCACTTGAGCCCACACCCTTCACTCCCCTCCCTCTAAGATGCTTCCTGAACAGACCAAAGAAATATAAAAATGGAGAAAATCTGTATCAGTATCGGAGTACAGGGATCGTCCAGAAACTGAGAAGAATTTCTAGGAGAAAGTGCACTGGGGACCAGAGTGAGAGGCTGCCTAACTGCCACACGTGTGAAGTGTCCAGCCCCACCACAGTGGAGACCCAAAAACTTCAGCTCTGTTGCTGGGCTCCTTTCTCTTCATTTCTAAATGTGAAGGCTGACAGCCCTCTCTGTCAACGGCGTTTGGGACAATCATGTAGGATCCTCAAGCAAACCTCCGAATGAAACCTTAGACCTCTTGATGCTGCTGTCTTTTTAAATAAATGAAGGAGAAGCTGGTCCATTTGTAATAGAAATAAGGCAAAAGGAATCAGTGACTGGGGTTCAGCACAGGTTTAAACTGCCGCCCCGGGGAAGAACTGAGTCAGAAGCCCTCTCCATGTTGAAATGAAAGCCTGATATTGGCTGCAGGGGCTCAGCTACAGTCATCTCCTGTTTCCCACCGGGCCCCCTCCGGTGAGTGAGCAACGGCAGTGCTGGGAGCCAGCACCATTTGGACACCTGGACTATTTTAAGCAGAAGAGGAGGAGAACAGCTAATATTTAAATATTATTAGGGTACCACATTAGACACAGAATAAAGGACACAAGAAATGCTGTACTGGTTTTAGCCTCTTCATGACCTAAAATTTCTGTCTCACGGCAATTCAAAGAATCAAAAAGTCTGATCTAGAGAAGGGGGACTTCCTCAAATGTGGAAGATTCTAACAGGACAGGGCTGTGATTGCTTAACCAACATCAGTCTCAATAAAACACAGCTTGAAAATGAACTGATTATAGTGATAGTGCAGTGATTATAAGTCACCGAATATTTCCTGTGTGCTGTGGTAACTCCAGAAGTCATTCCACACAGGACCCATGGAAGAATCCAAGCAGTATTAAAGGCTGCTTATTATTTCAAGCCAGTGGCATCTCAGGAGACTATGTATCTTCAAGGCCTTCACAAAAATGTATCCAAGACACTCAGACAGCAAGTCTACTCAAATAAGCTTCCCAAGCAGCTTTTCTGTATGTCTCGGCTGCTTCCAGACGATTAGCTGATGTTGTTATGCCCCGGCCCACAATGATGATATCAGAACCTCGTTTGCCAATCACTTCTTGTGGGCTGTTGTATTGCTGGCCGAGATTATCACCTACAAAACCACAAAAGTTTGTTTAATTAATACAGGAAATCAGAAAACCTGTCATAGGACTTTTCTGAAAAGTATCTAACCCGCTTTAAATAAAAATATGCTCTTGTTCACCACGCCCCTTCTATAGAGCAAGTGAATAAAAGCAGGTGAAGGGACTCCTTGGATTGGCCAGAGACCTCCACAGTGGGGACAGATACTAACCAATTCCTTTTCAATGTCTAATTTTAGAGCATTTATACTTTAACAGCATCAAAAAACAAAGAAATAAATTTCCTATATTGCCAAAAAAGCTTCAGTAGCAAATAAAATATGATAAAAATTGCCTCACAATTGAAGATAATTGTAGCGTATATCACAGAAGCAGTGTGACATGCTGTTGGAAAAGTCCTCGCAAGGCATCTAACCTGACCACATGTGTGAGCCAGCCTTTCCCCTCAGCCCCACCAAGTGCTTAGATTACATACAAATCCTAATTCTTAATTCTGGCTTTTTTGTTCTTTAAAAAAAATTTTTTTTATTGAGGTGTAACTGACTTGTAACATTAGTTTCAGGTGTACATCATGATTTGGATACATTATAAACTTATCATCACAATAAGTCTAGTTAACATCCATCACCTTACAGTCACAAAACTTTTTTTTCTTGTGATGAGAACTTTTAAGATCTTTTAAGAACTTAAGAGAACTTTTAAGAACTTAGAGAACTTTTAAGATCTTAAGAACTTTTAAGAACTTTCAGCGATTTTCAAATATGCTATATAGTTTTATTAACAAAGTTGGCATACTGTACATTACATCCCTGTGGACTTACTCTATAACTGGAAGTTTGTACCCTTTGACTACCTTCACCCATTCCATCCACCCCTACCCCACAACTCTGGGAACGCCCAATCTGTTTTCTGTTGATTTTAGGTTACACATATGTGCGATCATATAGTATTTGTCTTTCTCTGACTTATTTCACTTAGCGTAATACTCTCAAGGGCATCCATCCATATTGTCACAAAGGGTAAGGTTTCATTTTTGTTTTAGATAGCTGAGTAATAGTCCATTGTATATATACACAACATCTTCCCTATCCACTCATCCATCATTGGGCATTTAGGTCGTTTCCATATCTTGGCTATCATAAATAAAGCTGCAACGAACATGGGGGTGCAGATATATCTTCAAGTTAGTGTTTTCATTTTCTTTGGATAAATACCCAGAAGTGAAATTGCTGGATCAGATGGCAGTTCTACTTTTAATGTTTTGAGGAAACTTCATACTATTTTCCATAGGAGCTGCACCAATTTACATTCTCACCAACAGTGCACAAGGGTTCCCTTTTCTCCACATCCTCGCCAACACTTGTATATCTTGTCTTTTGATAGTGGGCATCCTTGTTTTGTTTGATCATACAGGAAAAGCTTTGATAATAGCCATTCTAACAGGTGGGAGGTGGTATGTCATTGTGGTTTTGTTTTGCATTTCCCTGATGATTAGCAATGTTGAGCATCTTTTCACGTGCTTGTTGGCCATTTGCACATATTCTTTGGAAAAATGTCTATTCAGATCCTTTGCCAACTTTTTAATCTGATTTTTTGTTGTCGTTGTTATTGAGCTGTATGAGTTCTCCATATTTGGATACTAACCCCTTATCAGACATATGATTTGCAAATATCTTCTATCATTCAGTAAGTTGCCTTTTTATCTTGTTGATGGTTTCCTTTGCTGTGTGGAAGCTTTTTAGTTTGATGAAATCCCACTTGTTTATTTTTGCTTTTGTTGTTTTGGAATCAGATTTAAAAAAATCATTGCCAAGACCTATGTCAAGCAGATTACCACCTATGTTTTATTCTAGTAATTTTATGGTTTCAGATCTTACATTCACATCTTTAATCCATTTTGGATTAATTTTTGTGTATGGTGTAAGATAGTGGTCCAGTTTCATTCTTTTGAATGTGGCTAACCAGTTTTCCCAACACCATTTTATTGAAGAGACTATCCTATCCCCATTGTATATTCTTGGCTCTTTTGTCAAAAATTAACTGACCATATATGTGTGGGTTAATTTTGGGGCTCTCTATTCTGTTCAGTTGATCTATGTGTCTGTTTTTATGCAAATACCATACTGTTTTGACTACTATAGTTTTGTAATATAATTTGAAATTAGGGAGTGTAATGCCTCCAGTTTTGTTGTTCTTTCTCCAGACTACTTTGGCTATTTGGCATCTTTTGTGATTCCAAAAAATTTCAGGATTTTTTGTTCTATTTCTGTGAAAAGTGCCATTGGAATGTTAATAGGGATTGCACTGTATCTATAGATTGCTTTGGGTAATCTGGACATCTTTATAGTATTAATTCTTCCAGTATATGAGCATGAAATATCTTTCCATTTATCTTTGTCTTCAATTTTGTTCATAAATGTCTTTGTCTTATAGTTTTTAGTGTGCATGTTTTTCAGCTCCTTGGTTAAATTTATTTGTAGGTGGGCTTCCTTGGTGGCGCAGTGGTTGAGAGTCCGCCTGCCGATGCAGGGGACGCGGGTTCATGCCCTGGTCCGGGAAGATCCCACATGCCGCAGAGTGGCTGGGCCCGTGAGCCATGGCCACTGAGCCTGCACATCCGGAGCCTGTGCTCCGCAACAGGAGAGGCCACAACAGTGAGAGGCCCGTGTACCGCAAAAAAAAAAAAAAAAAATTATTTGCAGGTATTTTATTCTTTTTGTTACAATTGTAAATGGGATTGTTTTCTTAATTTCTCTTTCTGATTGTTTGTCAGTGTATTAAAATGCAACAGATTTTAGACTTTGTACCCTGTAACTTAACTGAATTTGTGTATTAGTTCTAACAGTTTTTTTGAGTCTGTAAGGTTTCATATATATAATATGCCATCTACAAATAGTGACAGTTTTACTACTTCCTTTCCAATTTGGATGCTTTTTGTTTCTTTTTCTTGACTAACTGCTCTGGCTAGGCTCTCCAACCACTAATGTGAATAAAAGTGGCAAAGTGGGCATTGTTGTTTGTTTCTGATCTCAGAGGAAAAGCTTCCACCAGCTTTTTCAGCATGATGTTGGCTGTGGTCCTGATTAGGTTGAGGTAAGTTCTCTCTATACCCACTTTGTTAAGAGTCTTTATCATAAATGGGTGTTGAATTTTGTCAAATGCTTTTTCTGCATCTATTGAGTCTCTCTTCCTCCTTCTGTTTTCTTCCATTGTGCTATGATGACTTTCTTTAGTGGTATGCTTAGATTCCTTTCTCTTCATCTTCTGTGTGTCTACTACAGGATTGTGCTTTGTGGTTACCATGTGGCTTACATATGACAACTTGTATCCATAACAGTCTATTTTAAGTTGATAACAACTTAAGTTTGGTTGCATTCTAAAGCTCTACATTTTAACTCCCTCCACAAGGTTTTATATTTTTGATGTCATATTTTACATCTTTTTCTCTTGTATGTCCTTTAACTAATTATTGTAGTTATAATTATTTTCACTACTTTTGTCTCTTAACCTTTTAAGTGGTTGATCCACTACCTTTTTCAGTGAAGTTTATTCTTTCCTATGTTTTCTTGTTACTAATTAGCACCCTTTCTTTTCAGCTTAAAGAAGTCCTCTAACATTTCTTGTAAGGCTGGTTTAATGATGATGAACTCCTTTAGATTTGCTAATCTGGAAAATTCTCTCCTTCAATTCTGAATAACTCTGCTGGGTAGAGTTCTTTGTTGCAAGTTTTTTTTTTCCCCCTTCAGCACTGTATATTATCACGCCACTACTTTCTGACCTGGAAAGTTTCTGCTGAAAAATCTGCTGATAGTCTCATGGAGGTTCCCTTGTACATAACAAGTTGTTTTTCTTTTGCTGCTTTTAAGATTCTCTCCTTGTATTTAGCTTTTGGTGTTTTAATTATAATGTGTCTTGATGAGGGTCTCTTTGGGTTCATCTCATTTGGAACACTCTGGACTTTCTGCATCTGGATGTCTGTTTCCTTCCCTAGGGTAGGGAAGTTTTCACCCACTATTTCATCAAGTTTTCTATTCCTTTCTCTCTCTTCTTTTGGGACTCCTATAATGAGAATGTCAGTCTGATAGATGTGTCCAATAAGTCCATTAAGCTATCTTCACTTTTTTCATTCTTTTTTGGTTTTGCTGTCCTGATTGGGTAAGTTCCACTGCCTTGTCTTCAAGTTCCTTTCTTTGCTTCATCTAGTCTGCTTCATCTAGTCTGAACCCCTCTAGTGTATTTTTCAGTTATGTTACTGTACTCCTCAGCTCTGTGACTATTTAATACATATATTTTCCATCTCTGTTGAAGTTGAGTTTGGGAGCATCTTTATGACCATTACTTTGAACTCTATTGGGTAAATTATTTATCTCCATTTCATTTAGGTCTTTTCCTCAGGCTTTTATCTTGTTCTTTCATTTGGAACATATGCCTCTGTCTCTTCATTTTGCTTGACTCTGGGTTGGTTTCTATGCATTACATGAAACAACTGTCTCAGCTGGTCTTAAAGGAGTAGCCTCATGTATGAGATGAAACTTGTCATTCAACCCTACCCTAGCTCCTGGTTGTTTCTCAAATCTTTTGATCGTCAAAGCAGCCTATTATATTTGTAATAGCTCCGAGTACCCGAGGGTATGCCAAGACCTATCAGTGTCCCAAAGGAGAGGGTCTCAGTCAGCTCCTAGATTCATTCTCTGATTGCCATGGCTAGGACTTCCAAAACTATGTTGAATAACAGTGGTGAGAGCAGAAATCCTTGTCTTGTTCTTGATCTTAGAGGAAATGCTTTCAGCTTTTTATCACGGTGGGTTTGTCATATATGGCCTTTATTATGTTGAGGTAGATTCCCTCTATGCCCAGGTTCCAGAGAGTCTTCATCATAAACGGGTGTTGAATTTTGTCAAAAGTTTTTTTCTGCATCTATTGATATGATCATATGGTTTTTATTCTTCAATTTGTTGATATGGTGTATAACACTGATTGATTTGTGGATACTGAAAAATCCTTGCATCCAGTGGAATAAATTCCACTTGATTATGGTGTATGATCCTTTTAATGTATTGTTGGATTCGGTTTGCTAGTATTTTGTTGAGGATGTTTGCATCTATGATCATCAGTGATATTGGCCTGTAATTTTTTTTTGTGGTATCTTTGTCTGATTTTGGTATCAGGGTGATGGTGGCCTCATAGAATGAGCTTGGGAGTGTTCCTTCCTCTGCAGTTTTTTGGAAGAGTTGCAGAAGGACAGGTGATAACTCTTCTCTAAATTTGATAGAATTCTACTATGAAGCCATCTGGTCATGGACTTTTGTTGGGTGTAAGTTTTTTACTCAGTTTCAATTTCAGTACCTGTGATTGGTCTGTTCATATTTTCTATTTCTTCCTGGTTCACTCTTGGGTGCTTGTACCTTTCTAAGAATTTGTCCATTTCTTCTAGATTGTCCATTTTATTGACATATAGTTGCCTGTAGTAGTCTCTTATGATCCTTCATACTTCTGTGGTGTCCTTTGTAACTTCTCCTTTTTCATTTCTAATTTTATTGATCTGAGACCTCCTTTTTTTCCTCGATGAGTCTGGCTAAAGGTTTATCAATTTTGTTTATCTTTTCAAAGAACCAGCTTTTAGTTTCATTGATCTTTTCTATTGTTTTCTTCATCTCCATTTTATTTATTTCTGCTCTGATCTATATGATTTCTTTCCTTCTACTAACTTTTGGTTTTGTTTGTTCTTCTTTCTCTAGTTGCTTTAGGTATAAAGTTAGGTTGTTTGAGATTTCTGTTTCCTGAGGTAAGATTGTATTGCTATAAATATAGATTGTACAGATTGTACTGCTTTTGCTGCATTCCATAGGTTTTGGATCGTTGTGTTTTCATTTCATTTGTCTCTAGGTATTTTTTTATTTCTTCAGTGATCCATTGGTTGTTCAGTAACATATTGTTTAACCTCCATGTGTCTTGTGTTTTTTAGGTTTTTTTCCCTTGTAGTTGATTTCTAATTTCATAATGTTGTGGTCAGAGAAGATGCTTGATATGATTTCAATTTTCTTAAACTTACTGAGGCTTGCTTTGTGGTCCAGGATGTGATCTATCCTGGAGAATGTTCCTTGTGAGCTTGAGAAGAATGTGTATTCTGCTGCTTTCAGATGGAATGTTCTATAAATATCAATTAAGTTCATCTGGTCTAATATGTCATTTAAGGCCTGTGTTTCCTTATTGATTTTCTGTCTGGAGGATCTGTCCATTGATGTAGGTGGGGTGTTAAAGTCCCCCACTATTATTGTGTTACTATCAATTTCTTTTATGGATGAAACCTTATATATTAAGGTGCCCTTATGTTGGGTGCATATTTATTTACAATTGTTCTATCTTCTTGGATTGATCCCTTGATCATTATGTAGTGTCCTTCTTTTCTCTTATAACAGTCTTTATTTTAAAGTCTATTTTGTCTGATATGAGTATTGCTATTCCAGTTTTCTTTTGATTTCCATTTGCATGGAATACCTTTCTCCATCCCCTCACTTTGTCTGTATGTGTCCCTATATTTAAAGTGGGTCTCTTCATATATACACTAATATGTATAAAATAGATAACTAATGAGAATATGCTGTATAGCACAGGGAACTCTACTTCACTTTGCTGTACGGTAGAAACTAACACAACACTGTAAAACGACTATACCCCAGTAAAAAAAAAGAAAAGAAAAGAAAACAAACACCACTAACCATTAGGAAAATGCAGACCATGAAGAAATATCACTACCTACCCACTAGAACAACTAAAATGAAAAATATAGCAACAATACCAGATGTTGAATAAAGATGTTAAAAAAAAAAAACCAGGTGTTGGCGAGATTGTGGAAAAACTGAATCCCTCATACATTGCTGGTGGGAATATAAAATGATACAGCCACTTTGTAAAAGAATTTAGCTGTTTCTTTAAAAACCAAATATACACTTGCCATACAACTCAGTAATCATACTCCTGGGCATTTACTTGGCAATAAAAAAGAATAAACTATCAATACACACACATGCACACAAAAATATAAAAATAATAAAGCGGGTCTCTTGTAGACAGCGTATATACAAGTCTTGTTTTTGTATCCATTCAACCAGTCCATGTCTTTTGGTTGGAGCATTTAATCCATTTACATTTAAGGTAATTATTGATATGTATGTTCATATTGCCATTTTGTTAATTGTTCTGGATTTGTTGTTTTTTTTTTTTTTGCGGTACGCGGGCCTCTCACTGTTGTGGCCTCTCCCGTTGCGGAGCACAGGCTCTGGATGCACAGGCTCAGCGGCTGTGGCTCATGGGCCCAGCCGCTCCGCGGCATGTGGGATCCTCCCGGACCGGGGCACAAACCCGTGTCCCCTGCATCGGCAGGCGGACTCTCAACCACTGCGCCACCAGGGAGGCCCTGGATTTGTTTTTATAAGTCTTTTTTCTTCCCTTCCTCTTTTGTTCTCTTGTGATTTGATGACTATCTTTTTTTGTTGTTGTTGTTGTTTTTGTTTTGCGGTACGCAGGCCTCTCACTGTTGTGGCCTCTCCCGTTGCGGAGCACAGGCTCTGGATGCGCAGGCTCAGCGGCCATGGCTCACAGGTCCAGCCGCTCCGCAGCATGTGGGATCCTCCCGGACCAGGGCATGAACCCATGTCCCCTGCATCAGCAGGTGGACTCTCAACCACTGCGCCACCAGGGAAGCCCTGATGACCATCTTTAGTGTTGTGTTTGGATTCCTTTTTTGTATGTGTATCTATTGTAGATTTTTGGTTTGCCATTACCATGAGGTTTTTACATAGCCATCTATATATATACAAGATTGTTTTAAGTTGTTGGTCTCTTAATTTCAAATGCATTTCCAATATCCTGCATTTGTACTCTCCTCCTCTCACAATTGCTGATTTTGATATCAAATTTGTGTGTGGATGATCTCCTACCTTTACTGTATGTTTACCTTTACTGGTGAGCTTTCCCATTTGTAATTTTCTTATTTCTAGTTGTGGTCTTTTCTTTTCCATCTAGAGAAGTTCCTTTAGCATTGTTGTAAAGCTGTTTTGATGGTGATGAATACTCTTAGCTTTTGCTTGTCTGTAAAGCTTTTGATTTCTCTTTTGAATCTAAACAAGAGCCTTGCTGGGTAGAGTATTCTTGGTTGCTGGTTCTTCTCTTTTATCACTTTAAATTTATCATGCCACTCCCTTCTGGCCTGCAGAATTTCTGCTGAAAAATCAGCTGATAACCTTGTGGGGATTCCCTTGTATGTTATTTGTTGTTTTTAATATTATCTCTTTGTCTTTAATCTTTGTTGATTTGATTAATATGTGTCTCAGTGTGTTCCTCCTTGGGTTTATCCTACATGGGACTCTGTGCTTCCTGGACTTGAGTGTCTCCTTTCCCATGTTAGGAAAGTTTTTGGCCATTATCTCTTAAAATATTTTCTAAGGCCCTTTCTCTCTCTTTTCTCCTTCTGGGACCCCTATAATGTGAATGTTGGTGCATTTAATGTTGTCCCAGAGGCCTCTGTCCTCATTTCATTTTTCTTTTTTTATTTTTATTGGAGTATAGTTGCTTTACACTGTTGTGTTAGCTTCTACTGCACAGCAAAATGAATCATCCATACATATGCATATATCACATCCCTTTTGGATTTCCTTCCCATTTAGGACACCACAGTGCATTAAGTTGAGTTCGCTGTGCTATACAGTACATTCCCATCAGCTATTTTATACATAGTATCAATAGTATATATGTGCTGATTCCAATCTCCCAATTCCTCACACCCCACTGCTTTCCTCCTTCATATCCATACATTTGTTCTCTACGTCTGTGTCTCTATTTCTGCTCTGTAATTGAGGTCATGTATACCATTTTTCTAGCTTCCACATATATGTGTTAATATTTGTTTTTCTCTTTCTGATTTACTTCACTCTGTATGGCACTCTTTAGGTCCATTCAGATCTCTGCAAATGAACCAATTTCATTCCTTTTTATGGCTGAGTAATATTCCATTCTATATATGTACCACGTCTTCTTTATCCATTCCTCTGTTGATGGACATTTAGCTTGCTTCCATGTCCTGGCTATTGTAAATAGTGCTACCATTTTTCTTTCTTTATTCTGTTCTGCAATAGTGGTTTCCACCAATCTGTTTTCCAGCTCGCTTATTTGTTCTACTGCCCTGTTTTTTCTGCTACTGATTCCTTCTAGTGTATTCTTCATTTCAGTTATTGTACTGTTCATCTGTTTGTTCTCTGAAGCTTGTAGCTTTTTTTTTGGCTGCACTGTGCAGCATGTGAGGATCTTAGTTTCCCAACCAGGGATCAAACCCATGCTCCCTGCAGTGGAAGCATGGAATCTTAACCACTGGACCACCAGGGAAGTCCCCTAGCTCTTTATTAAACATTTCTTATATCAGTCTGTGCCTCCATTCTTTTTTTTTTTTTTTTTTTAGTTTCTGCTTTATAACAAAGTGAATCAGTCATACATATACATCTGTTCCCACATCCCTTCCCTCCTGCGTCTCCCTCCCTCCCACCCTCCCCATCCCACCCCTCCAGGCGGTCACAAAGCACCGAGCTGATCTCCCTGTGCTATGCGGCTGCTTTCCACTATCTATCTACCTTACGTTTGGTACTGTATATATGTCCATGCCTCTCTTTCGCTTTGTCACAGCTGTGCCTCCATTCTTTTTCCAAGATCTTGGATCATCTTTACTATCATTACTCAGGCAATCTACCTGAAAAAGAAGGCAATCTACCTGAAAAAGAATTCAATCTCCACTTCACTTAGTTGTTTTTCTGGGGTTTTATCTTGTTCCTTCATCTCTGCCATCTCATTTTGTCTAATTTTCTGTGTTTGTGGTCTCCGTTCCTCAGGCTGCAGGATTGTAGTTCTTGCTTCTGTTGTCTGCCCCATGGTGGGTGAGGTTGGTCCAGGGGCTGGTGCCTGCCCACTGGTGGATGGAGCTGGGTCTTGTCTCTGGTGGGCAGGGCCGTCTCAAGGGCTATATTTGCAGGCAGCTGTGGGGTCAGGACGACTTTAGGCAGCCTGCTTTGTTGATGGGTGGGGCTATGTTTCCACCCTGTTTGTTGTCTGGCCTGAGGTGTCCCAGCACTGGAGCCTGCAGGCTGTTGGGTAGGGCCAGGCCTCACCAAAATGGTGACCTCAGGGAAAGCTCATGCTGATGAATATTTCCTGGGGCCTCTGCCACCAGTGTACCTGCCCTACAGTGAGCCACAGCCAACCCTCACCTCCCCAGGAGACCCTCTAAGATCTGCAGGTAGGTCTGGCCCAGGCCTCTATGGAGTCACTGCTTTCCTCTGGGTCCAAGTGCACGTGAAACCTTGTGTGTGCCCTCCAAGAGTGGAGTCTCTGTTTCCCCCAGTCCTATGGAGCTGCTGCACTCAAGCCCCACTGGCCTTCAAAGCCAAATGCTCTGGGGGCTCCTTCTCCTGATGCTAGACCCCCAGCAAGGCTGGGGAGCCTGATGTGGGGCTCAGAACTCTCACTCCTGTGGGAGAACCTCTGTGATATAATTATTTTCCAGTTTGTGGGTCACCCACCCGGCAGGTAAGGAATTTGATTATATGGTAAAAGTGCCCCTCCTACTGTCTTGTTTTGGCTTATCTTTGGGTGTGGAACTTCTTTTTTGGTAGGTTCAAATCTTTTTTTGCCAGTGGTTGTTCAGTGATTTTGGTGTTTTTGTGAGAGGAGGTAAGCTCAAGTCTTTCTACTCCACCATCTTGTCTCCAACCCTGGCAATAGCTTTTGAAGTATGCAAATACATACATACAGTCCCGTGGGACTGCAAGCATAAGTTCTGCTGCCCCCAGATGAGTATCTAAATTCTTTTCTGGGAGATAACAGCTGTAGTGAGGCAGAAAGAGAGTGCAAAGATGGTGTCCATCAGCTTATGTTCCCTGAAAACAGCTCTGTAGGCCTCAGGCCAAAGCTCCTGGACAAGCAAACAGGCCTCTTTCACAGAAAGATGGGGGTGTGTTTCAGTGTGCTGTCTGTGCAGTGCCCTGGGGGGTGGTAGCCTGCCAGGAACTGTCTCTTCAATTGTTAGTCCCACTGGACACAGGAACATAAGCTCCCCCTGGCCTTTAGGGCCAAGCAATCAAGGGGTGTTCCCTGGGCAGCAACTGCAAAAATCAGGGCACCAGCCACGTGTAAAAGCTCCCTTCCAGGAGACGAGGAAAGGGAAAGTGCGAAGATGTGCCCAATGGCTGTAGCAAAGCTGACAGGGAGTGTAAAGATGGCACCTGTGGGAAAAAGTTAAAAAGAAAAAAAGAGAAAGAGACGCTGCTGCCAGCCAAAGCAGAGGGAGAGTGTGAAGATTGTGCCCACCAGTCTCTGTCCCTGGAGGGTGTTCCAGCAAGCTCTTGGAGATGTGTGTTAAAGTTTATACCTACCCCTCAGGCCAACTCTTTAATATTAGCAAACGAGCCTTTTTTACTTAAAGTCTGAGCACGGGCTCCCTCGGAGCTGGGTCCTGGGGCAGGTGAGTCTGAGCTTGCAAGGTTTTTAAGAGCCATTTCTCAGATCACTACTGTCTTGTGGGTCTCGTGGACATAAGCCCCATTGCCTTTCAAAACTGGATGTTTTGGGGGGCTCGTCTTTCAGGTACAGGTCTTAAAAGTTATGGTGCCTCATGTGTAGTTCAAACCCTTCACTCCTCAGGGAGGAGCTCTGGGTTTTGAGTTCCACCCTGATTCTGGGTCTCCACACCAGGGGTGGGGTCAGCAGTGAGGTTGCATCCCAGCTTCTCCTGCCCACGTCAGTGCGGTTTTCCTCTCCTTTGCCTGATGTGTAGTCCGTGCTCAGCCAGCCTTTCCAAGGAAATTGTTCCACACACAGCTAGAGACTCAGTTTGTCTGTGGGAGGAGGTCAGTTCAGGATCTTCCTACATTGCCACCTTGAACCAGAACCCCACTTTTTCCTTCTTTTTAAATTCTGCTGTTCCAGAAGCCTCCTATAAATGGCTTATTATTATCTTTCAAATCCAAGATGCTTTAAAAATCCCTAAAAGCCTAGATCCTAACTGTACTTATCTAGTCAAAGATTGTGGAGGCTTCCAATGAACATTAACAGTTGCCAAGCAAAGAGTGCTTACTCTGTGCGAAGACATTGTGCTAAGTTGCTTTATGTACTTTATCTCATTAAGCCTCTCAGCAACCCTATGAGGTTCAACAGTGTTACTACCCACATTTTACAGATCAAGAAAACGAGACCTGAAGAATGGAAGTGACTTGTCCAAAGATACTGGAAGGGCCAGGAATACAAATCTACCTGATTCAGGTAATGTTCAGCACAAATGTAGAGTTTAAAAATTGCAGAGTACTTAAGCCAACTATCCTAAAGCCTTAGATAGGCAAGTCATTCTGCTGAGGCCTACTCTGTAGTATATAAAACCTGTAATGTGAAACTTGAGAAATGGAACAGAGACCTCCAATCCTCCCTAACCCCAGGGGAACATCTACTTTTCTTTGGTTAACCTTCTATAATGTTTTTTGTTTAAAGTACTTAATTGAAATCAAAACCCCAAAAAGGTAGTATCTTTCTTTACAAGTGTGGTTATATTATTTATATAAAATAACTATCTCCTTCAAGTTTGATAGGTATCCAACAGTTCCAGTATTTCAGGGTTTTAAAAAAAAACAAGGTTTACCAAATCTAGTCTCAATCATTACATTCTCAGTGTTCCACTCACAGAAACACCAACTCTTACATCTGCTCCTATACAGCATATCATCCATCCCTTCAACATCTGTATAAGAAGTATTTACAGAACATTTATGATGTACAGGGGTACTGTGCTAGAGGATATGCATTCTTCAGAAAGAGCTCTCATCCTCAAGGAGTTTGTAGCCTAGTGGGAGAGTATTCCAAAACTCTACATATGCAAAAATAACAAGGATGTTCAGTTTGTAAAAAGTCCAAATGCATCAACAGGGGAATGCTTAAACATATTATGGCCCAGCTGTAACTAGGACACACTATGAAGTTGTAAAAAGGTAACTCTAGACATGGAAACGTAACACAGCAGCACATACACAAAACATTCTCCATACTCTATGAAGCAGAGTTGTTTTCATCTTAAATTGCTTTGCTGAGAATCAGATGTTCACAGTCCCAATCTTAAGAAAGGAAACAGATGGAAAGTGGGATAGAATGAACTCCCATTTCTGTGATAAGCAAGATTTCTTGTACAATAACCAATTCAGGAAAAATGTTTCCAGGTCACCATTTCTTCCCCATTCAAAACCAAAGCTGAGCAATCAAGATGGCAGAGAAAAAGAATGAGAAGCTCACCTCCTCCCACAAATACATCAAAAAATACATCTATATGTGGAACAATTCTCACAGAATCCTACTGAATGCTGGCAGAAGACCTCAGACTTCTGAAAGGACAAAAAGAATTTCCACATAACCAGAATTTCCACATAACCAGGTAGGACAAAAGAAAAAAAATAGGAATCTGGACAGGACCTGTACCCCTGGGAGGGAGCTGTGAAAGAGGAAAGACTCCCGCGGAAACCCCCTCACCAGCAGGAAAAGGGATCAAAAATGTATTTGAAGAAATTATGGCTGAAAATTTCCCAAACCTAAAGAAGGAAACACATCCAGGTACAGGAAACACAGAGGGTCCCAACAAGATGAACCCAAACAGACCTACACCAAGACATAGTATAATTTAAAAGGCAAAAGTTAAAGAGAGGATTCTAAAGGCAGCAAGAGAAAAACAGTTCATTACAAGGAACCCCCCCCCCCCATAAGGCTATCAGCTGATTTCTCTACAGAAACGTTGCAGGCCAGGAAGGAGTAGCAAAATATATTCAATCATTTAGAATAGGAGAGAGAGAATTTCTTAGACAAGCAAAAACTAAAAATACAGCAATACTAAACCTATCATAAAAGATATTTTGAAAGGTCTTCTCCTCTAAATAGAAAAGCAAGAAGCTATATCAAAGAGAAAATTACAATCAAAAAGTAAATCACTTAAATAAGCCACTATACAGATTAAAAAGGAAAAACATAAATTTTTTGTGTGTGAAAGTGATGATGACCACAGTGAACAGCAAAAGGATAAACATGAAGATGTAAAAGAGGACACCAAAATCATAAAATGTTGAGAAGAGTTAAGAAAATGTAGATTCTTTTTTTTTAGAATGTATTTGAGCCTATATAACTACCGGTCTAAAGCAAGTAGATATATGAAGGGGTTAACATACTTGAAAAACAGGGTAACCACAAGCCAAAAAACACACAATAGATTCACAAAAACCAAAAAGAAGAGAACACAAGAATAAAATAAAAGGAAATCAAACCACAAAGGAAAAACAAAAGGGGAAGAGGAGGTACAGAATTAACTAGAAAAAAAGATTTAAAATGGCAATAAATACACATCTATCAAGAATTACCTTAAACATCAATGGACTAAATGCCCCAATCAAAAGGCACAGAGTGGCAGACTGGATAAAAAAACAAAAGCCTACAATATGCTGCCTGTAAGAGACCCACTTTAGGGCAAAGGACACACAGATAGATTGAAAGTGAGGGGGTGGAAAAAGATATTTCATGCAAACGGAAATGATAAGAAAGCAGGGATCACAATACTTGTATCAGACAAGATAGACTTTAAAACAAAGGCCATAAAAAAAGATAAAGAAGGACACTATATAATGATAAAAGGATCAATACAAGAAGAGGATATTACTCTCGTCAACATATATGTACCTAATATAGGAGCGCCTTAATACATAAAACAAATATTAACAGGCATAAAGGGAGAAATTGACTGGAATACCATAACAGTAGGAGACCTTAACACCCCACTCACATCAATGGACAGATCTTCCTAGACAGAAAATCAGTAAGGCATCAGAGATCCTAAATGATACAACAGAACAGTTAGACTTAATTGAGATTTTTAGAACATTACATCCAAAAAAACCCAGAATACACATTCTTTTCAAGTGCACGTGGAACATTCTCTAGGATTGACCACATACTAGAGCGCAAAGCAAGCCTCAACAAATTTAAGAGGATAGAAATTATTTCAGGCATCTTTTCTGACCACACCAGCATGAAACTAGAAATCAACCTTAGAAAAAGAAATGAGAAAAAAACAATTACATGGAGTCTAAACAACATGCTACTAAAAAAACCAATGGGTCAATGATGAAATCAAAGAGGAAATTATAAACAATACTGCAGAAATACAAAACACTGTAAGAGAATATTATGAACAATTACATGCCAACAAATTTGCCAACCTAGAAGAAATGGACAAGTTTTTCTAGAGACATACAGCCCACCAAAACTGAATCAAGAAGAAATAATCTGAACAGACCAATCACTAGAAGTGAAATAGAATCTGTAAAAACAAAAAACCAAACAAACAAAACTCCTTACAAACAAAAGTTCAGGACCAGGTGGCTTCACAGGCAAATTCTACCAAACATATAAAGAAGAACTTATACCAATCCTTCTCAAAATCTTCCAAAAGATTGAAAAGGAGGGAACACTCTCAAAGACATTCTATGAAGCCACCATCACGCTGATACCAAGACCAGACAAATATACCACTAAAAAAAAAAATTACAGGCCAATATCTTTGATGAGTACAGGAGCAAAAAACTACTAGCAAAACCAAATAAAATATTAGCAAAATATTAGCAAACCAAATCCAACAACACATAAAAAAGATCATGCACCACAACCAAGTTGGATTCACCCCAGGATCACAGGTATGGTTCAACAAATGCAAATCAATTAATGTGATACATCACATTAACAAAGAAAAGACAAAAATCACATGATCGTCTAAATAGATACAGAAAAAGCATTTGATAAAATTCAACATCCATTCATGATAAAAACTCTTACCAAGGTGGGTTATAGAGGAAACATATCAACATAATAGAAGCTATTTATGACAAACCCACAGCCAATACAATACTCAACAGTGAAAAGCTGAAATCCTTCCTGCTAAAATCTGGAACAAGGTTGCCTACTCTCATGACTTCTATTCAACACAGTATTGGAATTCAGACAAGAAAAAGAAACAAAAGGTATCCAAATTGGAAGGGAAGACGTAAAATTGTCATTCTATGCAGATGACATGATACTATATATAGAAAACCCTAAAGAACTGATAAATTCAGCAAGGTAGCAGGATACAAGATTAACATACAGAAATGGGTTGCATTTCTTTACACTAACAACACAATATCAGAAAGGGAATGTAAAAAAAAATACCTTTTAAAATCATACAAAAAAACAAACAAACTTAGGAATAAAGCTGACCAAGGAGGTGAAAGATTTATATGCTGAGAACTATAAAACATTAATAAAGGAAATTGAAGATGATTTAAAGAAATGGAAAGATATCCCAGGCTCTTGGATTAGAAGAATTAATATCATCATTAAAATGGCCATACTACCCAAAGCAATCTACAGATTTAAGGTGATCCCTATCAAATTACCCATGACATTTTTCACAGAACTAGAACAAATAATCCTAAAACTTATATGGAACCAAAAAAGACCCAGAATTGCCAAAGCAATCCTGAGGGAAAAGAACAAAGCAGGAGGCATAAACCTCCCAGACTTCAGACAATACTACAAAGCTACAGTAATCAAAACAGTGTGGAACTGGCATGAAAACAGACATGGATCAATGGAACAGAAATAGAGAGCCCAGAAATAAACCTACAAACCTATGGTCAATCTTGACAAAGGAGACGAGAATATACAATGGAGAAAAGACAATCTCTGCAGCAAGTGGTGTTGAGAATGCTGGACAGCCGCATGTAAATCAATGAAGTTAGAACACACCCTCACACCATGCACAAATATAAACTCAATATGGCTTAAAGACTTAAATATATGACATGACACCATAAAACTCCTAGAAGAGAACATAGGCAAAACATTCTCTGACACAAACCATACTAATGTTTTCTTAGGTCAGTCCCAAGGCAATAGAATAAAAGCAAAAATAAGCAAATGGGACGTAATCAAACTTAACAAGCTTTTGCACAGCAAAGGAGACAATCAGCAAAACGAAAAGACAAACTACGGAACGGGAGAAAAAATTTGCAAACAATGTGACTGACAAGGGCTTGATTTCAGAAAATATACAAACAGCTCATGCAACTCAACAACAATTAAAAAAAACAACCCAATCAAAAAAATGGGCAGGAGACCTAAATAGACATTTCTCCAAAGAAGACATACAAATGGCCAATAGGCACATGAAAATATGTTCAATATCACTAATTATTAGAGAAATGCAAATCAAACCTACAATGAGGTACCATCTCACACACGTCAGAATAGCCATCATTAGGAAGTCTACAAATAACAATGCTGGAGAGGGTGTGGACAAAAGGAAACCTAACTACACTGTTGGTGGGAATGTACGTTGGGGTAGCCATTATGGAGAACACTAAGGAGGTTCCTCAGAAAATTAAAAATATAGTTGCCATATGATCCAGCAATCCCACTCCTGGGCACATATCTGGACAAAGCTATAATTCAAAAAGATACATGCACCCCTATGTTCACAGAGGCACTATTCACAATAGCCAAGACATGGAAACAAACTAAATGGCCATCAACAGACAAATGGATAAAGTCTCTCTCTCTCTCTCTCACACACACACACACACACACACACACACACACACAAATACTACTCAGCCATAAAAAAGAACAAAATAATGTCATCTGCAGCAACATGGATAGGCCTAGGCATTGTCATACTACGTGAAGTCAGAAAGACAAATACCCTGTGATACCACTTATATGTGGAATCTAAAATATGACACAAATGAATATATCCATGAAACAGAAACAGACCCACTGACACAGAGAACAGACTTGTGGTTGCCAAGTGGGATGTGGGGTGGGAGAGGGATGGAGTGGGAGTTTGGGGTTAGCAGATGCAATCTATTATATACAGAGTGGATAAACAACAAGGGCCTACTGTATAGCACAGGGAACTATATTTAATATTCTGTGGTAAACCATAATGGAAAAGAATACTTTAAAAATGTATATATATATATAACTTAACCACTTCTCTGCACAGCAGAAATGAACACAACATTGTAAATCAACTATATTTCTATTTAAAAAAGTAAAAAAACAAAACAAAACAACTTTGAACCCCAAAAGGACATTTAATAACCTAGATAACTCCTTCACTGACTAGAGACTATCATTGAGAAAGTTTGCTCTTTTTCTTTTAGCCACTGCAACTGCATTTCTCAGACTGCTAAAAGTGTTAACGTGTTCAGGTAAGTTTGGATGACATGACAGAACCATGTATCTCCACACTGAAGAGCCACAATGAACATTAGCACATCAAAGGCTCTACAAAATCCTAAACAAATGTCTGATTTTGTTTAACCTAGAGCATTCCTCCTTGAGCACAGAACACCTTTTTTGGCAGCATATTTGGAACATCAGTTGGGAACAATAAAATTATCAGTTTCTGGGCATTTTTCAACAAAAAGTAGCTTTCTAGATTTTCATCCTATAATTAGACTGCAAGCTATTTTGCATATCTAGGTTTTATTTTGTCCTTGCTGACTTGGGTAAAGAAGCATTTTGGAAAAACCACTACCAATGAATAGACTTACCTCCTGCTTCTAACTGAACTCCTGGAGTCAAGTGAAGAAATTCTGGTTTCATGCTTACTCGGGAGCCAGAAATAAAACCAACCACAAATTCAGAATGCTCTTCAGCCATTCTCACCTAAATGGAATGTAATAAAAGATTACAAGAAAGCACTTAACCACACAGAATGTAAGAAACTTTATTTCATAGATGCATTTCCTCATTTCATACTAAACTAATTACATGTAAAACGGGTAATCTTAGATGTGAATCTACATACTTGCTCCATTAAGAGCACCCTGAAACAACCCCTTCTGTCCCCTTCTCCTATAACCAAACACTAAAAACACTAAAAATCCTATATTATGTGCATCTAAAATCTAGATGCTGCATTGTTACTTATTTGTAATAATGCTTGGGGACCTACCTGCTTCCAGAAAGGATATAAGTAGTACTCTAGAATACATTTATAATGGTATAAAACCACACTGACTTACTGCCTATCTACATAGATACTCAAGGACAGCCACCACATAAAAAATTGCTATGTTGTTAAGAGCTAGCTAAAGAAATCTTACCTCTACAGCTTTCCCTCTTCTTTAACATTTGCCAATAACTTGTCTCCACAATTTCTCTACCATTACCTCACATTCATAGAAGTTTCCCTAGAAGGTCTGCCTGACTTTCTAATTTGGCTCTTCCCTGAGGCCCAGACTGTTCCATTCTTGCCACTAAGTACTACCACCAACCAAAAATCAATGTATTGTCCTTGAGCCAGATCCAGAATGCCAAATATTAGCACTGACTCATGGACCCTCTGCTACGAGAGTTGGGAAATCATAGACATTTATGGTCAATTCAGGGATGGTGTTAAAACGTGGCCCTAGGGCTTCCCTGGTGGCGCAGTGGTTAAGAATCTGCCTGCCAATGCAGGGGACACAGGTTCGAGCCCTGGTCTGGGAAGATCCCACATGCCGCGGAGCAACTAAGCCCGTGAGCCACAACTACTGAGCCTGCGCGTCTGGAGCCTGTGCTCCACAACGGGAGAGGCCGTTGACAGTGAGAGGTCCGCGCACCGCGATGAAGAGTGGCCTCCGCTCTCTGCAACTGGAGAAAGCCCTCGCACAGAAACGAAGACCCAACACAGCCAAAAATAAATAAATAAATTTATTTAAAAAAAAAAAAAAAAAAAACAAAAACGTGGCCCTAGGGCCATGTGAATTCTTCACAGTTCCACGGGCTTTGAAATATGAAAAATAAATTCTCATGTAAAAATTAAAATTTTATTAACATAAAAATTCCTGTTACTTTAAAAAGTAATAGTCTTTAAAATATCTGCAAAGATAATCCATCCATCTTTCTAGGTGACTATCCGACTATGTAACTTGCCCAGAGAAGAATGTGGAGAGGAGCTTTATAACTAGATGATTATCCATCTCTCATTTTTTTCTGGCATGCAGGGGGTTGGAGCTGGGTACTAACATGTATGGTATTATAAGGATTTTTAATAATGGGGAGTTACTAAAGGAAACAATGTGTCTGGACTCTAGTTAAGAGCTCTCCCATACAATGCCAATCAATATCAAAGACTGAAAAGGTAAGCTGCTTCATGTGGGCTGCTGTCATGAGAATGTGCATCTCCGTGTGACTCGGGAGATTCCAAGAAACTGCATATCTGGGAAAAAGCTATTCAATTTCAATTCATGGTGAAAGGGAAAAAACTCCTCTATCTTAAAGACCAGGTAAATACAGACATATGTTTATTTGACTCAATATCTGTGTTTCAATGTTTCTCTCTTAGAGTACAGTTCAAATTTCTTTGGTGTACACTGCAAGATATAAAATGCTATTAACCATCAGGGTATTCTAGTCAGCTAGTATTAATATACTGTCAAACAACCAGCAGGTGATTTTTTTTGTTTTTGACAGCAATTCCATAGACCCGAAATTAAGATACTTTCTTCCCCTGTAACATCTAGTGTCACAGCCCTGGCGTTCTGTTGCCCCAATCTCTCTCCTCTGTCACTTACCGCTGCTTCAGTGTAGCTCCCAGTGGCCAAGGAGCCAGCAGAGCTCATTTCTGCAATGAGTAAGCATGCCCGGTGCAGGGGCAGGCCTACTTCTCCCAGGCCTTTCACAACTCCTGAGCCTGGAACCACATGAGCGTTTACTAGATCTGCCCAAGAAGCTATTTTAAAGACACCACCTATGAAAAGGGGAAAAAAGATATCCATCAATTTCCAAACAAAAACCCTTAACTTTTTTACCCAAACAACAAACTACAATATGGAAATAATCTCCTAGTAACATGTTAATGAAATAGCGAAACACTTCAAGAATTTTAGTGATTATCAATGGACCTACTTGTGAAAAATTTATCTGTCCACCTGGTTAGCTAGTTGAGAAATCACAAGAAGAAAAAAATCTTATAAGCTCTACACTTAGTTTACTAGCAAAACTGATATGACTGTTTTTCCTTGCAGGCTGACACTTGTGACTACCAATAAGATTTATGCAACTGGAAAGGGTCCAGTGAAGACAGGTTGTTTGTTGAGTGGAAGATATCAACTGAAATTCCTCTGAAGATGACCAATTTTCATTCTGTAGGGATCTCTCAGAAACTTTACCATCTCTCAAATCTACTTGTTCCTTAGGTCTCTTTAGCTCTTCAAATTTCAACAGAAAATTGTATTCATTTTAAAAGCAGACAACAGTAAAACCAAGTAGATTTTTGAAAAAACAACATATATGCAAACTTGTAGAAAGTTTGTATAAGTCTTTCAACAGTCAATCTTTTTTTAAAAAAGTACTTATTTATTGATTTGGCTGCGCCAGGTCTTACTTGCGGCATGTGGGCTCTTAGTTGCAGCATGCGGGATCTAATTCCCTGACCAGGGATTGAACCTGGGCCCCAAGCATTGGGAGTGCAGAGTCTTAACCACTGGACCACCAGGGAAGTCCCAACAGTCAGTATCTTTAGCACATGAAGAAAGTCATTAAAGACAAATCTCTCCTAAAGAAATAGCTTAAGAATATGTATGTATTACTTAAATAAAAATTGTTATCTCAAAAGATGTGGTTATTTTATGTTAAATAACATAAAATGTCTGTTGTAAGGGTAAGTGAAAAAAGAGATATACCCAATATAACAGAAAGTTGCATAGAAGAATGGGTAAAGAGTTGGTAAAGAATTAAGCAGTCTTTTAAAACTAATGTATGCTCTACCTTGAGCTCCTATTTAACAAAATTTTTTTAAAAGGATGCATATCAACAGATCTTTTTCTGCTAAAAATAAATCTTACTTTATACTACCTTTTCCTTGTTTCCTATATCTGCAATTTTCATTCTTTGATTATTCAGAACTCATTGTGTTCTGCAGGGCCAACATCTGTCATCTTTGCCTGCCTAGAACCCATGTCCCTTTCTTCTGGCATAAGCACAGCCATTTTCTTTAGGGAAATTACCCCTAACTATACCTTGGGGTTCAAGAAGTTTACATAAATAGCCTCACAATGATCAAGGGATCAACCCTAGAAGACGAAGACATAACAACTGTAAACATTTATGCACCCAACGCAGGAGCACCTCAATACATAAGGCAAATGCTCACAGCTGTGAAAGGGGAAATCGACATTAACACAAATAGTGGGGGAATTTAACACCCCACTTACACCAATGGACAGATCATCCAGACAGAAAACTAATAAGGAAACAAAAGCCTTAAATGACACATTAGACCAGATACACTTAATCGATATTTACAGGACATTCCATCGAAAAGCAGCAGAATATACTTTCTTCTCAAGTGCACACGAACATTCTCCAGGATAGAGCACATCTTGGGACACAGATCAAGCCTCAGTAAATTTAAGAAATTGAAATCGTATCAAGCAACTTTCCAACCACAACACTATGAGATTAGAAAGCAATTACAGGAAACAAACTGTAAAAAACACAAACACATGGAGGCTAAGCAATATGCTACTAAATAACCAAGAGATCACTGAAGAAATAAAAAAATACCTAGAAACAAATGATAAAGAAAACATGACGACCCAAAACCTATGGGATGCAACAAAAGCAGTTCTAAAAGGAAAGTTTACCGCAATACAATCCTACCTCAAGAAACAAGAAAAATCTCAAATAAACAACCTTATACATAAAGCAACTAGAGAAAGAAGAACAACAAAAAACCCCCAAAGTTAGTAGAAGGAAAGAAATCATAAAGATCAGAGCAGAAATAAATAGAAACAAAGAAAACAATAGCAGAGATCAATAAAACTAAAAGCTGGTACACTTTGAGAAGATAAACAAAATTGATAAACCTTTAGCCAGACTCATCAAGAAATAAAGGGAGAAGACTCAAATCAATAAAATTAGAAATGCAAAAGAAGTTATAACTGACACTGCAGAAATACAAAGGATCATAAGAGATTACTACAAGCAACTATATGGCAATAAAATGGACAACCTGGAAGAAATGGACAAATTCTTAGAAAAGTACCACCTTCTAAGACTGAACCAGGAAGAAATAGAAAATATGAACACACCAATCACAAGTAATGAAATTGAAACTGTGAATAAAAATCTTCCAACAAACAAAAGTCCAGGACCAGATGGCTTCACAGGCAAATTCTAGCAAACATTTAGAGAAGAGCTAACACCTATCCTTCTCAAATTCTTCCAAAAAACTGCAGAGGGAGGAACACTCCCAAACTCACTGTACGAGGCCACCATCACCCTGATACCAAAACCAGACAAAGATATCACAAAAAAAGAAAATCACAGGCCAATATCACTGATGAACATAGACGCAAAAATCCATAACAAAATGCTAGCAAACCGAATCCAACACATTAAAAGGATCATACACCATGATCAAGTGGGATTTATCCCAGGGATGCAAGGATTCTTTAATATACGCAAATCAATCAATGTGATACACCATATTAACAACTGAAGAATAAAAGCCACATAATCGTCTCAATTGATGCAGAAAAAGCTTTCAACATTTATGATAAAAACTCTCCAGAAAGTGGGCATAGAGGGAACCTACCTCAACATAATAAAGGCCATATATGACAAACCCACAGCAAACATCATTCTCAATGATGAAAAACTGAAAGCATTTCATCTAAGATCAGGAACAAGACAAGGGTGTCCACTCTTGCCACTATTCAACAGTTTTGGAAGTCCTAGCTATGGCAATCAGAGAAGAAAAAGAAATAAAAGGAATCCAAATTGGAAAAGAAGAAATAAAACACTGTTTGCAGATGACATGATACTATACATAGAAAATCCTAAAGATGCCACCAGAAAACTACTAGAGCTAATCAATGAATTTAGTAAAGTTGCCGGATACAAAATTAATACACAGAAACCTCTTGCATTCCTATACACTAACAATGAAAGATCAGAAAGAGAAATTAAGGAAACAATCCCATTTACCACTGCAACAAAAAGAATAAAATACCTAGGAATAAACCTAAGGAGGCAAAAGACCTGTGTTCAAAAAACTATAAGATACTAATGAAAGCAATCAAGACAACAAAAACAGATGGAGAGATACACCATGTTCTTGGATTGGAAGAATCAATATTGTGAAAATGACTATACTACCCAAAGCAATCTACATATTCAATGCAATCCCTATCAAATTACCAATGGCATTTTTCACAGAACTAGAACAGAAAATTTTGCATTTTGTATGGAAACACAAAAGACCCTGAATAGCTAAAGCAATCTTGAGAAAGAAAAACAGAGCTGGAGGAATCACGCTCCCTGACTTCAGACTATAATACAAAGCTTCAGTAATCAAGACAGTATGGTATTGGCATAAAAACAGAAATATAGACCAATGGAACAGGATAGAAAGCCCAGAGATAAACACACACCTATGGTCAACTAATCTATGACAAAGGAGGCAAGAATATGCAATGGAGAAATGACAGCCTCTTCAACAAGTGGTGCTGGAAAAACTCGACAGCTACATTTTAAAGAATGAAATTAGAACACTCCCTAACACCATACAGAAAAATAAACTCAAAATGGATTAAAGACCTGAATGTAAGGCCAGACACTATAAAACTCTAAGAGGAAAACACAGGCAGAACACTTTGACATAAATCGCAGCAAGATCTTTTTTGACTTCCCTCCTAAAGTAATGAAAATAAAAACAAAAATAAACAAATGGAACCTAATTAAACTCAAAAGTTTTTGCACAGCAAAGGAGACCATAAACAAGACAAAAAGACAACCCACAGAATGGGAGAAAATATTTGCAAACGAAGCAACTGACAAAGGATTAATCTCCAAAATATACAAACAGCTCATGCAGCTCAATATCAAAAAACAACCCAATCAAAAAATGGGCAGAAGACCTTAACAGACATTTCTCCAAAGAAGACATACAGATGGCCAAGAAACACATGAGAAGATGCTCAACATCACTAATTATTAGAGAAATGCAAATCAAAACTACAATGAGGTATCACCTCACACGGGTCAGAATGGCCATCATTAAAATATCTACAAACAATAAATGCTGGAGAGGGTGTGGAGGAAAGGGATCCCTCTTGCATTGTTGGTGGGAATGTAAATTAATACAGCCAATATGGAGAACAGTATGGAGGTTCCTTAAAAAACTAAAACTAGGACTACCATGTGACCCACAATCCAACTACTGGGCATATTGCCAGAGGATACCATAATTCAAAAAGACACATGCACCCCAATGTTCACTGCAGCACTATTTACAATAGCCAGGACATGGAAGCAACCTAAATGTCCATCAACAGAAGAATGGATAAAGAAGATGTGGTACATATATACAATGGAATATTACTCAGCCATAAAAAGGAACAAAATTGGGTCATTTGTAGAGATTTGGATGGACCTAGAGACTGTCATATAAGAGAAAAACAAATATTGTATATTAACGTATATATGTGGAATCTAGAAAAATGGTATAGATGATCTTATTTGCAAAGCAGAAATAGAGACAGACGTAGACAACAAACGTATGGACACCAAGTTGCAGGGGGGATGAATCGGGAGGTGGGGATTGACATATATACACTGTTGATACTATGACAGATAACTAATGAGAACCTACTGTTTAACTCAGGGAACTCTACTCAATGCTCTGTGGTGACCTAAATGAGAAGGAAATCCAAAAAAAGAGGGGATATATGTATACATATAGCTGATTCACTTTGCTGTACAACAGAAACTAACGCAACATTGTAAAGCAACTATACTGCAATAAAAATTTTTTTTAAATAGCCTCACATCACCAGGAGCAGGGTATATTTACCCAGGTGAGCTAACAAAGGTATTCTATACCCCAGGTCTGAGTGATTGGTCTGGGGCAGGTATGAGGAGTGTGCTTACCTGAGAAAGAAGTCAAGAGAGAAGAAAGCAGAGCTGAGACTTGGAGAGAAAGCAAGGCCAAAAGACATCACTTGAGCTCTTAGAGCCAACCATGCTTGACAGGCTTTTTTACAGCTGGACTTTGTCATGTGAGCCAATACATTTCCTTCAGCCAGTTTAAGCTGGATTTGTGATTCTTGTTGGTTCCTGAATAATACTTACCTTCATACTGCTTTTTTACTGTGTTTCCTATATCTGCAAATTTCCGGTCTTCAAATATTAGAAACTCATGGCGTTTTGCCAGAATGGTTAACTCCTTCATTACATCCAGAGTAAAATCATTCAAAATATCTACATGAGTCTTGAGCATGCAGATTCTGGGTCCTAAAGCATCTGCTAGCTGCAACAGCTCTCTGGACTCTGAAATATCAGCAGACAGGCACAGATTGGTTTCCTTCTTTTGCATAAGCCTGAGAAGCTTTGATGCAACTGGGTGGATCCCAGGCAGCTCTGCACGTGCACCAAAGCTTAGTTCTTTGGGTCCTTTCTTTACAGAAGGGAGAGAACCATTATGATTAGCTGCCACAAAAACATTCTCCTGAATAAATCTCTTCACTCTCTCGACCATCTCAGCATCAATTTTTTTCTGTTGCTCAAGAATCTCCAGCATTTTGGACAATGTATACACTGAGTGGAGACGAATCCCATGCGCCTGCAAATTGTCCTTTCCTCCTTGCTCTCTGTCCAGCAGCACTATGGCATCAGTGACCTTCAAGCCCTCCTTCTGAAGAACCTCAACAGTTTCCAAAACACTGGATCCACTGGTGACAACATCTTCAATGATCAAACAGGTTTCTCCTGGATTAATAGCTCCTTCTACAAGACGCTTAGTACCTAGAAAAGAAAAAATTACATTGACTCTGTTTTAAAGTTATATATTTCAGCCAACTCAAGATGTATATTGCAGTATAAATTTGGCATGTATTCATGAAGAGGGGGATAATCTAAATTATATTTTCTGATCATCTACTTTGGAACTACTTTATTTTTAAAATTCCTAATGAATCTTCAATGTGCCACAATTACTGTTTTGTTCAGTGCCTATGTATTTCAAAATTGTCAAAGTTACATATACAGAACATTTTTAGTAAAACTAGCAAATTATTTAACAGTGTAAAACATCATTTAATGTGTTTATGATCAAAATTTCAAATACAGGTTTTATTAAGGCAAGATCACCTAGGTCATTGAAAGTTATGAAATAAAGAATAGCCCAATATCATCAATGAAATCGTTCCTTTTTCCATTAACAATTTATTTATTCAAGATCAGCCAGACAACTGGCCTTCTGAGCACATAAATGCAGGAGGGAAAATATTCGACAACCATTGAGGTCAATCACCACAGCGTTATGAGCTATGTAATGTAATGTGACTAAACACACTTCCCCACTCCACCCCTACCGCAGACTATTTTCAGATAATCTGCAAACTGTAAATACTCAGGCTGTAGACGACACAGACTCATGGTTTAGAGATTCATTTTTATATTTTCCACTACCAAATTTATCTTATTTTGAAACAGAATAGATATAGTGGGCATTTTGCCTACTTTCTGAACTTTCCACAGGTACTGTCTTTGCCCTTTCCCCAGCTCCTTTCCTTCTCTTGCAGAATTGGCAAGTTTAACTGAATCACCTTAGACGAGAACATAAGACTGTGAGTACTTATAGGTATATTTTAAAATTAATGATCTTATTCTAAGAAATATTTTTGAAGATACATAATAAGGAAATAGAAACAGTAGTCTTATGGCAAGGATTCATATAGATAAACACTATGAAACTAAGTGGCAAAAATATTTGTCTAATTTTTTTATAATGGAGAATTTCAAACAAAACTAGACAAAATAGTATAACAAACCTCCACAAATACAGCACCTCACCACTTAACAACTCATGGGCAATCTTGTTTCAACTATAACTCCAACACCACCCTCCCCCCATAATTTTAGATGCAAATCCCAGACATATGATTTCATCATAAAAATTTTAGAACACACCTGTAAAAAGGACTCTTTTCAAAAATAAGTAACAAAAACAGTATCACGCCAGCATAAAACAACACGAAAAAATCATTAATTTTTAAGGTCGTCAAATATGAAGTCAGTTCCAATACTTTTAGATTGATTTAGTATTAAAGCAGCCCATGTTTAAAACACCCACCTGATAACCTACTGCCATGAACCCATAAAAAAACTCCATTTAGAATTTCATGTGGCATTTACATTGCCTTTTTTTTTTTTTTGCCACCCTGGACGGCTTGTGGGATCTTATTTCCCCAACCAGGGATCGAACCTGGGCCCCCTGCAGTGGAAGTGCAGAGTCCTAACCACTGGACCACCAGGGAATTCCCTTACATTGCTTTAAGAGATTAATTTTATTCATGCAGTTTAAATATAAATACACTTGGAAAGTAAGCGCTCTTAGAACATTCTTCTGATGAGGGAAGCGCTGGTACAAATGTTGGGTTTCATAAATTTGGTGCACAAAAAAAGCACTTTTTTTCATTGCCTAATTAATACAAAGCATTTCACCCCTAGACTCTAAAGGAAAGGGAGGTGATTTATAACAACAGTTAACAAATTCCACAGGCCATAACAACTTAAAGGCCCTATGAAGAATATTCAAGGTGACTATGAACATCAGTGCCTAGAAGAACAAATTGTAAAAGTATCAGGTTACATATCAACTTAAAGCTTATACTATTTTTACTTTACCATAATCCTTTGTTTCCTTCCTTCTAATAAGCATTGGAATTTGGTTGGTTGAACAGATAACCGTGGCCAATGGTAAAGCTGTATAAGGTACTCCACACACAGTATCAAAATTGATCCCTGCATTTTGGGCAGTTTGGAATAAAATTTCTGCAACCTGTAAAAAAACAACACATAAACCAATTATTATTATTATTATTTTAAGTGGTGTATAAATCATGTAACAACATAAAGACAGTAACAACCCAGCAAGGAGAGTCTTAAACCTGATCAGAAAAATATAAATGCCTTTTTGTTAAATTATTCTCTCCACAAATCCCAGTTTACAAATATAAATATAAAAACAGAAGAATTAACCTACTTAGCTAGACTCAGGGCTGTTCCAAGGGCAACATGGAATGTGTTAGGAAAGGCTATGATGTTCACCCTGAAGACTAAGGATGACCCCTAGGCTTCACTGTTTTCCTTAGTAATTCATTATGCTTGTCATGTCTAAACCTATCACCTGTTAGCTTTATTTTCCCAACAGAAGTCTTCAATTAAGAAGTTTCACAAGAGAAATTAAGAAAACAATTGCATTAAAAAGAATAAAACAGGGACTTCCCTGGCAGTCCAGTGGTTAAGACACTATGCTTCCACTGCAGGAGGCACGGGTGCAATCCCTGGTCAGAGAACTAGGATCCCGCATGCCACACAGCATGGCCAACAAAAAAGAAAAAAAAGAATAAAACACTTACAAATAAATTTAACCAAGGAAGTGAAAGACCTGTACACTAAAAACATAAAACATTGATTTAAAAAACAAACAAACTGAAGATGACATAAGTAAATGGAAAAATATTCCATGCTCATGGATCAGAAAAATTAAACTGTTAAAATGTCCATACTAAAAGCAATATACAGATTCAATGAAATTTCTAAAAAATTACAATGGCACTTTTCACAGAAATGGAACAAACAATACTAAAATTTGTATGGAACCACAAAGGACCCTGGATAGCCAAAACAATCTTGAGAAAGAAAACAAAGCTGGAGGTATCATACTCCCTGATTTCAAACTATATTATAAAGTAATAGTAGTCAAAACACTATGGTATTGGCATCAATACAGACACACAGGTCAACAGAACAGAATAGAGAGCCCAGAAGTAAACCTACACATTTATGTTCAATTAATTTACATCAAAGGAGCTAAGAATACACAAAGGGAAAAGAACAGTCTCTTCAACAAAATGGTTTTGGGAACACTAGACTACATTTTACACCATACACAAAAATTAGCTCAAAATGGATTAATGACTTGAATGTAAGACCTGAAACCATAAACCTCCTAGAAGAAAACAGGTGGTAAGTTCCTTGACAACGGTCTTAACAATGACTTTTTGGATTTGACACCAAAAGCAAAGAAATAAAACCAAAAATACACAAGTGGGAAGGTGGTTAAAGATGGTGGAGTAAGAAGATCCTGAACTCACCTCCTCCCATGGACACAACAAATCTACCACTACATTAAGAACAATTCCCTCTGAAAAGAACCTGAGAACTAGCTGAACTGCTACTCCACAACAAAGAATAAAAGGGCACATGGAGATGGGTAGGAGAGTTAGAGACACAGTCTTGCAAAAACTCCATCACTACTTCAGCAACCCATAACCAGGAGGGATCCCACAAATACGGAACTTCTCCCTGATGCTCCACATCAGTCACCCCAACCCTTGGGACCTACACCAGAGAGATGAGCACTCAAAACACCTGGCTTTGAAAACCAACAGGGCTTGGATCCAGGAAAACCATATGGATGTAGGGAATAGAGATCTGCTCTTAAATGACTTGCGTGCAGACTCACTCACCCTGGGGCCCAGCACAAAAGCTGAAGTCTGAAAAAAGCCTAGATCATATGTGAAGCAAATTCACTTGCTAATCTTAAAGTGCCTGCCAGAGGGGCTCTGTTGGGGCTCTCTTCAGGTATGGAACCACTGGCAGACACCATGTTTACACTCTCTTTCTAACTTGCTACTGCCTGCCCTCCCTGCACCACAGCCCCAGCCCCACCAGAGGCAGTGGGTAAATACACCACTTCCCCATGCTTCTGCTGCAGCCTGTCCCCCCACCCTCCACTGACCCTGCGGCCACACCAGTGGTGTGGATACACACCAAAGCCAGCGGGCACATGTAGCCCCAATAGGGGACAGCACTTGAGTGTGTGCTCTCGTTGCTAGGGGGAATTGCATTTCTGGGCCCCACAGGTGTGAAACAATCAAAGACACAGTTTGAGAAACAACCAAGAACTAGAGCAAGGTTAAACAGTAAGGTTCATTTCCCAAACAGGGCCACCCCTTCAAGACTGGAAGAGATAACTGTATCACCTAACACATAGAAACAGAGTCAAGCAAAATGAGAAAACAGGTATACGTTCCAAACGAAAGCAAAAGATAAAACCCCAAGAAAAAACCTTAATGAAACAGAGATAAGTAATTTACCTGATAAAGAACTCAAAGTAATGGTCTTAAAGATGCTCACCAAAATAGGAAAAAGAACGGATGAACACAGAACTTCAACAAAGAGAAAGAAAATATAAAAATGTACCAAAGACAAGTCAAAGAGCTGAAGAATACAATAACTGATCGGAAAAATAAACTAGAGGGGTTCAACAGCAGACAAGATGAAGCAGAAGAAAAGATCAGTAATCTGGAAGACAGGGCAGTAGGGCAGGGAAACTCACCCTAACAGAGCAGCAAGAAACAGAACAAAACACCAGCATTTTAAAAAACAAAAATAGCCTAGGGGACCTAAGGAAAAATATTGAGAATAACATTCACATTATAGATTAGAAGAGTCCCAGAAGAAGAGGAAAAAAAGGGGCAGAAAACTTATTTGAAGAAATAATGACTGGGGAGCAAAGACAAGATGGCAGAGGAGAGGGACTTGAGCTCACCTCTTCTTACAAAAACACGAAAATCACAACTAACTGCTGAACAACCATAGACAAAAAAATGGTGGAACCGACCAAAAAAGATATTCTACACCCAAAGACAAATAAGAAGCCACAATGAGAAGGTAGGAGGGGTGCAATCGCAATAAAATCAAAACCCATACCTGCTGGGTAGGTGACCCACAAACTGGAAAATTATTATACCACAGAAGTTCTCCAACATGAGTGAAAGTTCTGAGCCCCACATCAGGCTCCCCAGCCTGGAGGTCTGGCAATGGAAGGAGGAGCCCCCAGAGAATCTGGCTTTGAAGGCAAGCAAGGTTTGATCACAAGAATTCCACAGGACTGGGGGAAATAGAAACTCCACTCTTGGAGGGCACACAAAAGGTCTCATGTGATCAGGACCCAGGGAATAAAGCAGTAACCTCATAAGAGGCTGGGCCAGACCTACTTGATGGTACTGGAGGGTCTCCTATGGGGGTGGGGTGGGGGAGGCAGCTGTGGCTCACTGTGGGGACAAATACACTGGTGGTGGTAGTTCTGGGGAGTACTCGGCATGAGCCCTCCTGGAGGGTGCCATTCACTCACCAAGACCTGGCCCCACTCAACAGCTGGTAGGCTCCAGAGCTGGCATGCTTCAGGCCAAACAACCAATAGGGTGGGAACACAGCCACACCAATCAGCAGACAGGCTGCTTAAAGTCTTCCTGAGCAAACAGCTGCCTGCAAAACACACCCCCCTGACGTGGCCTTGCCCCACAGAGGGACAAGTCCCAGCTCCACCCACCAGTGGGCAGGAACCAGTCCCTCCCACCAGGAAGCCTGCACAAGCCTTTTAGACAGCCTCATCCACCAGGGGGCAGACAGCAGAAGTAAGAACAACAACCCTGCAGCCTGCAGAAACTGCAATCAAAGAAAGTTAGGCAAAATGATATGGTAGAGGAATATGTCCCACATGAAGGAACAAGATAAAACCCCAGAAGAACAACCAAGTGAAATGGAGACAGATAATCTACTTGAAAAAGAATTCAGAGTAATGATAGTAAAGATGATCCAAGATTTCAGAAAAAGAATGGAAGCACAGACAGAGATGATACAAGAAACATTGAACAAAGACCTAGAAGAATTAAAGAACAAACAAAAAGAGATGAACAACACAGTAACTGAAATGAAAACTACACTAGAAGGAATCAACAGCAGAATAATGGAGGTAGGAGAACAGATAAATGAGCTGGAATACAGAATGATGGAAATCACGACTGTGGAACAGAATAAAGAAAAAAGAATTAAAAGAAATGAGGACAGTCTAAGAGACCTCTGGGACAACATTAAACACACCAACATTCGCATTACAGGGGTACCAGAAGGAGAAGAGAGAAAGGTCCTGAGAAAGTATATGAAGAGATAATAGCTGAAAACTTCCGTAATATGGGAAAGGAAACAGTCACCCAAGTCCAGGATGCACAGAGAGTCCCAGGCAGGATAAACCCAAAGAGGGAGATGATGATACACATGGTAATAAAACTGATAAAAATTAAAAACAAAGAAAAAATATTAAAAGCAATGATGGAAAAGCAACAAATAACATACAAGGGAATCCCCACAAGGTTATCAGCTGATTTCTCAGCAGAAACTGCAGACCAGAAGGGAGTGGCATGATATATTTAAAGTGATAAAAGGGAAGAACATACAACCAAGAATACTCTACCCAGCAAGGCTCTCATTCAGATTTGATGGAGAAATCAAAATTTTTACAGACAAGCAAAACCTAAGAGAATTCAGCACAATCAGACCAGCTTTGCAACGTATGCTAAAGGAACTTCTCTAGGCAGAAAAGAAAAGGCCACAACTAGAAATAAGAAAATTACGAATGGAAAAGCTCACCAGTAAAGACAAACACACAGTAAAGGTAGGAAATCATACACACACAAATATAACCTCAAAACCAGCAACTGTGAGAGGAGGAGAGTACAAATGCAGGATATTGGAAATGCATTTGAAATTAAGAAACCAGCAACTTAAAACAATCTTGTATATATATAGACTGCTATATCAAAACCTCATGGTAATGGCAAACCAAAAATCTACAATAGATACACATACAAAAAAGATATAGAAATCCAAACACAACACTAAAAATAAACTTCAAATCACAAGAGGAGAGAACAAAAGAGAAAGAGAAGAAAAAAGATCTACAAAAACAAATCCAAAACAATTAACAAAATGGCAATAAGAATATACATATCAACAATTACCTTAAATGTAAATGGATTAAACACTCCAATCAAAAGACACAGTCTGGTTGAATAGATACGAAAACAAGACTAGTATATATGCTGTCTACAAGAGACCCACTTCAAAACTAGGGACACATACAGACTGAAAGTGAGGGGATGGAAAAAGGTATTCCATGCAAACAGAAATCAAAAGAAAGCTGGAGTAGCAATACTCCTGTCAGACAAAATAGACTTTAAAATAAAGACTGTAAAGATGTTAAAAATAAATAAATAAATAAATAAATAAAATAAAGTCTGTCACAAGACGCAAAGAAGGACACTGCATAACGATCAAGGGATCAGTTGAAGAAGGTAGAAAAATTATAAATAAATACCCACCCAACATAAGAGCACCTCAATATATAAAGCAAATGCTATCATCCATAAGAGGAGAAATCGACAGTCACACAATAATAGTGAGGGACTTTAACACCCCACTTACATCAATGAACGGATCATCCAGACAGAAAATCAATAAGGAAACACACATCTTAAATGACACATTAGACCAGATGGTCTTAATTGATACTTATAGAACATTCCATCCAAAAGCAGCAGACTACACATTCTTCCCAAGTGCACAGAGAACATTCTCCAGGATTCATTACATGCTGGGCCACAAAGCAAGCCTCAGTAAGTTTAAGAAAACTGAAATATCAAGCATCTTTTCTGATCACAACGCTATGAGATTAGAAATCAACCAAAAAAAACTGTAAAAAACACAAACAAGTGGAGGCTAAACAATATGGTACTAAACAACCAATGGATCATTGAAAAAATCAAAGAGGAAATCAAAAAATAACTAGAGACAAGTGAAAACGAAAGCATGACAATCCAAAATCTATGGGACGCAGCAGAAGAGTTCTAAGAGGGAAATTTATAGTAATACAATCTTACCTCAGGAAACAAAAAACATCTCAAATAAACGACCTAACTTTACACCTAAAGCAACTACAGAAAGATGAACAAACAAACCCCAAAATTAGTAGAAGTAAAGAAATCACAAAGATCAGAGCAGAAATAAATGAAACAGAGATGAAGAAAACAATAGAAAAGATGAATGAAATTAAAATTCCATTCTTTGAAAAGATAAACAAAACAGATAAACCTTTAGAAAAACTCATCAAGAAAAAGGGAGGGCTCAAATCAATAAACTTAGAAATGAAAACGAAGAAATTACAACAGATACCACAGAAATACAAATGACCACAGGAGACTACTACAAGCAAGCAACTATATGCCAATAAAATGGACAACCTAGATGAAATGGACAAATTCTTGAAAAGGTACACTCTCGGAAGACTGAACCAGGAAGAAATAGAAAATATGAACAGACAAATCACAAGTACTGAAATTGAAACTGTGATTTAAAAACTCTCAGCAGGGACTGCTCTGGTGGCAGAGTGGTTAAGAATCCACCTGCCAATGCAAGGGACACAGGTTCAATCCCTAGTCCAGGAAGATCCCACCTGCCGCAGAGCAACTAAGCCTGTGCATCACAACTACTGAGCCTGCACTCTAGACCCGGGAGCTACAACTACTGAGCCCATGTGCCACAACTACTGAAGCCCGCATGCCTAGAGCCCGTGCTCTGCAGCAAAAGAAGCCACTGCGATGAGAAGCCTGTGCACCGCAACAAAGAGTAGCCCCCACTTGCCGCAACTATAGAAAGCCTGCGCGGAGCGACAAAGACCCAATGCAGCAAAAAATAAATAAATAAATAAATAAATATTTTTAAAATAAATAAATAAACAGAAAAACCTCCCAACGAACAAAAGTCCATGACAACATGGCTTCACAGTAGAATTCTATCAAATTTAAAGAAGACTTAACACCTATCCTTCTGAAACTCTTCCAAAAAACTGCAGAGGAAGGAACACTCCCAAGCGCATTCTATGAGGCCACAATCACCCTGATACCAAAATCAGACAAAGATACCACAAAAAAAATTACAGGCCAATATCACTGAAGGACATATACGCAAAACTCCTCAACAAAATACTAGCAAACTAAATCCAACAATACATTAAAAGGATCATACGCCATGATCAAGTGGGATTTATCCCAGGGATGCAAAGATTTTTCGGTATCCATAAGTCAATCAGCATGATACACCACATCAACAAATCGAAGAATAAAAATCACATGATCATCTCAACAGATGCAGAAAAAGCTTTTTAACAAAACTGAACACCCATTTATGATAAAAACTCTCCAAAAAGTGGGCATACAGGGAACATACCTCAACATAATAAAGGCCATATATGACAAACCTACAGCTAACATCATACTCAATGGTGAAAAGGTGAAAGCATCTCTCTAAGATCAGGAACGAGCAAGGATGTCCACTCTTGCCACTTTCATTCAACAGTTTTGGAAGTCCTAACAATGGCAATCAAAGAAGAAAAAGAAATAAAAGGAATCCAAATTGGAAAAAAAGAAATAAAATACTCACTGTTTGCAGATGGCATGATACTATACATAGAAAATCCTAAAGATGCGACCAGAAAACTATTAGAGCTCATCAATAAATTTGGTAAAGTTGCAGGATACAAAATTAATACACAGAAGTCTCTTGCATCTCTATACACTAACAACAGAAGATCAGAAAGAGAAATTAAGGAAACAATCCCACTTGCCAGCACATCAAAAAGAATAAAATACCCACGAATAAACCTGCCTGAGGAGACCAAAGACCTTGACTCTGAAAACTATAAGACACTGATGAAAGAAATCAGAGATGACACAAACAGATGGAAAGATATACCATGTTCTTGGACTGGAAGGCTCAATATTGTCAAAACAATATACAGATTCAATGCAATCTACAGATTCAATGCAACCCTATCAAACTACCAATGACATTTTTCACAGAACTAGAACAGAAAAATTTTTAACTTGTATGGAGACACAAAAGACCCCAAATAGCCAAAGGAATCTCGAGAAAGAAAAACAGAGATGGAGGAATCAGGCTCCCTGACTTCAGATTATACTACAGAGCTACAGTCATCAAAACACTATGGTACTGGCACAAAAACAGAAATATAAATCAGTGGAACAGTATAGAAAGCCCAGAAATAAACCCATACACCTATGGTCAATTAATCTATGACAAAGGAGGCAAGACTATACAATGGAGAAAACACAGTCTCTTCAATAAGTGGTGCTGGGAAAACTGGACAGCTATGTAAAAGAATATTAGAACATTCTTTAACACCATATACAAAAATAAACTCAAAATGGATTAAACACCTAAATGTAAGACCAGAAACTATGAAACTCTTAGAGGAGTACATAGGCAGGACACTCTTTGAAATAAATTGCAGCAAGATCTTTTTCAATCCGTTTCCTAGAGTAATGGAAATAAAATAAAAAATAAACAAATGGGACCTAATTAAACTTAAAAACTTTTGCACAGCAAAGGAAACCATAAACAAAATGAAAAGACAACCCACAGAATGGGAGAAAATATTTGCAAACGATGTGACTGGCAGTGAATTAATCTCCAAAATTTACAAACAGCTCATGCAGCTCAATATCAAAAAAGCAAACAACCCAATAAAAAAAGGGCAGAAGACCTAAATAGACATTTCTCCAAAGAAGACAGACATAGAGATGGCCAAGAGGCACATGAAAAGATGCTCAACATCGCTAATTATCAGAGAAATGCAAATCAAAACTACAATGAGGTACCATCCACACCAGTCAGAATGGCTATCATCAAAAAGTTTACAAACAATAAATGCTGGACAGGGCTTGCAGAAAAGGGAACCCTCCAACACTGTTGGTGGGAACACAAACTGGTACTGCCACTACGGAGAACAGTATGGATGTTCCTCAAAAAACTAAAAACAGAGCTACTATATGATCCAACAATCCCACTCCTGGGCAGATATCTGGAAAAAACCATGGTTCAAAAGGATACATGCACCCCAATGTTCATTGCCGTGCTGTTCACAATATCCAAGACATGGAAGCAACCTAAATGCCCATCAACACATGACTGGATAAAGAAGATGTGGTATATAAATACAATGGAATATTAATCAGCCATTAAAAAGAATGAAATAATGCCATTTGCAGCAACATGGATGGACCTGGAGATGATCACACTAAGTGAAGTAAGTTAGACAGAGAAAGACAAATATCATATGATATCCGTTATATGTGGAATCTAAAAAGAAATGACACAAATGAACTTATTTACAAAACAGAAATAGACTCCTAGACTTAAAAAACAAACTTATGGTTACCAAAGGGAAAGGCGGTGGGGGCAGGGAGGGATAATTGGGAGTTTGGAATTGACATATACACACTCCTATATTTAAAATAGATAACCAACAAGGTCCTATTGTATAGCACAGGGAACTATGCTCAATATTCTGTAATAACCTAAATGGGAAAAGAATTTGAAAAAGAATAGATACATGTATATGTATAACTGAATCACTATGCTGCACACCTGAAATTAACACAACATTGTTAATCAACTATACTCTAATATTAAAAAAAAACACAATTCAAAAAAAAAGGAAAGAATGACTGAAAATTTCCTATTCCAAAGAAGATGAACCCAAAGAAACCTGAAGATCTGAACAGACATTTTTCCAAAGACATATCGATACAAATGGCCAACAGGCATATGAAAAGATGCTCAATATCACTAATCATCAGGGAAATGCACATCAAAACCACAATGTGATATCACTTCACACCTTTCAGAATAGTTTTTATCAAAAGAGCAAGAAATAATAAGTATAAGGACTTCCCAGGTGGTCCACTGGTGAAGAATCCGCCTTCCAATGCAGGGGATGCGGATTCGATGCCTGGTTGGGGAACTAAGATCCCACATGCCACGGGGCAACTAAGCCCATGTGCCACAACTACTGAGCCCGTGTGCTGCAAACTACAGAGCCCATGAGCAACAACTAGGGAGAAAACCCGCATGCCACAACTAGAGAGAAACCCACATGCTGCAATGAAAGATCCCACATGCCACAATGAAGATCCCACATGCCACAACTAAGACCTGATGCAGCCAAGAATAAAATAAATTAATTTAAAAAAAAAGAAATAATAAGTGTTGGTGAGGATGTGAAGAAAATGGAACCCTTGTGCACTGATGGAGAAAATGTTAATTGGTGCAGCCACTGTGGAAAATAGTATGGAGGTTCCTCGAAAAATTAAAAACAGAACTCCCATGTGATCCAGCAATTCCACATCTGGATATTTATCTGAAAAAAAATGAAAACACTATCTTGAAAAGATATCTGCACCCCCATGTTCACTACAGCATTATTTACAATAGCCAAGATATAGAAACAACCTAAATTGCAAAACAACCATGAATGAACAAGTGGATAAAGAAAATGTGGTATACACACACACACACACACACAAAATGGAATATTATTCAGCCATGATAATTGTAAAACACTGACATTTGCTCAGCGTAGATGGACTTTAAGGGCATTATGTTAAATAAGTGAGACGGAGAAAGACAAATACTTCATACCACATACTTTATATGTGGAATCTTACAAAAACCATCAAACAAAAAGATAAGTCATAGATACAGAGAACAAATTGGTGGTTGCTGGAGGCAGAGGGTAGTGGGTAGGCAAAATGGGTGAAGAGATTCAAAAGGTACAAACTTACAGTTATAAAATAAGTAAGTCATGGGGATGTAATACACAGCATGGTGACTATAGTTAATAATACTGTATTGCATATTTGAAGGTTACTGAGAGATCTTAAAAGTTCTCAGCACAAGAAAAAAAAATTTGTAACTATGAACACAGACGTGTTAACTAGACTTGCTGTGACAATCATTACACAATATATACAAATAGTCACTACGTTGTACACCTGAAACTAATATAATTTTATATGTCAATTATATCTCAATAAAAAATCAATGGAAGAACATACACCAAAGTGTTTTCTTAAAGTTTTCATAGGACTTCCCTGGTGGTGCAGTGGTTAAGAATCTGCCTGCCAATGCAGGGGACATGGTTTCGAGCCCTGGTCCAGGAAGATCCCAACTAAGCCCACGCGCCACAACTACTGATGCTGCACTCTAGAGCCCATGAGCCACAACTACTGAGCCCGTGTGCCACAACTACTGAAGCCCGCGCACCTAGAGCCTGTGCTCCGCAATAAAGAGAAGCCAGTGCCACGAGAAGCCTGTGCACCGCAACAAAGAGTAGCCCCTGCTCGCTGCAACTAGAGAAAGCCTGTGCACAGCAACGAAGACCTAACACGAAGAACCAACACAGCCAAAAATAAATTAATTAATTAAAAAGAAAGGTGACTTAAAAAAAAAATAAAGGTCTCATAAATACAGAGCCTACTGTGTGAAGCATTAGTTGATAATATCCTTTTCTACATAAATCATCACATTTTAACGCCAGAATGCATACTCCCACCCAACACCATCTTATTTTAAGAAGAAAAGCAGAGTTACTTAGTGAACTAGATCAGAGGTGTTCAAAATTTTTTGTTCCTGTATTTCTAAAGATTTGAAAAATTTATGAATATTTTTAAGCTACAAAAAATGTAACTTCTAGAGTACTGAAGAAATTAACATATTATCCTAGAACTGGTACATCACTCCTTTAAGTGAATACAATGGGATCCAAATTCTATACTGATTTGATACTCAACATCTGCTTTAAAAAAAATGAAAATGCTGAATTATGAACTTGGAAAATTTTACATTTTTTTGAACTCATATTTTCATTCCATTGTCTCCACAAAATTTTATTCTAATGCAATATATATCTGTGCTTGAAAAACTTTTACTGATCATTCTATGATACTTCTCCACAACAAAAATGTATGTAAACTGAAATTTTAAATTGTAAATTTAAAAAATTTCCTGTGACCATAAGTCTCTAAGTGTTAAAAATTCTGTTATTATTACAATTGTTATAAGCATAAAATTAATTAAAACATAATCCGCAAATTTTGATAGAAGCATAAAAACAGATTATTTTGGAAATGCATTTCTTAGTGAGATGAATGGTACCTGATCCTGGCAATTAATTTACGTATCTACTCTAGTTGACTATTACTTCTAGGAAGTCAGAGTTCAGTGTAAGTTCTTTTGCTTTTTGGGGGTGCAAATAATAAGAAACCCTATTTGCATAAATAAGTAGACATGAAAGGAGTTCTGTTACATCTAGCTCTCTCAATATTTTGCACTCCTTCTGAGTTAACTACCAAAAATCACAGACACATACACACACCCCAAAATCTAGTATCAAAAATAATTTTTAGTCATCTGTTAACTGGTGACTTTTTCAAATATAAACCAACTTTTCAAAGGAAGATCCCTAGTCATTCACTTTCTCAGCACTGATGAGATGCACCACAGCAAGGTTCTGGATGGAGAGAATAGTCTAACCCACACCAACTAGTGCTTCAGTCTTTTTTTTTTTTTTTTGAGGTATGCGGGCCTCTCACTGTTGTGGCCTCTCCCGTTGCGGAGCACAGGCTCCGGACGCGCAGGCTCAGCGGACATGGCTCACGGGCCCAGCCGCTCCGTGGCATGTGGGATCTTCCCGGACCGGGGCACGAACCCGTATCTCCTGCATCGGCAGGCAGACTGCCAACCACTGCGCCACCAGGGAAGCCCCAGTGCTTCAGTCCTTTTCATAATAACATCAGACTGGTGTTCACAAAGGGCGAACATAAACCCTTAGTGGTGGAGAAAACTTACATAAGTCTTCTAGATAGAACTTCTGTGATAACTGAAAGGTTCTATATCTGCACTGTCCAATAAGGCAGCCGTTAGTCGCATATGACTATAAATTTAAAAATTCATAATGCTCAATATTAAAAATTCATAATGCTCAATATTAAAAATTCATAATGCTCAATATTCATACGCGGCTAGTAGATACTCTATTAGACAGCACATTTAGACCCTTCTACTTACACTGTGGTCTGCAGCTTTTGCTGGCAGCTTGTGAGAAATGCATAACCTCCCACCCTGCCTCAGGCCTACTCAATCAGAGTATGCATTTTAACAAAATTCCAGGTGATTCCTATCTACTCAGAGTTTAAGAAGCCTTGTGCTAGAAAACTCTAATCTGTACAAAGTTTTTCCCTTTTATTCACCAAAAAACTGCCTCCATGAAATGTCCACTCTCTGGCCTTAATTCTTGCTCCTGGACACACAGTGCAAAATCGAATCCCCCTTTCCTAGCAAGAGCCCTTCCAAGTATTTAAGCAGCTACCAAATTCTCCCCTCACACACCTTTTCCTCCCTTCCCCCCGCCGTCCCATTGTCACGAGGTTAAATACGCGGAACTCCTTCATGTACTTCTGTGCAAGACAAGGCCCCAAACTGGGTTTCCCCCGACTCTCTTGCAGAGCACGTGTCAAAGCAAGCGAGTCACAGTGCAGGCTGCCCTCTAGGTCCTCAAAAGCCTAACAGTTCCTGGTCTCTGGGCTTCGCAAACAGACTCCACCAGGCCGATAGTAGGGTCGACCCGCCTGCTTGGCTCTTTTGCTCTCACCCACAGCCCAACTCCGGTCATCCCCCCGTTCCTCCTGGTCCCCATCCCCGCCACCCAACCCTCTTGTTTCCTTTCCTGGGTAGGTACCTGACTCAAAATACGGGGTCGAGACACGATGCCCCGTAGATCGATGTACAAGGGGGAAGAGAGCCCGCTCTTCAGCACGAAGTTCCCAAACTTGAAAGCCTGCACGTCGTACAGACCCATTACCAATGACTCCAAAGCTGCAACATCGGCCGCCATCGTCTCCCTCTCCCAGTTCACTCCGAACTCCAAATCGCCGCTTAGCCGCGGCGCCCAGTGACGTCACCTGAGAAATCCCGCCTCTTCCGGCCCTTTTTCCGGCGGCTGGGCGAGCTCTCTCCGCTCAGCTCCGGGTGCCAGGTAGCGAGGGCCCAGGGTTTCAGGTCCGGTTCCGGGCAGTGGTAGCGAACTTTACCCCGACGCTGTCTGTGGGTGAGATCGCTGGACTTTGAAGCCCCAATAGTTAGATTGGCTCCAGGATCATAAAATCAAGACTCTCAAGAGAATTTGTATGAATCCTGCCTACTTTTTATAGCACAGTGTCCTCTTAATTCTCCTTCTTGGGCGAGCATATCTTTATTTGCCCGTTATTAAACACCACTGTCCCCTCCCCTCCCCTTTCTCCAAATAGAGTGTAAGTTCTGGAAGACGGGGACCTTTGCTTAATTCTTTTATTAACTTCATGGCATTTGGCAAATGTCAGTGTCATAGCAATTTGCACATGGGACCATAAAGCTCTTAGCAGGTAATTGTTCATTACCTCTTCTGTCGGCCCTCTGCGTCTGGAGGAGGACGTGGGTTTAGTCCCATTTAGAGTAGCACAAGTGTTTGGCACATAATACGTGTATAGCAGATGAAGAAGAGAGGGAAGAGAGCAGAAGAAGATGAATTGATACCTTGGTATCAAGGTTATGCAGGAGGATAATCATGCCAGCTAATCTGAAAATCTAAGCGTATTTTGTATTCACAAATTCCTTAAAGTAGAGGAAATTCCCATTGTGGGTAGAAGGCAATACTTTAAGGATAATTACCTTTAAAACCATAAGACTCACGATTGTTACTCATAAAATTGACTCTCAAGTCATTTCTATGTTTCTATGTTCTTTTATATTTGTCTGTTTTCTCTGAAGGCAAGATGACCAGCCAGTGTGAAGGAGCCCATGCTTTTGACAGTTCTCATTTCAAATAAATGCAGTAAAATCTTGATGAAATAGAAACCCACTGTTAAAACATTTTTCTTCTTATGTGCAAAATAATCTAATCAAAATACTTCAATCCCAAATGCTTGTCAGCCTTAAGAATAAAATGGCTTGTTAGTTTACCAACAAAATGAGTTTTACTTGGGAATGTCAGAGGAATTGCGTTTGAGGCATGGAAATTTGCAAAACATAGGCAAGTCTGGAGAACAAAGGCGAGGAATGTTACTTTACAGAGAAACAGGGGAAGTTGGGAGGGGCTGCTTTGAAGGAAAGTCCATTGGAGGAAATCAAGAGTTCAGGGTCGTGACAGTTTCTTATTGGCTGCGTTGTTGGTGTGCAAGGAGAACATATTCCGCCCTCGTGCTAGGGAAGTTAAGTAAGCATCTTCCTGCCCAGGGATGTAAAATAAGCTGCATAGGGTGGTATGTGCTGGTGTGTGCATGAAAGCTCCTCCTTCAGGAATTCCTCACTCCACTTTAAATGAGATTTTCCTTTATTAGTTTTCACACACTCTAGCTAATTTACAGTGTACTATGAATCACTTTCATTTGCACTTGGGTGGCACACACAGACTCTTTCAAAGCCTGATCATGTCTGCAGAGTCTAATCCGGATTCCTGGAGTCCACAATATGTTGCATAAACTTGTGAGATCCATCCCAAATGGCCTGCCAATTTTCTAACGAAGTTGCCAAATAAAACATCAGAATGAAGTTAACAACACACAGGGAGGCGTATTTGGCACTTTTGGATAGAGAAATGCCTTTGAATACTTCTCCAGGCAACAAAATTGTTGCTTTCTTTCCAAATGCTGGGCAAAATGTGTTATGTAATAATAACGCACTATTTTCACCTTGTCAAAGGCTTTCATATATTTGGAGGAAGAGCAAAAAAAAAAAATTACTCTTTTCTTTCTACCAGAAGTTTTAATTAGAAAACAAAAGACCACCAGAAATAATATCTTTAGTATAGTATATTTATAGGAATGCATAACTTGAGATGTACATTTTGAAGTTTCATCCATAACTTATAACATTTACTGTAGTAATAATAACAAGACAGCAGGTCATCACTTTACAACATCACACATGAGTGATTTTGACTTACAAATAAAATATTTACAACCTACCTTTACAAAACGACGTTGTGTGCATACAAAATGAACAACTGCAGAAAAATTTAAAAATAATGAGACAACCAAAAACCCAGAAGATACACTTAAGGCAGACCAGCAAGACACCGAAATAATTAAGGCTGTGGAATTCTTCTGCACCTTGAAAATATAGAGCTATTTATCAATACTGTGGAGTGATTTTAAATCAATTGTTACAAGCCTGATGGAAGTACGTACTTATACGTATATGCATAATGGTCCCTATGGGGAAACCTGTCCACTTATGGATAAGGCCCTTTATCTGAATGGCCAGAGAAGCCCACCCCAAACTCTCAAAAGACTTGGTGGGGAGGGGTCACTCAAAACCAAGAGGTGCCAGTGAAGTTTGCAAACCAACTGTTAAATATTCAAATATAAAGATCCTTCTGACTCCAGGTAAAAGGAATAACCTATATGATGGTCCCACTATGTTTCAAGCTTTGTTCATTTGGCTTTGTAGACTTCAAAAGACAGCAAATAATTCCCCAGTGAGTAGAATCTAACCCTACCTATCAGCCCTAATGGTTTTGAATGGCCCTAGATGGTTTCCTACTAGAAAAATTGACACACCTGGGCTGTCTTCAACCGGATAGATTTCTGCATATGAGCAATAACATATACATACATATTATACACTATATACATGTACAGATGTACATATATCCATATTTTCCAACAGTTTGCACTTTGATCACTACTGTTCTCTGACTAGGATCTCATTCTGAAGAACAGGTTTAGTTTTTTCACAGTCTTCACATTTGTCCTAACTACTAGTTTTACTCACCTTCCCCACAGAGTAGGCTGAAGTTTGGCAGAAACAGAAGTAAAAGCACCAGGGTCAAAAAAATCAAACACAGAGATGACAGATATGGCTTAAGTTAGTAAGAGAAGATGTGTGTTTTGTTAACTTCAAATTCATAACCACAGTCTTTGAGATCACAGTAACAGTCCCCATAACACTCCAGAATGTGGCTTCATTTCCTGATGGAAATCAGGCATTGATGGAACTATTATACTAGCTATTCCTGGGCTAGCAAATTCGCTTGCTTAAATTAAGTCTCAGGATTGGGACTCTGAGAATTGTCATTTGCACTCTTTTCTACCACCCTCCATTTTCTCAGCCATCCTCACTATCTGAAATAACATTTATCTGAATAAACAGTTAATCTTGATCATTTGAATAAAAAGTAAATCTGACCACATTTTAGAATCTCCCAGTAAATAGGCTGACAGGAAACACAATAGCCCATGAGTATTAATTTCAGTATTTTCATAAATGTCCCTTAAAGATGAAAATTTGTCTTAGAGTAATTGTTTTTTCCTCTCCTCTAACTTCTACATGTACTGAAAATGAGGAAGAAATGTCTTTCATAGAAAATATGGCCTGTGATATTTCTGTGCTCTACTATTTTTGTATAGATTTCTCACATGCATAATATTCTCTATTAAAGACGTCTAATGCTATGGACAAATTTCAGCCGTTTTTAATCCTCTAAAATTAATGAAACAACTAAGAGCCTTATAGTTTTTAGAAAATGGATATTAATGTGGTAGCTCCCCTTTTCTTAGTGGAGAATTGGTAAACCTTATCCTTCCTAACTCCAACCTGGGTTTAATCATTCATTTCCAAATGATCCCTAGATTTTAAATAGTTAAGAAAAACTGTAATGTAAATAAATACACTGAAAGCCCACATACTATGCTTGCCAGACTCCACAGAGATGCTACACAGGAGAGAAATAAATAAGGCCCACATTCCTCAAAACTGAACAAGGAAGTGGTGAGTTTGCACTTTTGCCCTACCACAGAGACCCCTTATGTTTGAAATATTTCCTCTTCTATCAAATTCATGGGACAAGGTTTTAGTTAATACACAGAAGTAACCACCATCTAGTTTATAACATATTTGCTCCCTCATATTCTCACAAATCTAAATTTCCATGCTCTTCCACAGGTCAAGAAAAAAGTAATGACTAACCCACGGGCACTAAATCATGGAGACTATGGAAAAGCAAATATGCTACTCCTGAAACACCTAATTATCTTTAAAAAAAAAAATCCAAGGTTTCCCCTCCAAAAACTAACAGTCCAATTCATTTCTACACCTGTGTGTCTAATGTGCCTCATTATAGATACCTGTGAGAATCTGAAGAAATGAGTTGTGATATCAGAAAATATTTTATTCTCACTTCTGCACTCCCAGTGAGGAAAGTGGCTGTTTGGGCTCTTCTCTGTCAATTTTTCTAGAGCATAAAGCTTGAGAAGAGCGTCACGGTTGCTTTGGAGGGTATCTCACTCTTTGCTTCTGCCATAAGACATACTGGAGAAAACAGTTTATTGACAAACACTTCATCAGCTCTCCTAACCTTTTTCTGTAACAAGCTTTTAAATGATTGAAATTACAGGCTAAGACCAAATAACATTCAGACAAAGAGCACCTAGTACTTCCAATTAAAATTAATTTATAGAATTGAATCTCATGAGTTTTCAAATGGTATCTAAAGACATGAATATTGAAATCCTGGAATGTTCAAAGTTACTATCGATGAAATTCTTAGCACTGGCAGTGTGTAGCACTTTAAAAAAATCAAAGTATTTTCTAGACATCCCAACTAAGGTATTTTCCCAACATTCCTATGAGATTAATTCCTCCCTCCACCCCCCCAACTCCCATTTTAACAATGGGGACATTTGGGGCAGAAAAAACAAAGACTTTCTGTAAGAAAGGACGAATCAGGAATAGCTGAGGTTGAAACTCAAGAATTCCTGGGCTCACCCTATGTTCAGATGGTTTCATTTAAAAGATATTTTAAAATAAAGGAAAAAATGCTGCAGTATCAGTCAATCTAAATACAATGAACTTCTTTATCTCCCAAGCTCCCCTCTGAAAGGCACTACTATTTATAAAGACTTGTGAACCACAGAGCGGTGCAGCCACCTTTTCCTCTGCTTCCTCTACTCCCCCAAGAGTGTTTATGGCTGTCAGAGACCTGAAGGACACCTCCAACGTTATGACTGTTTTCTTTAAAATGTTCCCACATTCAGCTGTAAGTGGATATAAATCTATTTAATGTGAAACAAATATAAAAGATGAAGTAAATTATTATACCTTAGAAAAATTATTGTGGGTTGTCCCTGATCTTTTCCTTCTTTCTGCATCCCACCCTTACAAAACAAAAACCCCCAAAATCCTATGCAATGAATATAAGCCAAGTAAGAAACGTGTGACCTTAACCAACCAAATGACCTTTCCCATTTCAACTGGAAGTTCACTCTTACTAATTCCTAGTTAAGTTTTGATTGCAAGAACTACCATAATTATAGTAGAAGGGGACCATTTCCTTGTCTCTCCCCTCTTCTCTACCACAAATACTGTATGTGTACATATATCCTATTAATAAATATCTCTGCCAAAACAGGTACAAGAAAGTGGTTCCTAATCCTTCATCCCTCACCACAGTTGCCCACAGAGCAACCTAAAGTGTATTTCCCAACCCCATCTTCTGGGATTCCTTGTTATTTCCAACTTGCTGTGGAGAATTCTTGAACCAGGAATGTGATCATCTTATCCCTGTTGCGAAGGACCAGGAACTTTGCAGACAGGATGCCTCCCTGTTAGTTTTCTTCAGTTATCAAACTATATAAAATAGACACCCTTTCTTTTGGGGCCTCTATTAAATCCATTCTACTCTAATGATTGTACTTTGGGTCCAGTTAACAAAGTCATACTACTTTTCATTTCTCTGTCCCTCCTCTCCTGTCTCTTCACTTCCCCAACATGTGTACTTGGGGGAGATTCCAAACAACCGCCCATCTGGACCATCCCAACTCTGATGTAAAACCTGTTATAAAAGCTTTGGCTCTGCCTAATACTCAGTCAACTGCCCTCCCGACAACACGACTTCATAAACGCTCTCCTGTGCAGTCTGGACTCCATTGTCCTTCTCAAGCAGAAACTCAGCTTGTCTCCTACATGGTCATAAAAATTCACAATGACTCAGCAGGGGGCTCTTTATTCATCATCCACAGTGGATGGAACAGAACTTGCCAAGCCATACTGTACAGATATTCGGAATCCTCAGTGCCTGTAATCTATCCCATGATGTGCCCTAGGGACCAGGCTTTCTTCTTTTATGCTGTATCTTATAATGAAGGCATGTTTACTAAAAGAGTTTTTAGTAAATATGTTTTAAATTTCAAAATATTGTATCATATAGTATTTGTATATAGCTATGGGTTTGAATGAAGAATATGAAGGGTTAGTCAAGAGAGAGCTCTGAGGAAGGGAGCCTTGATGACCCAGGGCCATATGAAAACTGGGAAACAAATACAGTCAGAGTCAGTTTCCACATATTTGGTTAATCCTGAAAATACATAAGTGCTATCTAGTCTTATTGCTTGTACTTTCTACTAATTTATTAATCTATAATCTTGGATGGGATGAGGTGGAAGGTGGATGAGGAAACTGACTTTGTTACCAATGGAAAAGAATGATGAGTATTTTTAATTCTACATTTCCACTGTGGGAATAAGTGTTTTTATATATTAAAGTTCAGGCTTAGTTTCCATCATTCCTCTTCATTAAGATTGGTTTGTAGTTCTATTGATCCTTCATAAACGTTCTGCTTGCACTTCTGTGCTGCATGATTTTAATTTTCTCAATCCTACTACAGGAGAGAAATGATGCCATTAAACCTGATTTGGACAAACAGTTAAGTTATATTTTTAAAATATCATTCGCATAACAGCAATTTTAAAAACACATTCTCGGAAACAAAGGGTGGATCATGTACAAATACAAAAACAAAAACTCTTTCCCAAAAACCAAAAAAAACAAAAAAAAACCAAAAGAAAGAAAGGAAGAAAAAACCATGAAATGCCCAGGTTTAATTTTTTTTTTCCACCAGTGGAAAAAAGGGCAGTTCATAATCATCTTGTACAGAGAATATACACCAGAAAGCAGCGTTGGCCTCAAAGTGCAATTAGTCCTTTTAGCCCAGGGAAATATTGGTGGCTGAGAGGTGATATTGCAATCACAGTTAAAACTCAATGCTCTATTAGGGTGATGTATCAGATTTTATTCCATGGCTTCAGAAAGGACTTGGGACCAGGCCTTTAAAAGGCCTATATGGCTGCCTCCTTTTGGTAAGCACCCCTTCACTTCCATAAGGGGTTAGAAATAAAGCAGGCCAGCTTTCGGAGGACTGCATTCTGCAGCGGCAGAAGACATCAGAAAGCTTGTTATGTTGTTCACAGGAACTGTAGGAAAGGTTTCTGTTTGCACTTTTGTATGAACCTGTTTTATTTGTTACCTATTTTAAACCAAGTGTAGACATAAAAAATAGCCCCACACCTCTTACTGTATTTGGACTTATTTCCTGGCAGGCTTTCCTGCCAGATGAACTCTGAGCTGCCAGTGAATCTGGGGATAGCATTTCATAAACAGAACCTAGGTTAGTCAAATACCTGTGACTGAGAGAAAAATCTTCTCATTCACAGATTGCGAAAGGGTAACATTGCTTTCTCTTAATGCACAGGTTCTGGTAAAAGAGTTCTATACAAGATATATAAAATGCTCTAAAAAACCTGTCATCTAATTGTGCTTAGTCAAAACAATGTAATGCTTCAGTAAATAAGTCACTGTCTTAACTGGAGTACTCAAAGTTACTTATGATTGATTTCATATATATCTCTATATTATAAAACTCTGAAAGCTGAATGCGATATATTTTACTGTGTGTGTACATGTATCCTATTAAGAAACTATATCTAAGTAATCTAATCCAGTATAGTTGACATACATGACATCTCTGTTAAATAGAACTTTTTGCTTAAAATTTCAGCAAAGGCGGAAATGTTTTATACTCACTTCAGTGAGCTGAAGTTTTGCCCAGTTAACCACTCATTTTGGAACACGCAATTAAAATTTCATAACAGCTGCTATTCTTCTTATCTTTGCCTCTCTTTTGAATACTTTCCATGACTCTTTGCATCTGTATCTCTTCTGGATGACCTTCTGAAAAGTCCCTGGATTTAGGGTGATTTTACTGCTGCTCAGACCCTGAAAAACCACTGAGGAGGTTTAAGAGGTACATCTCTCAATCCAGAAAACCGCGTGGAGTGAAATAATGAACAGAATTATTTACAGACACATTCAGTCTTGCTTTGGTTCACACTGCACTTCCATGTGAAACCTCGAGGGCTGGGAGATGGCTACGTCCCTTGGTTTACCCGGTTGACAATGTAGCTCTTGACGTTGGGAATAGGCCGAACATCATTCTGGTGCTTGCGGCGCTCTATGAAGCATGCCAGGCGGGAGGTGTCCAGGGGGATTTTGGAGTAGCTGCCATTGTGGGGCTGCAGCCATGGATGCTGCAGGCAGGTGGCTGCCGTGGGCCGCCTCCGAAAGTCTTCCTGTAGGATCACATTGATGAAATCTCTGGCAGCATTGCTCACGCCACAGAAGTACTCATGGGGGAAGCTGAAATCCACCCTGCATACGTTGATACATGTCTCCTCCTTACTCTCATCCAAGAAGGGGGAGACCCCGCTCAGCATGACATATGTCAAAACCCCGATGCTCCAGATATCAGTGCCCAGGGACACAGGGATGCCTTGGATCACTTCTGGGGCAGCAAACTCAGGGTTCCCAAGCAGGTGGTGGATGTGGAAGTGACCTGAGATCTGGACAGCATCCTCTAAGTCAATGAGCTTCACTCGAGGCACTGGAATCCGAAGGTCAATGAGCAGGTTTTCAGGCTGCGGAGATCCAAGGAGGCAGGGATAAGAGAAGGCAAGTTCAGCTCTCTGTTTTGACTACCAGTGGGACTCCATCCATTCAGACATGGTTCTGCCATTCTTTGATAAAGCCTGTAGTGTATGGGACATTCCCTATGTTCAAACTGAACTAAACTCTGAGGTTAAATGGTACTTTACGGAAGTTGTTTGACATTGGAAACCATGTCTTCTTAACTAGCCCTTACTTCTGCACTAAATCAAGAAAAGAATAAATTATTTATTTTGAAGAACAGGGGCTTCTTTTTGAAAATGATGGTGACATTTAGTGGATTCCTTCTATAACGTTAGACAAAGTGGTTAAAGCCTCCCTACCTTCTCTAACCCCAGGTGTCATGTGACTCTGGAGTGTTCTCACTAATTCACGAATAACACACTTAAATTGTGACAACCCATTTTGTGTTTAATATTCATAGGGATTCTAATGTAAGTAAATAAAATGAGAATTTACCTCCCTGAAGGGTAATGACTGGCAGGTTAGACTTAACCATTTCCCTGCTAGGGTTGCTACTTCTTATTACCTTTATGTCCAAATGTGCAACCCTGCAGTTGTGAAGGTACTGCAGGGCTTCCATGATGTCTCGTATGTAGAAAGCTACTTTTTCTTCCATCAGCTCATCATGATTCATAAGGTAGTCTAAGAGTCGGCCGTCATCCATCCTGAAAATAGGGAGGAAAAGGCAAAGGAAATATGTTTATAAAGAAAACGGAAAAATAACACACACAAAAATCTGTAAGTTTGCTAACATTTCTCCTACTCCCTATTATAAATGAAGATCAATGTTGCAACACATGCATATTTTAGTTAGAGCCCAAAGTCAGTACAATGTTCAGAACTTATATTAAAAAGATAGATAGATAGATAGATAGGTAGATGCATGCATGCTTCAGGGAAGAAATCCGTATAACCTTAAGACATATTATGTTTCATTAACTTTTGTAACTGCTCACAAGGAAAAAGGTCTGACACCCCTTTAAGAGAGGTTAGATTGCAAAATAGAGGAAGGAGGGAGAGAGAGATCTTGCAATTGTCTGAATAAGTGGAATCTGGTGGCTTCAAGGAACCTCATATATGTCTTGCAAATAGCTTTTACTTGTCAATTTTTAGTTGGGGAAAAATAGAAACTAGGCATAGTTTGATCTTGGCATTCTTGACCCCCCTTTTGAATCCCAGCCCTCTTGGGCAACCTTCCAATCTTAAAAACTATATCTGAAAGCCTGGTACAAGGGGCCAGCCAGACCTGGATTCAAATCCTGGTTCTGCCACTAACAGGTTGGCATCTTGGAACAAGTCATTTAAACTCTCTGTATTTTGGTTTCTTCATCTTTAAAATAAGAGTAACAGCAACAATAATAATAATACCTATTTCATTATGAGGATTGTCCAAGGATCAAGTGAGACAATGAGGCATTTAAGCATAATTGGTAGCAGTAGTAAGTGTGCAATAAATGGCAACTATCTTCAGGTGCTCTGGGTCCTCTTTAGCAGGAAGTGACCAGATGTCAGGCAGCTGGTCTCTAACATGCATTGGGCCATTAAGGCCCATCCCCAGGAAAGGCCCAGACAGAGGAGCCTGAGCCAGAGTCAGAAACTACTTTTGAACACAGCTGATATCCCCCTGCCAAGTTTCCATTCTCTTCTCTAGCTTGCTCCCTCCCACAAACTTGTTCTCTTCTCCTGCTTTCCTTGACAGGATCAAAGGCTAGGTCCCATAAAGGCCTCCTTTGCCTTCCTCTGACCCTTCCAGGGTGGGATAGGGGTGGTGAGCGTGGAGTGGAGTAGGACTGGGCTTGTTAGATGCAGCCCCCTGAACTTCTTAGAGTGTTTTAGGGAGAAGTTAACAGTAGCTCTACTCTGAGACCAGAAAGTCTCAGCCACCAAGTTCATCCTTAGAGCTCTTATATAATGCAGATGCCCAGGTCCCTCCCTAGACTAGGGAATCAGAACCTCAGTTGCCTGGTAGAGAAAAGCCCTACCAGCAATTTAGATGGCCACCAAAGGGGTACCCACAGTCATGGCATAACCAGGGTTTAGCTCAGGTTCTGCCTCTCCACAAATCTTCCCTGAACCTCAAGTCCAGCCAAGCCCCTCTCTATGTTCTCACACAACTCTCTCCCAAATATGCATTTACCAGGCTATGCTGAAATCATTCATTTACCTATGGACTTTCTCATTTGACTTCTAACTCCTCAAGGGCAAGAAATATAACATTTCATCTTTGTTCCTGCCACCCAGGCCCAGGTCTACACAGTGGGTGGCACATAGTGAGTGCTCAGTAAATGTTTGATAAACTAGTTCAATGCAATATTCCCCTCAGTTAATCCCTGCAACATCTCTGAGAAGCGGAAACATCTTCAGAATTCACAGATGAAGACCCTGAGGCCCAGGAAACTAAGTACACTGCCCCAAATCACAGAGCTGGAATTAGAGCCCAGGTTCTCCATGCCAAGAACAGCTTCTTTCCATTACTCTGTGGCAGCCTCGTAGTCAACACCTTCCCTCAGAATGGTAATTGACAAGTCTGAAGAGGCAAAGGTTCTGGGTCTGCTGTACCACCTTGGTTGGTACACAAGTGACAATACCTTTTATTGGAACTCAAGTACAACATGTTGTCACTTGTAAACAAACATAGTTCACTGTCAATAGAATGTACCTTTTGAGTTAGGAAGCTCTTAACAAACAGGTTAGGCTCTGAAAGGCTGTTTGTAAATGTATTTATGAAATCCAAAGTGACAATCTTAACTATACACCAATAAAAATTTTTAAAAAAAGAACTGGACTAAATAGTAAAGCATGAGGTCAGAATAAGTGGTTAATGTGCATATAAATTAAACCTATTTTTATCAATTGAAAAAAAAGAAAAACAAAGTGACAACTTACCAGCTACTACACAGCTACAGAAAGTTAAGTATCACAAAAGGATTACAATTACTAACAGTGATGGTTTTGTCTCCTCTTGTTTCTTTTCAACCAGTTAAAAAATGTAGCCTAAGATGTTTGCATTTTGGCTTTCTTTTTTTCATCATAAGTAAATTTACAGAAAGTTACTGCTTCGAACTCCTCCCTTCCCCGCCCCACACACCTAGACTAACAAGCACACAAGAGCAAGACTAAAATGACAGTTGAAAGGTGTAAACGGAGGTGCTTCTCTACGGAACGTAGGTTCATGTGGAGCCAGACACAGCACTGGTCTTCGGTGTAAATGTCTATCTCCTCTCCAGGCGCAGGGCCTCATCGGCACCAATCAGACAACATTTCTACGAGGGCTCCATACTTCTGAAAAGATTGTTCTCTTTAGCCTCTGTAAGATCTCCCTAAACCACAGAGCACGATCTCTGTTCTTAGCTTGGGGAAGAAGTGGGAAGGATGTGACCTTATTGGTCTATTCTGGGGCCTAGTATGTAGCCCCAAGTATATGGCTGCCTGAGTCCCTAGAAAATCTGGAATGAGTGGAAGGTTTTGAGGGTAAGATTCTACCCTTAAAGGAATTTCTTGGGTGGTAGATTGGGGATGCTCTGGCAGTGGATAGATGCACAAACCCCTCTCTTTCATTTCAACTCCACCCCTGTCAATAAGCCCATTGTCAATAAGCTTTTCCTAAACTCCTGCCCAGCCCAAGAGTCCATAAGAGAAAGAAGATGAAAACTGGAGTGAGAGAGATGTGGGTTCAAGTCCCAGCTTCTCCATTTCCTAGTTTTAAGGAACTACTTTTCTTTTTTTTTTTTTTGCGGTACACGGGCCTCTCACTGTTGTGGCCTCTCCCGTTGCGGAGCACAGGCTCCGGACGCGCAGGCTCAGCGGCCATGGCTCACAGGCCCAGCCGCTCTGCGGCATGTGGGATCTTCCCAGACTGGGGCACGAACCCGCATCCCCTGCATCAGCAGGGGACTCTCAACCACTGCGCCACCAGGGAAGCCCTAAGGAGCTACTTTTAATGATCTTCCTTATCCTTGATTTTCTGATCTATAAAATGGGAATAACATTTTTATACAGTGGAGGGGAGAGTGCATGTTACATACAACACTCTGTAAACTAGAAGACATTGTATGAAATGTAACTGCCATTTCCATTAATTGTGGGCAAGAAATAACCCAAATAGCTGGGGACCACCTTCGAGAGATGACGCCTATACTTACAGTTCCAAAATCAGGATGTAGGAAGTGGGGGACTCATAGGTGTCATGGAGAGTGATGTATTGGGGATGCTGCAGGTGCTGAAGAAGGGCAGCCTCATGGGCAGCCTGCTCTTTTTTCTTCAGTTTTTTGCTAACAAATTTCACAGCGACATCTTTGCGAGTAGCTTTGTGAATGCACTTCTTTACTATGGAGAACCGGCCTCTGGAAAACAAAAGGAAGAAAGTGTTTTGCCAAGATTCCTCAATCAACTAGGTATCATTTTATTGAAGGATATGAGAAGTTTTATCTGAAGTGGTTAGACAGTAACATTTTATTAGGAATCTACTTTTCTGTACTTTTAATTATAATGTTATCATTCAGAAAAGCCATCTTTCCTTTCTTAGCATTTTAGGGTTCTTTGAGATGCAAAAAACTAAATAATATTTTTAGTCAATATATTTTTCTGTCATTTTGAACATCAACCACAGGTTCAGTTTTCTTTTCTGAACAGAATATGTTTCTATAAAATATAACAGTGACAATGTTAAAGAAGGAAGAATTCTGCTTTATGGTAATTTCAAAACATTTTCTAAAGAGGCAATTTTTTCATTTTATTTTATATTTATGATCCTTCTGTTACAGAAAATTTCCAGTATACACAAAAGTAGAGAGAATAGTAGAACAGATCTTCTGTGTACCCAGCAGCCAGCTTCAACAATGATCAACATTTTGCTAACCTTTCATCTACTCTTTTCCCACCTCCTGCCCTTTTTTTTCCTGGAGTGTTTTTGTTTTTGTTTTTGTTTTGTTTTTGCAGTACGCGGGTCTCTCGCTGCTGTGGCCTCTCCCGTTGCGGAGCACAGGCTCCGGACACGCAGGCTCAGCGTCCATGGCTCACGGGCCCAGCCACTCTGCAGCATGTGGGATCTGCCCAGACCGGGGCACGAACCCGTGTCCCTTGCATTAGCAGGCGGACTCTCAACCACTGCGCAACCAGGGAAGCCCCATCTGGAGTGTTTTAAGTGCATGTTATTTCTTGCATAAATACTTGGTTTGCATCTCTAGTTGACAAGGACATTTGAAAATATATAACCACCATGCCATTTTTATATCTAACAAAATTAACTGTAGCTGAAATAGACAGAATGGTTCCCAGACTCACCTGTAGGCCTATGGAAGGTAGTAAGAGAGTGAGATAGAGGGAGAAACTGGTCAGCAATGGAAGCAGAGAGAGGGAGGGTCAAAGAGGTGATAAGGCAGCATCATCCAAAGCCTGTTCATGAGGTGCCCTAACCCAAGAGCAGAGGAGTGAGCAGTCCAAAGGGCAGTCTACTCCTCTAGCAGAAACGAATGCCTCAGACACCATGGCCACTACTGAGATTGTCCAACAGACTCCTTGACCTGGCTCTGTGTTCACCAAGCAACTTCCTGATAATAATTTTTTTTACTATAGATTTTCCCCAAAGAAGAGAAAGCCCTAATTAATAAAGCAAGTATTAGACAAATATTAATCAAATGCCTATTACATGTCAGACATCATTCCTGGCCTAGTGAACAAGTATTTGGTCAAACTAGCAGTTCTGTTTTACATCATCCGTTAATAAACTGCCATTCTGGGTTTTAACAGCGCCCTCTCTTGTTTGTTTATTATAGGTCACCTCCTTCCAGAGGACTTTGGATACAGGAAAACAATTGATTGCTGAGGAGCGATCTCCTGAATTAGTGGTTATGTCAAGGTACTGCTACCTTAATTTTTAAAATATATTTTGTGTGTATCAAAGTTATGCATCCCCATGGTTTAAAAAGTCAATTAGCTTTAACAAAGTTTCTTATACAGAGTGAAAACAATAGTGTCTCACTCTCCACCCGTCCCCATTTTTCTTCCTCTAGAGGCAGTTTAATATATCACTTCAGTATATTTTGCTGACTATTTAGGTATTTACTTCTATGGCTCTAAATATAGTATGTTTTGTATGGCTATTTCTTGATTTTTCAGTTTTATTTATTATCTGTTGACATCCCACTATAGAAGATGAGATTTTAGTCTCTTTCCTTCCTTTGTCCCCATCACATAATCGCTTTTCCCATCCCCTGTCCCACCAAGAGAATTATATTGTAATCAATATTCAGTGTTTCCATTATTGCAACTATGTCAGCGTTGGTCACAGTTAAACCTCTAGTAAACTATGACTATTTTTCCTTTTTGTGGTAAAATGCATTCTTCAATCTTTTATGAAAAAGAGTGCATGGGAAATAAGTTGTTTGAGATTTGCGTATCTAAAACATGCTTATTCTACATTTATACTTGATTCTTAGTTTCTCTGGGTATAATTCTAGGTTGAAAAAATTTTTGAAGGAATTATTCTATTGCCGTCTAACTTCTAGTGTGATTGATGATGTTAACTGTTAATGTTCAAAGCATTATTATTCCTAATCCTTTGCATATGATTCTTATAAAAATATTTAGCTCTCTCCTCACTGAGATTTCTCCCACATTCTTTAGCTCAAATGGACACTTTCTGTAGTTCTGCTGGCCAGAAATATGGGATTCTGTCAAGAGTTTTAGCCTCTGGCATCCTCACACACTTCCACATGAATGCCCTTGTGGGTAAAAGAGTAAGAGAGGGGCTTCCCTGGTGGTGCAGTGGTTGAGAGTCCGCCTGCCCATGCAGGGGACACGGGTTCGTGCCCCAGGCCGGGAAGATCCCACATACTGCGGAGTGGCTGGGCCCGTGAGCCACGGCCGCTGAGCCTGCGCGTCCGGAGCCTGTGCTCCGCAACGGGAGAGGCCACAACAGTGAGAGGCCCGCATACCGCAAAAAAAACAAAAAACAAAAAAAAAGAGAAAGAAGAAAGGGAAAAAAATAGTAATCTCCCTGCTCTCTTTCTGGCTTTTGGCCATAAAGATGGATTTCTCTTGGAGATTTTGCTCTCTGTGCATGCTGCACAGTTCACTGATTTAGCCCACCCTTGGGTTAAAGCTAAGAGATCAGGAGAAAAACAAAAAACAAAAAACCCCTCAGAACAAAATAACCCAGAAAACTCACTGCCACTGTCCTTGTCTTTTTTCAGGTGTTAACTTCCCTCCCCAATCTCTCTGTTACTTACTTTTCAGAATGCTCAGATAGTTGCTATCTGTATTTCATCCACGGATTCTAGTTGTAGCCAGTGGGAGAGAAAGGCTACAATGGGCTTACTCCATCTTGGCCAGCATCAGAAGTTGGCTCATTTTAAAAGCTGGGGACTGAAAAGCTGTTTGGAAGCTCTGCGTGTGTGGGTGGAGCCTGTCAACTCGACCTTCACTGTAGGGTGATCTGAACGGACTGTTTTGTCAGGGGAAACTCCAAAGTCAGTATCTTTAAGTCTTTCCTCTTGAGCTGGTCAGATTCTCCAGAGAAAGACCCTCCTACTTTCTGCCTGAAAGGTGAGGCCCTGGCTGTCCACCTCTGGAGGCCTGGTGGGTAGGACAGCAGGGGTCCTCAGAATCTAGCATTTATGTATTCTCACGGTGGCCCTGTTTGGAGTATGGTTCCATTGCCCTCAGTTGGGCTGGTGTCCCTGAGAACAGAGGCACTCTGTTTCACCCTTTCCAGGGGATAAATCTCCAGTCTTTTCCTTGATTGGGAAGGACAATCATACAGCTACTTGAAGCTGGGGAGGAGGTCTGGAGCCACAACTTCTTCTCACACAAGGTTCAGACAACCCTTCCAGTTTTAGCATCTTCTTTACACATATTTCCAGAGGTACTGGATGCTTCCAGCACCTGAGCCTTCCGGGAATTCTGCTGCAAAAGTTACACTGGCTCTCACTTGACCCCACAACTGACTTGGATTGAGCTTCTCAGGTCTCTCAGTCATTTGTCACTTTCACCTGTTTTTCTGCTTGTAATACTTGCTATCTCTTCTTCCAATGTCCTCATCTTTACGTACCTGCTTAAAGAAAATCCTTTACTGGAGAGTCAGTGAAGTCTCAGGAGGGAATGAAAATGGATGCCTGTGTTCAACCTGCCATCCTTATCTGGAGGCCTGGTACTGCTACCTTTTTGGATCCTGTACAGGTAACCAGGTAGCATTCCCAAGGGATAAGTCTTTGGCTTCTTTAAGCTGCAGTGGTGCCTATATAGTTTATTTCTGGTTAAGTATGTCATGCTCAAGTGCTCTTTGCTTCTATGGATGGGCTATAGGAGTGAAGCTATTTCTTTTTTGTTTTTTGTAATACTTAATTACTGGGGAGGTATTTTTAACAAGATAGTCATATAGATCTAGAATTTTAGGTTTAGGTGTGATGGAGAAAGCTGACTCACTTACATGGCCCTGGCACAGATATCTTTTATGTATCTCATGTAAATATCTATATGTTTTATTTCCATTCTGTTAATATATAGCATTTTAAAGGATCTTCTAAAGATATGAAGACTATACTTGGGAGAGAGGGAAAGCTTCAGGTTATTGGAGATGAAATTTAAAAAAAATCAATCACTTTGAACAGATCAGAAAATTGATTTCCCCTTAAGAAATATCACAATGTCCATCTCTTCTATGTAAAACATGCCTTAGCCTATGGCTATCAACAGCAAATACAGGCCTTGGGGAGGAATTAACCAGTACATCCAGGTGATGGAACCAATTTCATTTAGAACCAGATGGGGATTTGATTTGCTTATTATTGGGGTCATATATAGCTTCACAAACTTTAATATCATGGAGCAAACTAGATTCCAACTACTAGAACTTATTTTTGACAAAAATTGCTATGATGAAAAACAACATATATTAGTAAAACAAGCACAGGCTTAAAGTCAGGTAGCCCAGGGTTTGAATCCTGGTTTTACACGTACTAGTTGTGGGATCTTGAGAAAGTTACTTGACCTCCTGAACCTGAGTTTCCTTTACTGGAAATCTACTCAGACACTACCTCATGGTGTTGTAAGGATTAGCTTAAATAACTTTTGTATACTATCTGCATGGCATCCAGAATACTATATTACTCAACAAGCTTCATCATCATCATCATCATCACCATGTAAATTTCCACTGGCTTTATTTTTTCTGTTTGGCTACACAAAGAAGATAGGAAAGTAGAGCTAAAGCTGGTTTTTGATGAAAGGAGCTGTAACAAAAGGCAGTGAATTACATTGTTACTCCTGCCTAAGAAATGGGAATAATGAACATTTTTGCTCTCTCCACAACCTCTGTCACAACCATGTAGGAAATTTTACCCTTCATTGAGAGACGTCAATCAGAGATGGAGAGGATGCTAATGGCCCCTTGCTAGTGAGTGCTCTTTTATTTACACATCACAGGAGGGTGGGTGACTTGTAAGATCTACCCACATTCTCTCACCTAGACCTCCTGGAGACCAATACATCACAGGCATGTAAAACCTTCCCATCAACGATTTTGTGAGACAGGTGATACATTATTTTTCACTATTCTGTTAAAAGTCACATTTCTATCCTTTTCATTTTTGAGGACACATTTTTCTAACCAAAAGAGAGAGAGAGAGACCTGTATCCAACAATTAGTGCTTATGTATTCTTCTCAAGAACACATGGAACTTCTTATGAAAATTGACCATATACTATTCACAAAGCAAGTCCCAACAAAAATCAAGGAATCAGTATCATATAGACCAAATTCTCCAACCACAAAGCAATTAAATTAGAAATCAGTAGTAAGAAGACAATTTTTTAAAATCTCATACATTTGGAAATTTTAAAACAGTTCTACAGTTGGGTCAAAGAAAAGAATCACAGTTGAAGGAAAAATACCTAGAACTGAATAATGAAAATGCCACATATCAGAACTCAGGATTTAGCTAAAATTGTACTTTGAAGAAAAGACTGAGCCTTAAATTCTTATATTAGAAAAGTAGAAAGGCTGAGAACTTTAATGTAAGCAGTTAGAAAAAGAACCATAGAAAATACACATAAATACTCTAGTTTTTTCTTAGTATAGAGAAAATGCACTTAGTGAAAGAAACACAAAACAAGAAGTCGTTATTATCATGCGATGTTTTTAAGTGTTCATGTATAAAGAACAGAAAACTGGGTTATTACCTTCCAATTTCATTCAGCTCCGTATAAGCTGAATCAAAATTTTCCTTCCAAGAAATGGTGGTACCATCAGCAGCAGCATCTTTGGAAGAGAAAGAATCCATTTAGAATATTGAGAAAGCCATATAAGAATGACAAAAAGGTTAACAGGAAAGCTCCAGCATCACCCCCAAAGCAATTATCATGACTAAATATGGACTCTAACTCAGTGGGAAAATGCCACAATTCTCTGAAATGGTATCTTAAAAAAATATTATCCAAGGGGAAACTGACATGACAGAGTCAGACTCCCTGTACCATTTCCATAAACGAAGGGAAAACTCCGAACAATCAGAAATGCAACTTCTGGATGTTGTCAAATAGAAATCTGCTAGAAAAAATTAAAAGGGAGAAAGAAAAACACTTTGAAAGGCCTAGAAAAGCCAGTGAGAATCAGGGCTGTAGGGAGGTTGCAGCGGAGAGGAAAGGGGAAGAGCTATACGGCCAAGGAGAAAAGGAAATGAACGAGCTCAAAACATTCTAAAAACTGCTCTTCCTCACTCCTTTGTTCTCAGCATTAATGAGCTTATCTGGTGTATTGAGTGATTTAGCCTAACCCAAAATCTTTGGTGGTATTACTTTGTACGATGCATTAATTCCCTGGCAATGATTTACACACACACACACACACACACACAAGCACGCACACCAATATCTGTCTGTGTTGACTGCTGGGGAGCAAGGCTCACAAAAAGAAGCAAAACAGAAGCAGCGGTCATCCCTGGGCGGGATTTAGGCAGTGGCCTGGGAGAAGAGTAGTCAAGGCTGCAGCACGTCTCTTTTGACCCCGGTCACCTCAGGCTTCCCAGAGCACAGCCGGGCTGAGCCTGGACATGGCTTACCCATATTGAGTTCTCAGGAAATAGAGAACTGGGGCCAAGGTTTCCCAGGGAGTCACAGGCCCCTGCGAGCAGAGCTGAACCGGGTTGGCAGTGGGGAGAGGCCTGGGAGCATTTCCGGAGCTAACCACGGGGGCGGGGATGCAGCCCGGGGCCCTAGAGGGTCCACAGCTCCTCTTGAGACTCCAGGATGCCCTTAACCCAAAGACACAGGTTCACTGTCTTTTAACTACAGTGACCTCCTCTCCCTGCCCCAACATACACAGTCCACTGCCCTGCACTGCCCAAAACTTTGCTATTTGGAGATTTCTTTAGGTTAACAAGTTTCCTCTTACAAAATGTCCCAGGGACCAAGGTGGCTTGATGAGATAATGAACAGGGGGGCAAAATAAGAACCACGTTTGTAAAATACTCATGTGCAGCTAGTTAAATGCATCTACGTAAAAACATATCCATGTTGAAACAAGACATTCTGGGAGGGTTGGGGGTGGAGAAACTATTGAATACTCATTTTGACTCAAATCCTTCAGGCAGGTTGCTTTCCTCTCCCCGTTTTAAATTGGTGAGTGGGGCTGAGGTACACTTAGGCCGGCAGGGGTTCCCAGGGAAGAGGTGGCTCGGTGTTCCCGCCTCAGAAGAGGGTTGGTGGCATTCATGTGACTCACGGCCCCTGCCTGCCCCTCTTGGTTCCTGGAGACACACACAGGCGCCCGGGAACCTGGCAGGCCCAGGGTAGACACGGGTGGCAGCTCTAACTTGAGCCCTGTATTTTACGGAAACACCCTTCGTGAGGCCTCTGAAATGCTCCTTGGCAGAAGCCGCCAAGGAAATTCAGGTCCCCTCTAGCTCAGCGGCCTATTGACACTGCCAGTGGGCAGTGACATGCCAGTGGGCAGCCTGTGCCAGTGAGTATGTGACAGTCGGCCAGGTGTCTTGTCTCTATCGCCTGGGGTACCGGGCATGGCTGGGACTCACCGTATTCTGGAAGTCGCACGAACTCTGAGGGCTCGCTGGGAAGGCTGATCCCCCAGGGGTTACTGGCACTGACTCTGAACTGATAAGGACTCCCAGGACTGAGGTCCTCAATGACAAGGTAAGTGTCCAAGGTCGACGCTACCGACTGCTGCCAGGCCTGGGAACCTAGGGCACAGTTTCCGAGGGGAAGGAAAGAGGAAAGGCCAGAGGCACATTGTTTCAAAGACATTCAGCAAACAAAGAAAGGAAAAGTGACACATTCCATTCAAGGGACAGTTGTGGTCACTGCCTCGGGCCTTGAGAGCCTGTGGGCTAACTGTGGCAGGTTTGGGTTCAATTTCCTAAAAGACTGAACACGTCATGAGAGCAGTGCAAGCAGTTGGCCTGTAGAGTCTGTTCATTTTCAAATGGGCACATGGGAGAGTGAAAAGACATAGAGCATGCAGAGTTTACAGAAGCACACATGGCACATTTTTAATAAGGCCAGAAAAGTATATTGTAAATTAATATCGAAGTGAGAGAAAATATGCATTTGGAAATTGAAACAGAAAGGAAATGAACATGTATGGAGCATTAGGTACATGTAAAATACTGCGGAAGGAGTCTTCCCATAAGTCTCTCATTTAACCTTCCCACTTAAATCCTCAGAAATCCTATGAGGTTGGGAGGATTAATCTCACTTTACAGATAAAGAAACCAAGGCTCAGAATGATTAAATAACTTTCCCAAGAGAACTCAGTTCATCTTATGAACTATGACCTGAATAATGCTTAGGGAAATACAGGCTTGGAGAGATATGTCTCTCAGCTCAGCATCGATCGATGCCTTTGTGCTGCGTTGAGAGACACAGTGAACAGCTAAAGAAAGAGGCAAACATAAATAGCTTTATAACTGCAGAGGGCCTGTTTAAGAGAAGAAAGAAGGGTTAAAATAAGAAGAGTAACAGAGAGTAAAACAGAGGATTCCGGTTCCAGGTGCAAACAGTTGCTTTCAATTCAGGTGTGTGACTCATCACATGGTTCAGAGAGGTGTTTTAACAATTAGAGCTACCTGGCAGCTTCTCATTTCAACAAATTCTTCTTGATAATAGTTGTTTCTAACTGCTAAGGAAATGTATGCACTCTTAGCGTGTAAATGTAACAAATTTAAAAACTGAACAATTTAAAAAGTCATCATATATATATATATATATAGTGGTCTCTAAAGTTTGTCTGGGGGTAAAGTTGGCGGGCGGAGGCGGGGTAGAGCTCTGCTTTTGCCACCCTAGTTACTTCTCTGGGAGAAAGATCACAGATTAGCAAACTAGAGACCTGGGTTCTCGTGCCAGCTCTGCCTCTTATGAACCCCAGCCTTGTGTTTCTTAACTTTCTTTAAGCTTTAGCCTCCTCATCTGTAAAATGGGCCCGATGGTCCCTGTCTGGGTGATCGGGCTGGTTAAGTGCAAATGAAGGTGCTTTGCAACCTGCCATGAGTCATTATCATTCTGGCAAAAAACCTTGCTCTGTGTTTGAGATCAAAGGTGGCTGTAGCCCGGCACTGAGGCCTTTGTGCTGAGTTGGAAGACAATAGTTGGAAGGAATAGCTGATGAAAGGCATAGAGGCAAATAGTTTTATGACTCTGAAGGCCCTCCTTAAGAGAAAGAGAAGGTAGAAAAAGAAGAGCAGGGCAAGATGGCACACCTTCCTCTCTGTACTCCACAGTGTAACCAGAAATAGTGCAGTTTCCTGTGCTGGATGGGGGCAGCCAGCGGAGAATCACGGAGGTGCAGCTTCTCTCCTGGGCAATGGGGCGGTTAGGGGCCGCTGGAACACCTACAGGGACAGAAATTAGGGTCAAATGCTATTTCTGCAGAACTTGGCATTGTACACCAAGGCTGAAAGTCACCTAGGGAATGTCGACACCTAACCTGTGTCTCAAATGTTTCCTATGACCTTCTCCACCGAGTGGCACACCTTTCCCTAGGCCCGAGGGAGAGCTGGGAGATATACCTTGTTGTCAGAAGTTCTTCCTCGGACTAAAGGCTGCACCCTGGAGAGAAAGCTTGGTCAGAGAACTAGGCTTTAGGAGGTGTACAGTAGGGTATGGACAGCTCTTATCAAAGATTCATTCTGTTCCCATTTGCTGGAACTTTGCTTTGGAACTTTCACAATGTACCTCTTCTTTCCCAGGTCTCAGGGATCCCTTGTAATGTCCAGTTAAAATGTTTGACTAACACAAATTCATAGAGACAGAAAGAATGGTGGCTGCCAGGAGCCAGGGCGGGGAGGAATGGAGAGTTGTTGTTTAACGGGTGCAGAGTTTCAGCTTTGCAAGATGAAAAGAGTTCCAGAGGTGGATTACACAACAGTGTGAATGTACTTGACACTACTGAACTGTACCCCTGAGATTGGTTAAGATGGTAAATTTTATGTTATGTGTATTTTACCAGAATTAGAAAATGAATATTAAAAAGAAAGCACAAAAAATGTTTGACTATCCAAGAGACTGTACCTTGCACTTTAACGGTAGCAGACGTTGATGTGGTGCCGTGGTCATTTGCTGCTATGCAGGTATAAATACCGCTGTCTTGGGGCATCAGATTGCAGATTTTCAGGGTGATTTCCCCGGAATCACTAGGGACACGAAAAGGATGCCCTTCAGACTCCAGTAATGGGACAAGTGACTATGAAAGTATAAGGGGTGCTGAGCTGAGTCCTTAGGACCAAGGTCTAGTCCCTGTTCTGTTACCTTCTTATACACTTGGGTGAGAACCTTGCCTCTCCATCTCCCCAATGCCATACAGAGGAAGAAAATTCTCGCCATGCCCATCTCTCAAGTTGGTTGTAAATGAGGCTTAGTAGAGGAGTAAAATGGGATAAGAATCAGAACGTGGTTTGAAATATATAAAATCCTATGCAAATACTGGTCGCCAATATTACTAGTGTCATTGCCACCTAGCAACTTGGTCCCTAAAACATTCTCAGTCCACAATCAATAACAAGTGGTACAAGAAAATGGAAAGAGAATGAAATGTTCAAGTATTTCACATTCTACATGTGGGACCCTCAAAATAATTAAGTGACTTAAGCAAAGGCAAATTCCTCTACTAAATAACTTTCCCAGTAGTCCCAGCCTGGGGTCCAGGACATCAAGGGGAAGAACTGCTCTGAAAGGGTTAAATGCAGAGGTCACAGTCAGCCCTACTGCTTCCTCACTGGTCGCGACAAAACCTGGTGATCTTCATGAGCCTCACCATGCACTGACTCTCACGCTAAGCTCCCCGGGTCCACTGATATTTCAGGACCTGGCCAGGGAGTCTCTGCTGGGAACACCATTTCACATGCAAAAACATTAAGTTAAAGGATGAAGTGTCTTGATTCTAGCTGTTTCTTCCATAAATGTTTCTTGAGCATCTAGGGCTCGTTACGGCTTTCCTCTGTAAGTAGTACTGTGCAAGAAAGTTCTTAATTAGCCACAATAAATATTAACAGAATAATTGGGAGGCAGTCAACCAAATTTGTTAAAAAGTCTTTGTGAGAAGCATGCTTGTGGCTGGATTTTCTGTTTTCCATTGCACACTTTGGAGTAAGTCATTTTTGTTTCTTCTAAGAAAATTGTTCTTTAGTTAATGAAGGAATTGAGTATACCACTGTTTCACAGGATTCCGAGGGGCACAAAGTTTCTGTGCTAGAATAGGCCCCAGGGCAGCTCTTCTCTTGAGAGACCAAGTAACCAGAACAGGAGCTACATGCCAGACTTAGCCTCCGGGTACTGCACTGAGGTGCTGGGGTTGCTGACATGCGGACGTTAGCTTACCAGGAGGAGACTGTGTACGTAGCTGAGCTGTTGTCAGTGTCAAGGATGTTCTGGTCTGGACCCTTCCAGGTGATGGTGGGCTTTGGCCGCCCACAGACTTTGCACTGCAGTGTCACTGTATCCCCAAGCAAGCAGGTCACATCCACTAAGGGCACAAGGAATTCTGGCGCCACTGTGGTCAAATCAACATCGACATAAATTTGCATCATTCAGAACAGACAAAATAAAACAGCTAGTTTATAACACAACCCTCTCATTCCCCACCCACGTTGTGTAACGATTCAAATAACCTTCAGCTTAACTCTGTAGCGTCACCTGTGTCCCGTGAAAAAGTATTTTTAAAGTAATAAATGTTTATTTTAGATTAAATTAGGAAATATAGATTAAGAAAGAGAAGAAAAAGCTCCATGGTGACATCACACAGGGGTTACTGTGAACAGTCTGATATATATCTTTTTAGACTTTATATAAACACATATTTTCTTTAAAAAGTGGATCCCATTATACACATTACAAGGTGTGGTCTTTTTCATCCTAACAGTGTATCCTAAACATTTTCCTTGTCCGTAAGTAGAGAACTATATCACCATTGTTTAAAGGTGCTACCTCAGTGCTGGATTTGCCATAATTTATTTAGCCAATCGCCACGTACTCAATTCTGTCACTTTTTAACTCACCTTCTTGGATGAAATTTGGATTTAAGATCTGAAAAACACAAAGAAACAGAAAATTGCTTAAATCCTAAACTACTAAAAGAGAATGGGAGACTTCTATCCTAGTGAGTAAAAAGAAAGTACAGTTTGGGGCGAGAAGCGTGGAGCCCAGCTCCTGTGGCTTGTGACTGCATCACTATTGCAGTAACAACAAGGGCACCTGGTTTACTTTCCCATCTGCTCTGACTGTTCACATTCCCTCTGGGCAGCCCGGGCCCCAGGCAGGTTTACTGTGACTGCAGAGCTGGGCTGGCCACAGCTGGCCTTGTTATCCTCCGTCACCTCACCTGCTCTTCCTCCCTGCCATGTGCATAAAACCCATTCTCCCCCACCTCAATATGCACTCAAGCATCGTGATGGCACTGATTCTTCCCAGCATCGGGAATTTTCAAAAACAGAGCAACTGACATCTATTAAACTGGAAGAGTCATGGACATTAACCAGCCCAGTGGTTTCCTTCCAGCAGCTAAATGCAGAGCTTGTCTAGTTGAAGGGGGAAGAGGGAAGTCCCAGCTGTCCATCCTGCCCCCCTGAACTGCTCCTGTAGCCCAGGCCTCCACAGGGCAACTTGAAAAGCACTGCACAGCCCTTTTGGCTACATGGTTGAGGAAACAGAGACTTGGGCTGCCCTAGTGACCTATCTGGTCACATGGCTGGTTGGCAGAGGCCGTGCTGGAGCCCTCTGCCCACTACAATGTCTGCTTTGTGACACCATGGATCTTACAGAAGGGAAGACCTTCCAGTCGACTGGCCATTATCCCTTCTTGAGAAGACAGTTGCCTTGGTTTTTCTCCTATCTTTTGTATTACCTCTAATCCTACAGTCTGGGTCATAAAGCTGGGTGGGGTGAACAAGATCTGGGCTTCCCAGTAGGAGAGGCTGGGCCTTACCTCTTTTGCTTAATGTGATTTTATCCTCGTTTTTAAAAACTTACTATCATCACTTTCCTTCACTGTAACATGGTGATAAATAATACCTAGTACAAAGTGTTATCATGAAGATTAAATGAAATATTGTATGTTACACAATGCTTGACAAATAACAAGTTTTCAATGACTATTTAAATAAATTTTCTAAGTCTAATCATCTCCCTTCTGCTAAGAGGCCTACTGTTGCAGGGGCTTATCTCTAACAGTTTATCTTGCAAAATTCTTCTTTCCTTCATAATGAAGCTAAGAGGCTCATGTGTCTTGCAAATCGTCTGTTGGGACAGTCACACTTATCTCCCCAATTTACCCAAGTCATAGGTGAACTTGGCTTCTGTGTGGTTTTACCTGACACAGGCATCCATACGAGCCCTTTGGAAAAAGATATTTCCTCCTCTGAGTTCCCCTCTGCAAACCGATTGCCTGCATCTACCACCCAGGTTTTTCACAAAGCAGGCTGCAGAAAACTCTTGCAACGCCAAGTCCCGGGGCTGAGTGTCTCAAGACTCTGACCATCACGGTGCCCTATACTAGTCTCCAAAGGCCACTCACACCACTGCCCGGCCTGCTTTTAAATCAACGGTTTTCAATCCTTGACCCAGGTGGCTTTAAAAACACACAAAAAACCCCCAGTGCCTGGGCCTCATGCCTAGAAATTCTGTTTTAATTGGTGTGAAGTGGGGTTGGGATCAGCAGTTTTAAAAGCTGCCTCAGGTGAATCAACATGCAGCCTGTTGAGGAAAGCTGCTGAAAGTTCCTCTCCATCCAAGGGAACTGATCTCAGATAAACCAACTTCCTGCCCCTGAGTCTTTTCTGGGGGTGGGTATGGAGGATGTGTGGGGCATTTGGTAAAAGCGACTGCTTTTCCCACACCTTAGAAACCGCCTCTATGTGAAGAGGCCCTGGGCCATGGTAGGCAGAGAAGTGTAGAGTTGCTCCAGTTGAAAAATTAACTAAACTACCAGTACACATGGTGGGCAGTCCAGCATCACTTGTAGGGGTTGCTAAGGAGGCCATAAATTGGTCCACCTGACTTAGGTGAGGCAGGAGAATGACATCGAACCAGTCATTTCACAGTCAAAGAAAAGGAAACTAGGAATATTTCCTAAACGTTAATAGTGTTTTTCTTGGGGTGATGAGATGAGGGGTGGCCGTCTACCCATTCAAAAAACGTTGCTTCTTGAGGCTGGTGTAAGATTTTGTGGATACAGAGATGCTAAGACATAGGCCCTGGCCTCAGGATTTATAAAACATCTGCACATTGGTGATTTTTTTTTTCTTTTTCTTCTTACCTGGGCTTTCCAAATATTCTGCAGTCAGTATGTTTCACTTTTGTAATTTTTTTTTGTTGTTGTTAAGGAAAAAATGGTTCACTTAGAGCTATTAGACCATAAGTTCTTCAAAGACAGGAACCATTTGTTATTCATCTTTGTACCTCAGGCCTCTAGCCCCCGGTCTGCCACGTAATGGGCATTTAATACATGTTGATTGACTGAGTATTTGACCTATGTCCACATTTCAGTTCTCCAATGAATTTACGACTGATTCATACACAGAATCTGGAAGTAGGACCAAAAGATCTATAATATAATTACTCCTGGGTATAATACTATTTGAATAGAGTCTATTTTCAAACACAATGGAATGCAAACATTTTGGAAAATGATTAAAAAACAATAAAATCCATGGCCTCTGAGAGAGGAGGGTCTTAAGAGTGTGGGTTGCAGGAGGGACTGTAAACTCTGGCAGCAGACAGAGTACATAGTATCCAGACCCTAAGCCGACATACTCCCTTGCCTTGAACAACATTCCCAAGCACCTGAGGCCTTGGTTTTATCTGTAAACTGGGGACAATAATGCCCACCTGGAAAGTTGTTTGACTGAAGGGCTCTATCTATTTCATGAAGATTTACTGAGCTGACCATTGGTTAGGTGGTGGTGGCGGCCTGCCTTCACTGGGCCAATGGTCTAGTGGGAAAGATGGAATTAAATGGCTCACAGTGTCCAGGAGGGAGCCTGGCTGATGGCAACAGCCAGCCTCCAGCAAACACGGAGCACTGCTCTCTCTCTCGTCCTACCCCCACTCAATCATAAGGACTCCAGGGTAAAAAAGATTTGGGAATGCTGCCAGCTTTGTTTGATGGCCTGTATTTCCCATCTTGATGGGAATCCACAAGGGAGCAGGACATCGAGTCCATGCCAGGAGACAGAGAGGAGAAAGATGACAAATGGAAGAGACAAATGGCAGTTTCCTACGTTATAAAAATTTAAGTGGGGTTTCATAAACCTGCACTGTGGCAGTACTTCTATAAACATCCCAAACGGCTGCTTAGAGAATTTCTTACCTTTTTCCTCTTTCTTGTCACAACCCCAACCGTGTTAAGTATATTGTTAAACACAGGCACCGTTTAAAAAAGAAATCCTAGCTTCCGTGTAGACCTTAGTGCCGACTTTGGAGAGAAAGGCTGCTGATACGGCTTAACTGCAGCTTCTCTCTGGAGGCGGCTTGTGGAAGGCACCCATCTTCACGCCGCTGCCTCTTGGCTGGCCTAGGTGTTGCTGACAATGGTAATACCATCACTGATTTATTTAACCTTGAATGGCTGGCATAAACTACTCACAAACTCTTTCACTTGCCCCTCCAAAGCCTTGGGAAGAGGTTCCGAGCAGCTGTTACTTATTCCCATTTCCAGAGGAGACAGGGAAGTAGTGCAGCCTTACGGAGACAGTGACGGGGGACTTGCCCCCAGAGCTCTTCCCACCTCAGTGCTCAGTGCAGAGGCAAGGTCTGGGGAAAAGCATCGCGAGATTTTGTCATCGATGTCAAAGGCCTGCCTGCTGACCTTTAATCCCCATCCTTGCTCTACATCTCATCTCTACCCAGTCCTCTGCGAACTCCTCCAGCAAGGACCAAGAGCCTGGAAAAAGTCCATACCAATGTTTTTCTAACTGTGACTCTGGATTATGCCCATAGGAGATTCCTCCCTCGTTTTTTCTCTTTCTGTTTTGAAGCAAATCAGAGTATGGACTGGAGAAGAGTCATGCCAACCTTCTCACACTGTATCTTGTATTTGCCTGTGGCTCCCTGTGGACTACAAGGCCCATGCAGGCAAGGGCCACGTTTCATTTCATTGTCATTGCCTCAGAGCCTAGCATAATACCTAGCACATAAGTGCTCCATTGATATTTAAAGCAATGAAAATGTGAAATGGTGGGGTCCTAATTTGGGGGAGGAGAGTTGAGAAAATGCCTGGTTGTGAAATTGGAGTGTTTTCCGATTTCCATTAATCTGGAACTTGACTTGTTCTGGAATCTCATTGGTCAGTCAGGGTCTGAGATTTAGCCAACAGTGATCTTCCTCTCCTCTCTGCTCTTCCAGAGGCCGCTCCCTATGGCTCTGATCACGTGCTGCCATCTATCCACAAATCTTCTCTGCATGTTAATTGCCCCACCAGACTTGTGAACCTTTCGAAGATAGTAACCTGTTCATCTGTTTTAGGTACTGTTTGTCATGTTGCTTAACATAGCACCTTGCACATAGCAAAAGATCAAGTAAACTTTGTTAAATCAAGTTAACTGCGGCCACTCAATGCGGAGACTAGAATTTAGGTCTCCTGACCACCTTGTCTTATGATCACCGGTGGTGTGGGCAGGCACCTGAGGCATCAGTCTGGGACCCGAAGGGTTAATCATAAGATGCACCTATTTCCTAAATCCTAACATTTGCCTTCCTTAGAAACAGTCTGGGGGCCACGTAAAGCGGTGGCTGGGCAGGAGGAGAGATCTGGAATCTAAAACGGAAGTGGCCGTGGAGGGAAGAAGACATTTACATAAAATGCACGCTGTCTCTCTGGGAGACCCAAGTGCAGGAGGAGAAGGAGGCTGGTACAGGCTGGGTGGGAAAGAACTGCTGGGAAGCCCGGTTTCATTTGAACAGCAGAGGGCGGCAGGCGGTAGTGGGTCCTCCTAGAACCACCACGACGCGGTCCATCAGCAACCCAATTTCTTCCTTCCGGAGAGAATTCCATTCCTGATTCTTCTTCAAAACGGAAGGGCAGTGAGGTAACAGGAAAGAATCACAGGCGAAATCGACCAGCAATGACTAACACGCTGCGCTCTGAGGAAACCTGGAGTCTATTTTCCTTGCCAGTCAGTGTCCAAGATTCTGACTTCAAGACCCAAGAGTGAGTGTGAAATCCCATCTGCCTAGAAAAGCAGCTGTCAACTGACTCCAGAAGAAAAATACCTGTTTTTTTCGAAATCCCTCATCACCTGTCACAGAACACAGTTCAAAACTCCATTATCGAGAGCGCTGAGGGAATAAAAATGGTCAAACGAAACTCAAACCGAATGTCCTGAACTCAACTCAGAGCTACCTTGAATAAAACAACATTTCTGTCTTCTGCTTCTTCTTTCTATTCTCTTTATGCTTGTTTCATATGAATCTGTGTTCAGAGGAGGAAGGAGAGGGATTTTAGATGATGAGATCTGGCAATAAAATGAACAGGTACTAGAAAAACACTCTCTAAAAATTGAGGTATGATTTCTGGTTTGGAGGTTTAACCCTTCATGTTTCCAATCTGGCCAAACCAGACATGATTTTCTAATTTTTTAGAATACATTTCTCTTAAAATTTAGAAAACACTCCTACCTCTGCTCATCTCTTAAGAGGACATAAAATAAATTGCAGTAAAAAAAAATACATAAACTCAACACAATCCTGAACAGCAGTAGAATTCTCTCTTTGAACTAGTTCTGTACCTCCCAAGTATTTTTATTATCATTTAGCTCTAAGTATTTTTCGTCAACTATTTTTTTCTTTGACCCAATTGTAATAGCATTGTTTTAAAATTTACAAATGTATGAGGTTTAAAAAAATTATCTTCTTGCTGATTTCTAACTTAATTGCATTGTGGTTGGAGAATTTGGTCTATACAATACTGATTCCTTGATTTTTGATGGGATTTGCTTTATGAGTAGTACACGGTCAAATTTCATAAAAAGTTCCATGTGTTCCTGGGAAGAACGTATAAGCACTAATTGCCGCATAGAGCTATGAATGTCCATGTGTGGAGCACATTGTTTCACAGGGACTTCTAGTCCAAACCCCTCTCCTATTCCTCCTCGGTGTTTTGCTTAAAGAACATTTATTGTGTTCTCAAAAATAAAAAGGATAAAAATATGACTTTAATAGAATAATGAAAAAAAAATCTATCGCCTGTCCCACAAAACAGTAGAGGGGAAAGGAACGGAAAGGGGGTTTACTGCTGTGCTGCATTGGTCTCCTGGGGCTGTCAGCCACAGAGAAGTCTGTCAGGATGGGACTGGGGTTGCAGGGTGGGATGGTGAAGCGGCGGTGTTATCACTTCCCTTCTATAAGTCACGTCTGCAACTTGGAAGCCAAGATCTTGACTTTGAATATTCAAAGTCTTTATAGATGAATGTCCTGAGATCTCCTCCCTCAATGATTTGACCTTGATCATACCCCTATCCCCTAAGCTTCTTTTATTGAGTGAAACACCCTCCCAGAGTCTGTGGACCCACAACAGGTTACAGTGTGTTCCGAGGACATGGGAGAGTGGAAGGTTGATTTGTGGGAATTCCCACGCCCGATGCTCCTTCCCTGACATCTCCAGCCGCACTCAGCCGCTGTCATTTCTGCTTCCCCCACTGCTCCTCCTTTGCCTTTCACAGGCGCTCATTCCTCTCCCTGTCCCGCCCATCAGGGTCAGGTATGTACCACCTTTCATGAGATGGATGGCAACAGCCCTCCAACAGGCCTGCCTGTCCCCACTGTTCTCAGTCAGGTGCCAGTGACTTTCCTGAAGTTCAGAATGAATCACCCTGACTCTGCCTGACAACCTTCCACTGCTCCTTGCTGTCCACTGGACTAAGTCCAGGCTTCCTAGCAAGTCCCCTGAGGCCTCCAGAGTCTGGTTTCAACTCACCTGCCAGGCTTTATCTCCCACCACTCTTCCCACATACCTAAACCCCGGCTACCCAGACTGCTAGTCTCTTCTCAAAATGTGCCAGGCACTCTCATACCTCTGGACCTTTGCTCAAGCCCTTTTCTGACCCTTCACCTTTTTCCAAGACTGCTTCCATCCTATCAGTCCCTCCAACCCATACCCTGCCATCGTGGGAAGCCAATGACCACGCTCACAGGCATCCTGGGAGACAGGTTGTGAATACATAACCTTGGGGAAGTTACTAACGTCTCTGTGCTCTCTCACCTGTAAAACAAAAATAATAATAGTACCTACGTCAGGGTGCTGTTGGGAGGAAAGGACTCAGCACGGAGCCAGATATATAGGAAAGGCTGATAAACAGTAGCCACTGTTATTAGCCCAGGGCCTGAGTGGATGTCTAAATATTCACCGAACGAGTACATGAATGGCTCCATGCCTCCATGAGAGCAAGTTTCAAAGTCTGCTGTATAACACAGACGTTTAATCAGAGCTGCCTCCCTCATCTGACGGCAGTAAGCAGTGGTAGGGACCAGATCTTACATAATTCTTTGGCCCTCCATAGTACTCACTGCGATGCCTTGTGTCAACTGATTTTTGTTATATTGAGTTGATTAGGAAAACACGTTGAGTGAGACAGTAGGTGGACCTCGACAGCACGGGGTGTGGGCAACGGAGGTGGTGACCTCTGCCCCGCTGATAGCTGGCTCTGAGAGCGACTTCTGGGTCAGTGGCACCTTGTAATCTCACTGGTGTATGACCTAAATGAAATGGGCTAGGCCTGCAGACGAGGGTAAGGGTGTGCCGAGTGACTGTGCTGGTCTGAGAAACCAATTCAGACATTTCCGGCCCTTGAAATTGGACCTCTTTCTTGGCTTTTATGTCTGGACTCCTGAGTCATTGGGAGAGGGGTGTGGTGAGGCCAAATAATTAGCCCAACTGTCAAGGGATTAAAAAAGTTGTTGAGGAAGAAATTCTCCTCTAACAAGCAAATATGCGACAGAGGAGGGCCTGAACCTGACCCTCCTTAAGGAAGTACCTTGGGGAGCAGACTTCCCATCACCTGCCACGTTTGACATCTCAAAGCACCACAGTCAAGACCTGCCCTTTTTCCTGGTTGTATGACCATGACCTTTCTGAACCTGTTTCTTCTAGGAGGGTAAGAAAACCGAATCTTCACCAGGCCGTTGGAAGGAACAGAAAGCATGACAGACGTGACTAATGCTGTAGAAGATCTAGTAATTAACCTCCCGGGAGGGAGAAACGCCAGCTCCAGTCTGCTTAGTGCCCTTCTCCCAGGGGCAGAATATAAATCAATCTGCATGTGGAGTTAGAACAGAGCTAGGCAAAGCAGAGTCAGTCTCGGGGCCCAACCTATCAGGTCTATTACAAAGAAAATATTTTGTAAAAATAAAACGAGAGGCGTGTGATGCTTCACTTTTTCTCCCAAGAGTTCTTTTCATTAAAAAATTCTTTTATAAAATGCAGAAACAGGCACCGGTAGAAACACTGGTGATGCCAGGAGGTCAGTCACCCGACTAGGGGTGTAAAAGTTTCCTTCCGTCTGTCTGGCCAGGTTATTTTGAAGCTCCGAATCTGGGGCAAGGCGCCAAGGCAGCTGAGGTGGGAGCAGCAGCCTAGCTCTTTGAAGACGTGGAAGCTGGGCCTGGGGAACTGTGGATTTGGGGAGGGAAAGAAAAGTTCAGCTCTGGCCACTCAAGCCCTTCCCAGAGCCGGAAGTGGACACTCCAGCTGGGTCTCGGGAGGAAATGTACCCAGGTCATTCCCGCCACACCCCCTGCAGAGCAAGTTTCAGGGGCAAAGCACAGAATCTTCTACTTTCTCTCCTGTTGGGGTCTCACTGTTGTCAGAGTCAGACGTTCAGGAGAGCAAAGTCTTTGGATGTCACACCTTAGATCTGCACAAGGCTCAAAGGGCTCATGTCCCTTACATAAACACCCGTGCCCTCAGAGCTGTGCGACCTCCCACAGAGAACCCCGAGGCTCAGAAAGGCTGACCAGCCCGAGGTCTCATAGCCGACAGGGCCCAGACTGCAGTCCAGGTTTTCTGGGTCCCGTTCCAGTGTTCTTTCCATGTGATACTGCCTTTGTGTGATTTTTATCTAAGTCCTACTTCAGCCTTGGAGGGCTGGGATGGGCAGAAAAGATATTCCTCTTTGCTGAGCTCGAAAGTTAAATAACAAATTTGCAGAGGAAAATTGGCCCTGGAAGGCACGTCTTCTTGTCTGCCAGAATCTGTGTTTTAGATTAAAACCTACCTGGACTTGGAGGTGGGAGGGGCTCCAAGAGAGGAGCAGGATGGTGTCGGGTGGGGGAACAAGGGCCAGGGAAAACCAGAAACTGCCTTCAGGGCACCCGCTCACTTTTGAACAGGAAGTTACAACTTCCTCTGCCTCAGTTTCCTCTTCTCAAAGCCTTGGAAGGGGCTGGAGGGATGGAGAGTAAAGGGGAGTTATTGTTTACTGGCTACAGTTTCAGTTTGGGAGGATGAAACAGCTCTGGAATGAATAATGGTGACGGCTGCACACCACTGTGAAAGCATTTAATGCCACTTAAAAAAGGTAAAAATGGTGAATTTTATGTCGTGTCTATTTTACCACCATAAAGAGTAAATAAATGAAGGGGATAGGGTTAATTAAAGTTTTCCAAGTTTCCATCAACTCTGAGAGTCTATGAGTCTTACCCTAATTGGAAATTTCCTTCCAAATTAGCTTCACTTTTCCAAGTGCCTTCTCTCCCGCAGGATCCCAAGCCCGTTCTTACACAGCAAGCACCCTGACCTCCACCCGGAGCTAAATACCTGGGGGCCAGCACCATGACCGCACGCAGCCTGTGCCGTGGGGGAGGCTGGCCCTGCGTCAAATGGCTGGGGCAGAGATGCAGTCTTTTTGGAATCACGACAACCTCTTACTCTGATGGATTGACCATCTCTGCTAAAAGTGGTATTGGGCATTAACAAAACAATTAGGATGCATTTAATTAATTGGACTTGACATAAAAGCTGGGCTGAAGACCGAGGCCCAGGACTGGGAGGTTGGGTCAGGCTTTCCTACTCCAGTGTCCGCTGTGGGCAAGTGGCAGTGCTGGGGTTGGAGGGTAGATGCCAAAACCCAAGCATTGACAGTCTTCAGACCACGTTTCAGATGTGGCACGGATGTGGAAACCTTCCTAGCCTGGGTCCTGGGAGAAATCCAGTACAGCTCAGAAGAAACCCGTGCTTCTCAGAGATGGGTGTCAGCTAAGAGGGGCGATTCTGAGCCCTGAGCCTCCAGCCCTGGCTCCAGCCTGGGCAGGGCAGGATGAGAAGCTGACAGGTGGGCATGTGGCATCCAGCTCACCATCACGCCTGCCTATCTTGTCAATAAAAGGCAATCAGCAGTCTAAGCTCTACTGGAAAAAATGAATTAATATTCACTCGTTCCCCAGAAAGCCTAGCGTTTGATTTCCAGCCTGATTTGACTCCTCTTCCACGCAGAGACATTTCTCTCATATAGAATACCCCCCCTCCACTGCCACCACCAAAGTGTGATCAGTGCAGGGTAAAGAAGAAGGCTGAACTGTGCACAGGCCCGTGCCATTTTTAGAACGGTCCCCTCTGAGGTGTGCCCACGGATCAGCAGGAGGGAAGGGGGTTGTGGTCACGAGGGGATCTGCAGTAGCTGGTGATGTGGCTTGTGGTGCTGGGAGTGGGAGGTGGGTCTGTACTGGAGACCATTCACGAGCATGTCTCTACAGGGGAAGAAAAAGGATGTACACATTAGAGCAGAACTGCCTCCCTTTATATAACTGGGTATTCTCGGAAAGCTTTGCAAATCAGATTCCTAGGATTCAAGGTGCTTTCTTTTCCTCTTAATTAGCTTTCAAGGATGTGCCTATATATCTCCCTAAAACAGTATGTTGGGACATATGCCGGCCCTGAGGGGAGCAAGCAGCTGGTGTGTAAGCAAAGACCCCAGGAAACTTCTCCTTAAAGGAACCCTTCAACCCACCAATTGAGAATCAGAATGCTTTGGAAGTGATATTCATGCAGAGGCAGGAGATAAGAGCTGACACATAGCTAGGCTTGGAATCAACGTGCTGGCATCAGGTCAGGGGTGGGCAGTCAGCAGGGCAGGACTTAGCATTCGGAGATCTAACACTGAGCAGTGCACAGGGTATGTGGCAGGGGTGTCAGCTGGGGGACCAGGCCCAGGGGATCTTAGCACAGGCCACAGGAGTTGCAGTTCAGCTCAGCAGGGCACAGGGACATGCTCCCAATGAGACACCTATTGCAGTCATCAGGTTCAAAAGACAAGAGTGAGGTTGGGGGCCAAGCTAGGCCTGGTAATGATGCCCAAAGCTATCAGTTTAACAGCAAGAGTCCTTTATGAGGTGGCCAGCCCACCTATTTCTCAAACCGGGTCTTTAAGGTTTAGCTCTTTTCAGTAGGCACCCCCGGCCATTTTCTTCTGCAATGGACATTGCAATAAAGAGCTACCTACCTACCCCTTGAGAAAATTCTCAGTTCATATTGAATAGGCTGAGTTTCTATATCTTATTTGTTACCCGTGTCTGAAAATACGAGCAGCGCCAAGATGCCTGCTTCCCCTCAGCACCTGCTTATGTGCTCAGAGTTAATTTCAACATGGCAACACAGTTCAGAAGAGCTTGCCGATCCCTACAAGGATCCATACGAAATATACAAGGGCTGCAGGCACACCTACTACAGAAACCTTGGATTAACCAGAATATTTGCAGCTTCCAACCACATTCCCCCTCAAGAGTTCCAGTTCTGCCTCAACTTATTATATTTGAAAACTTTTCAGACATGCATCGACACGGTTTTCGGCTTTCTTCTGTCCAGCACTGACATCCTAACACCTTTCCTTATGCGCCAACAGCACCTCCCTGGGACCCATCGCACACAGCTCATGCAAAGGGCTGCAAGCCCTGGCTGAATAAGAACCCTAGCAACGTGTGCAACGCACAAAGCAGGGCTAAGACACGTGCGCATGCAAGCTTTTGCTTATCTAAACGTTGGCTGGGGCATCGGAGTACATCAGTTAACCTTCTCAGTGTATGTTGCTCATCTGGTCCCACATCTCCCTGTGCCCAATTCTTCCTTTAAAGAGCAGAGTGGGAAAGTCATTTTTCTCCCCCTCGTCCACCAGAGCTGAAAAACGTCCCAAATTGCCTTGTGGAACACAGATACCTGGCTTTCCCTCTCCCTCCATGTATTTGCAGATGACATTTTCACTACATGCCAGCGATACTGAGGTCTGGAGATACAGGTGCCATGAGGCATCTACAGGCTGACAGATGTGGGCTTCCCAGGAGCTGGTGCCTATCCTACGAAATGCAAGGAAAGCAGAGCCAGAAGTTTCCCCCACCTTCCCCATTCTCTAAGATATATTTAGGCTATGAATGCCATATCCACCTCCTCCCACAGGGGAGCCCTGCACCGGCCCACATCTGCCAGATTTCGCTCCATGGCAACACCCACAGCCATAGGGGACTATTTTATCCTGGCAGAACTCCCACTTTCAACCACTGGTCTCTGGCCTGATTCAACTCAACTGGTGCCTTCCACCGCTGACTTACCCCTCCTGGAGCCACATGGTCTTCCTTGGGTTTTGTGGTGGTTGTCATAATATGGTGGTGGCTTTCTTTGGGATTAGGTCAAATTAGAATAAGAATAATAAAGGTCCATCTAGTTAAGTGAAAAGCGTAGGGCTATAAAAAGGAAAAGGTTTTCAAAAAATAGTCTGTATTTTGTGCACAGAAGAAACCTCTAAACTTTTATCCATTATCGGGGATGTGGGTACAGATTTGGAGAAAAGCATTTTAGTTTACTCTGAAGTGCAAAATGGCAGGGAAAGCCAAGTTTGCTCCAATTCTCTAGGTGTTGTAAATTTATGATGCTTGTCACTCAGTGGCAAGCCATGTGAGAGTCCTATTTCTATTACCCCAAAGAGTTCCTGGCCTAGAACGACCTGGAAGTTGACTGAATGTTCTTGTTGGTGGAGGTACTGGTTTCACTTCCACATCTTTGTAACCCTGGAGTATGAGAAAGGCCCCCGGGCAAGGTTTCAGCCTTCCTGTCTCTAGAGAGGCCTCTGCTAGGCCTACAGGAGGGAGGTGATCCCCAGGGTTCTTTTCCTTCGTGGCAGGAACAGCCACTGCCCAGGAGCCCTGGGGGCTGGGGAAGTGGGGGTTCTGGAGCTGCTGCGGTCACTCCTCATTAGATATTGGCCAGCTATACACGGTGACTAGGGGCCAGGTCATCCCCCCAAACCATACCTACTCCATGATTTTACTGGAGCCTTCAGGGAGGAATATAAGTCCCAGAAGAAAAAGAACATACAGGGGAAAGAAAAAAAGAGGGGAAAGGGAGGAAGGAGAAACTAAAACAAATGAGTTCTTATCTTTAGCTGGGAACCAACTACTCTTTATAATGCTATTTTCCATGAAAAAAAATGTTTTCTAAGTTTCCAATTACGAAGTTGGATATTTGCTACACAAAGCCAAATCTGCCAAAGAAGAAAATACTAAGCAAGCATTCAAGAGAACCAGAAGGTTTAAAAAATGCACCTAGGAAAAGTTTTCTATCAGAATCAAACTGAATTAAGTTTTGTTTTGTTTTCTGTAAGTTGGATGGGACACCGAGAGATGCCCTAATATCACAGTGTATCCTTGACTGGCTGGTCACTTTTAGCAAGGTCACTGTTACAGAACACATCAAAAAAGACAATCATTGTAGGAAAGAGGACAACAATAGCTGCTTCTACCTCCATGCTAGTATTAGGGTCAAGATCATCACACTCTGACTCCTCGGAACTGTTCGTCTCCTTGATGGGCAGCATGAGGAAGGGGGAAGAAAGAGAACACAGTTAGAACACAGGCAGCTTTGGCTAGAGGGTGGGGAGAACTTGAAAGAAGCATGGACAATGGGAAATTGGGCAGAGAAAAACCAGGTGCCGCTCAGGTGGAGTGCAGATCACCTAGGGCGGCAGCATGCTCTTTTCAGGGAGAGGAGGCTGGGATCGTGTAAGCTGCTCATCTCACGGGAAATAGCAATGGAAGCAACCAAATGAAGCATGAGTGCTGTCGAATTTAAATTGTTGTCTTCTGTGAGGCTGGACTTCCCAGATGAGGGTGAGGGAGAGAGTACAATTTCTTTTCCCCAAGAAGGACATTAGAATGGGTTTTGATTGTTCTTATTTTGCTCAGGAAGACTCAGGTAGATAATCACACATTATAACAATATTAAACATCAGCGGTTCAATTTCCATTGTCCAGAGCCATGTCTTTTCTGAGAGCCCAATGTAAAGAAAACAGATCACATCGTTTCAAGATGGGGGACAAGGGTCTGTCAAAGCTTAGAATCAGTGAGTTCACAATAACAATTGGATTGTTACAAAGCAATAACTTGGGCTTCATCAATGTGCCTCCCTTCTCTGCCTATGCATAGGCCTGAAGGTGATGGCATCTGAATTCTGGGGAAAAGAAATGAAACTTTACCAAGGACACAGTAGCCCTTAAATTCCAAACCTCAGACTTCAAAGGGTTGGAGGTTTGGAAAGCATCTCTAATCTCTTTACCCTGCATGTATTTTCAAACCTAGAATACTGAATGGGTGGCTTTGAGTACTTTAATATGAGTCAAGCATCTTGCATTTCTAAGAGAATAAATAATACTGCAGATAATTTTGCTATAAAACATCTGCACAGTATAAGGAGGAAGGTATAAAAGAAAAAAAAAAGAGATACTTACTTATTTGGATCGAAGTTGCCAGGAGAAATAAAAAATAAAACGTAAATTGATCTCGCATGCAAAATCCTACTAAAGTATTTCCCCTCTGGTCCCCATCCACCCAATTTGCCTCGTGAGAATGCTGCAGGGTGGGAGTAGATAAGAGGTCGGACACAGCTCCGGAACACCTTACTCACTTTAACAGAGACTTTGTTGCCCAGAATATCCTTGGGTTTACGAGGCCCTGTGGCTTCATTTTTACCCGTGTTCTCCACTTCCGCCCGCTTTCTCATGCGTAGAGTATGCCATGAACATGACTTCCTGTTGTACCAAAAAATGCACCAATCAAAATGGCAGGTCAGGGCAGAGTGAAGCGGTGGGTGGGCTTGCCACCCTTGGGTGAGTCAGTGGGTGAGTCAGTAGGTGAGGCGCTCCAGTCAAGCCCCTGCTTCAGAGGCCCCAAACCTGCACACCAGCTCCTGTGGTGGCTGGCAGCAGATCTCACCTCCAACAGGAAATGAGTGAGGATGAACTTTGACCCCTCCCAATAGATGTACAAGGTTGGTCGTAGCATTTGAGGCAAGTCTGAGTACTAAGTGATTAAACTCTACCGAGGGAAGTTTTCATATACTGATGAGGCCTTATAGGACTCAGGAATTCCCTTCCTGAAGGGTATGATGGATGGGAGAAGACTGTGGGGAGGGGGCAATAAAATAGGAAAGATAAGGGAAGTACATTCTATAGTTTATAAGCTATTGGTACTTTCCCAGGATCAGATATAAAGACCCAAAAGGATGCTTTTGAGGTTTTCATCTCATTATTTGTATTTAGGCTGTGGCCACTCCCAAACACCGTAGTACAGATAGGAGGTTCTAGGGCATTTGACTTTATAAACTCGTGGGCACCACTCATTTATCTGGATGACTTAGGATGAAGGGTTTCTCGGTCTATGTTCTCCACATCACTCAGTGTTTGTGAATACAAGGCTCTGTCTGACAACTACTAAGAGGTCCTAGAGTTTTCCTGTTGGGAGAAGACCCAACGCGTGCTCTCAGGGAGGTGAGGGTGGCAATGTCCCTTCACACTATCTTAACTTCTTCCTTCTCACAAGAGGGTTGGGAGCTATTTCTTCACAGACCTGAAAGAGAGGCTCAGAGCAGAGCTCTTGAGTTCCACATATGTTAGGACTCAAAGACACCAAAAGCCAAGTCTCAAACAGCATCAGGGACCCTGGGCAGGCAGCGTCAGTTTCAGGTGTGGTCACAGAGTCTGGATGAAGTTCTGTCATGTCTGGAGTTAAGTGAGGCTGGTTTCCCTTCAGTGTCTCCTTATCAAATTTAGGCCTAGGCAGACAGGGCTCAATGAAAAGAGCATCATTAAGGGAGAGAGGGGAGAGAGAGAGAGGCCTATGAGATTTAGGAGGAAGGGAGATGCTCCAAAATGCGTAGCATCTCCTCCACAAAACTCCATAAATGTCACAGATTTTAGGATGACCTGGGGAAGGTGTTCTCAAGGTATTTATCACTAGCATGGAGGTTTAGCAATCAACTTTCTGAGTAGGAAAGAGCGATCATAGTCACGTCCTCCAATTTTTTTTGGAAAGCGGCTCCTTCAAAAGGCAAAAAAGGATCTCTTGGCCAGACCTTCTCTTGTGCCTCCTAAAGAGGCAGGCTCCCTGGGATTCCTTGCATACCAGCTCTCACTCCAACTGTTGTTTCTGAGTGAGAACGGTCACCGAAATGAACCTCAGATACTATCACTCTTAACTGCAGACTTTCATCCCTTATCTTTACCCCCAAAGCCATGTCCCTGGCTCATTCTGAGAACATCTTGAGTCAGGGAGGTCCCTGCTGAAAAGACTCCTAGGGCAGCCGGCACAGTGCGTGTGTGCGTGAGCATGGGGCTGCATTCCTATGTTTATCACAACCCGCTGGGTCATTCGGCATGATTAGTGAGAAACTAGAAATGCTACAAGTAACACTGAGAAGGAGACTCAGAGTAGTACAAGTGGCAGGACACGCTCAATTTCGTATTCTTCTTCCCAGAAGAACGCGTCATCATGGTTTGGGGAGCTTCCATCTCTCGGCCACAAGCCTGGGGACTGATGTGGAAACAGGGTTTCAGTGACACTTATCCCAACCAACTCTGACCCTTGTGGTCACAGCAGCCCTGGGGAGGGTACGGTGAGTGCCCTTCACTGATAACTGGTGACAACCAGAGTCCATTGCTCTGCGCCACTCCCACCAACCCTTGTGCAAGAGCCACTGACAAGGAACCGAATGACCAACTGGTATTTGAACCTGCTCTCTTTTGCCCAGCCTGACACCCTTCCTACCAGTCCTCCCATGGAAGGTATGAAAAAGTGACCAAAAGATGCAAGGGAGAAGTGCTGAGTGCCTGGATAATTAGATCACAACTCATTACGAGTTAGCTAGCTCTGTAAGCCACTGATTAATAAGAACCTCAATGCTTTGAGGGCCTTTATATCCAAGGCTTCATAAAAGGTGCTGAAACCAAGTGTCTTTAGGATAAAACGAATCAGGCCTGTTGCCATTTAGGGGCCACTGCTGACTTCCAGCTGGGCCTGCGGTTACCTAGAAAGGCCAGGGTGGGGTCGGCAGTCTCTGTCGCTGAGCTAGAGAAAGCTCCAAGGAGGCGCAGTTCTGTTGGTGCTGCTGCTCAGATATCTCATGGGAGCTCCTCCACCCCGGCCGCTGGCGACCACACAGCGTGGAGAGCAGTGGAGGCCGCAAGCCAGCCCACCGCCTTCTACACTAGCCACTGGTTTACATCAGCACCTCAAGGTCGCCCAGCTGGACAGCATCCGATCTGCATCATCCCTCACCTCAGAGGCTAGAGAGAACACACATGGGCTGCTTAGAAGGGAAGGCTAGGGTTGGACCTCTGGCCACAAAGGCACTTCTTGTGTAGGAAGGAACTGCCAATGCATCCAACCAACTCAAAGAAAAAAGAAGAATCGTTTGTACATTTAGAAGTCCCAGAATAGTGCACTGAGGAAAAAGGGTCAACTAGTCTTTAACCTCATTAAAACATGCTCACGGTGAAAATTTATTTTACATATTTAAAATAGTACATTTAAAATTATTAGTTACATTACAGGTACAATGATGAACATTGTGACTCTCCATTATATTGCACAGCCTGACTTCATCCATATGGGTTTTTTTAAATAGTGCAAAATACTTTATACAGGAATGTGTTTGGAAGGGTCTTCGCAACCAAAATAAGGAAAAGAAATATCTTACAAATGACCATGAACATATATTAAAGTGACAGGGGAGGGGGAAAGTCAAAAAAAAAAAAAGTTACAATCTGTACAGAGGAATTGCCATAGACAACCAAAAAGTTCCCTCTCTCCTGGGAGAAGCAGCAGGCCTCTGACCTATACAGGTCTGGCATTTGTGCTAAGGTAATTTTTTGGTGTCAATCAAAAAAAAAAAAATATATATATATATATCAGTAACTTAATACAATATAAATAGAAGTCCAGTCCAGTGAATCCTGTGGTGGGTCAAATGGAGAAACAGGAGGCATGCCTTTTGTCACCTAGGGTTTCAGTAGGGTTCTTTTCTTAACAAGGGGGGGAGAAAAGAAAAAAAAAACAAACAGAAAATTACAAATGAAAAGGAAAGAAACACCATCAGTGTTACCACCACCACCACCAAAAAAAAAAAAAAAAAAAAATCGGAACACTCCAGCCCAGCTGCCCCCTGCTGCGTGTGGTTCCAGCACTCAAACCTTGGTTCTGGTGGCACTGTCGAGAATAAGCAGCAGTAATTCCCTACCGTGTGTTTGCATTTTTGTGTTCTTTGTTTTGAATTTTTTTTTTAATCCACATACTCCTCTCCCGGGGAAGCCAACGAGGCACTTACTTGATGCTCCCGTCACTATTTTCTGCGGCTGCCGTGGCTTTGGTGAGGGGTGCCAGGATGTTGCCTGGGACCCAGCCCTCGGCGGCGGGGGAGTGGTCGCTGGCGGGCTGGTACACCAGGCACATGTTCTGCTGGTTGATGGCAAGGACCTGGACCACCTCACCTTGGCTCACACAGATTTCGTTCTCCTTCAGTGCATAGTAATCTTTGATCACGGCCATGGATGAGACCCCATTGCAGCCTCCCAGGTCGCTCTGCCAGGAGACAAGGGCAAGAGGGACACAGACACAGGAAGGCTGGTTCACATGGGCTTGCTCTGCATCCTAATGTGTGGTTGAAAGTCAGCCTTCCCGCTAGCAGGGTAAATGGCAAGCAGAAGATTATCTTGAAAAATGGAATTATATTCATAAACGGGCTCTGAAAATGTATTTTATTTATAATGAAAATGTCTCATTAATATTATAAGTGAGGGTGAAAAGGTGGAGATACTGCCCAGCCTTAGGTAAAGGTATAAACACGCCTTCCACCTGGGAGTCCCTCCTTAGCATGCATCTTCCCACCAGCATCCTCCAGCTCATGGAAGGAAGAGTATGACACAGACACAGGGATACGTAAGCACCTGGGCAGAGCGAGGTCAGGGCAAAGGTCAGGTGAGTGGTCACCATCCCCCAAAGAAAAGAACACAGGCTCTTTGATACATGTTTTTCTTCCTTTTGAAAAAGCATTGGTCTTACTCTACATTCTGACCCTCCTTGAGACAGGAGTAACAATGAGACATTTGCCCAATTCAAAGGCAAGGGCATGACCTACCCTGACCCAACTCCTGTGGGAAGAGAACTCCAGTCCCCCTGTATTCATTAATATGAAAGGTCCTGCCCTCCATGACCTTTGCACATGACTCTGCACCAGGGAAGCTGCTTCTAGACAGACCTGTAACTTCCACAGATGCCTGGCTGCCTCATAGAGCATGGTGAGAGCCAGAAATTCTTCAGTAAGTTAATGTGACTTCAACTTATTCACAAGGGCAGGGGATTTTTAAGATGAAAAAATAATTTCCAGCTGATGTGAGAAAATAGGTCAGTATAGTTACTCTTACACAGAACTGAACTTAGACATTAATAGTTAATTAAAAAAAAAATTAGGAATTCCCTGGCAGTCCAGTGGTTAGGACTTGGCAGTTTCACTGCTATGGCCTGGGTTCAATCCCTGGTTGGGGATCTAAGATTCTGCAAGTTGTACAGCATGGCAAAAAAAAAAAAAAAAAAAAAAATCAACATCATCTAATAATTTGGGTAAGAAAAATAAAACTATAAGGTGGGAACATGTAGGTAAAAAATGCAGATGTTCCCATTCACAGACCCATTGAGTTCTAGAGGAAACAGGCCTGATGAGATTAAGTAAACTGCTAAGGTTCTAGGGCAAGTCGCAAAGTTCTGAGTTGCATAATTTGGAATAGAAACCAGATCGCCTGACTCAGGATCTAGCACTTTTCCCATTCATTGTCATTCCTACTACCTGGTGGGGTCAAAACAGCTGTGTAGACTGGATCTGCAGTTACACTGATGACTCTCCTCATGGCGATGTTTGAATTGTAGATTATCTTGGATAGTCTAATCCAAGGCTAGCTTCCCCCATTCACACACTGATGGGCAACATCCTCTTGCTGCTTCAGCCAATGGGCGTGAGCTCGCTTCAGCAGCTCATCATCAGAAAGGGCAATCTCTTCAAGATGTCAAACCCTAGAGTTGCAACTTTTAGATGATCCACACCACAACTCCTCTGTTTGCTACAAATCATAATTGCCACTCCAACATTACCATATTTGTATAGTATTTCTGCAGATGACAATAGCCCTTTAACACAGAGCATCTGGATGGCGGGGGAGGAGGGTAGTGGAGAGGTAGGGAACTGGTTTAACTCACTCAGTTTTCAGGGTAAGAAAGAGAAATCATTGAGATTCGGCTGTATTTAGTGGGCTCTTGCTGCTAAAATGATCAGCATAAAAAGATGATACTTTATAAAGTAAGCCCAGAGGCTGTACCCTCAAAGTGGTGAGGCTGGCAGTAGTGGGCTGTCACTTACCTTGCTGGCCTCAAACTTGTCCCCAGCCTGGTTGTAGTCAAACCCCGAACTGCCACTGGAGGTAGATATCTTCAGGGGTGGCAGAGGCGGGTTACAGCTGGAGCCCTTTGGGGGCTTCTCAGAGCCCACGGGGATGGAGGAGTAAGGCCTGGGGCTGGCTTGGGGAACCCTAGCAGGCTGGGACCTCATCACAGCTGTGCTCCTTTCTTTCCGCTGATATTCAATAGGCGACTGTAGGGCTGCAGGGGAAGAGGAGACCATTACTCTCAGCTTTGGAAATCCCATAAGCTTCGGAGGCTTAAGAGGTACAGGCTTTGCGTGAGGCAGAGTGAGGATACGTGAGGAAGATGCTGCCCTGTTTTTAAAGAGTATAATCTACCGAGAACTATTCTTAGTTTTGTCTAAATGATGAAAATGCAAAACCAAAATGGTGCAAAAGGAGGGAGAGAGGGTTCTGTAGTACGTGTGTGCGTGGGTGGACACAGGGATGGGTAGCGTGGTAGTAAAGAGCTTCAGAAACTGCCAGCCATCAGGCCCTGACATGCAGGCTCTGCAGGGTGGAAGCAAATGGGAAGCGGGTCTGGGCAACAGGATGGAGTCAGATTCCCTGGAGCACAGAGCCATGGGTCTCTGCGGAGGAAGAGGAGATGAGACGGGTAAGGGAAGTTGGAAGTGCCAGGATGTGAAAGAACTGGAAAGCAGGTGAATGAGTCTGGATTTAATTCTGAAGTTCATGAAAAGTGACTGAATTAAGTAAACGTTCATGTTTTCAATGCAGGTGCTAGCACCAGAGTACACCTGAAGAAGGTTAACCTTGCAGCGGGGGCGGGGAGGGATCGGCCAGGCTGATTAGGAGCCATGAGATAGTGAAGGGGAGAGGCCGGACCTGAGCAGAGCCATGGGAACGCGGAAGGGGTGCGGTGTGCCAAGCACTCCAGAGGGAGCTGAGGTTGATACAGCCTAGATGGGAAAAGATGGCAAGAAGCCAGGGTAGCTTGGGTTTGGAGGCTGGGAGAAGGGGTGGTCAGTGGAACTCTGGGGAAAGCTGCTTTGAAAGGAAAGAGGTAAGCTTTGTTTTCCTGAGTTTAAGATGATAAAGTTCCAAGGTCTTAGTACTAAAGAGGTACAGCCAGGCAAAAGCCATACAGGTCAAGTTCTGTAACAGTGACTTCAAGGCTGGCCCAGTTATGCTGTTTCTGTCAGTGTTCACTGTGACAAATATTTAACTGGGTTAACAGCTGGGGCCCAGAGAACTTTCCATTATAAGGATATTTCCATAGCAATAGGTATATACTTTAATAGGACTCAACATATAGTCCACACTTCCTTTCTATTTGAGGTCTCAGGAGGGAAACGTTGGCTCTGAGGTGCCTGCATGTGTGTCTACAAGCAAAAGCCTGGCCCCAGTCCATCGTCACATCCTTGTCTTTTGAGTGTGTCCAAGTGCTGAATACGCTGTTGCCAGACCTCAGCCTTTCTCCCTGGAGAGCATTAAATATTTACGTATTGAGAATCTAGTTCATTAACAGCTCCATAATTCACTATAATTAGGCAAAAGGTCTCTTGGAACCATGTGCAAGTCTGGATAACTGACTATGCCCAAAGAAGTACTGCTCCAAGTTTGAAGCAGATAGCAGACAGTTGTGAAGCAGGCCGTAGCAACCTGATCTGATGAATCATTACCCATCTTATGGAAGTGGGGTATTGATTATACACAATAACTGTGCTAACGTGTTTGAAAATAGTATGTCTTCTTAAATAAGCTGCATAGAAAGTCTGTGCTCTTCAAGGGCCTCAATCTGCATAACTTAGGTCTTAGGATCAGGAAAGCTGCGCATCTTCGGGTAGGGTTCGCATCTGGCTGATGGATACAGTGTCTTATACCTGGTCCTGTTTTTTTTGCCTTGTTTGCTGGGGAACTCATAGACAAATGTGTGCCTTACCACTAGCAACTATACTGCAGTTTTGGGGTTAGAGCTTAATTTTAAGTTATACAAGTTATACAGTTCTGGGTTCCAGTTCTTGTTTTAGCACCTACTGTTTTTGTGACTTTGGACCAGTTTCTTAACCTCCCTGAGCCTCCTTTTCCTCACCTGAAAAATACAGGATGATATTACTTAGCTTTCCACACTGATGTGAGGATTAAGTGTGGTAACACATGTGAAATGCTTTGCATCATGCCTCGCACAGAGAAAGGACTCAATATATGGGAGCCATTATTGTTACCCAATTATTTCCGGTTTCAACTTATTGTCCTACCTTATTTTTCTTTTGTCCTGAATTGATGAACTTAAAAACCTCATTCCAGCTTAGAATCTATCAGAAATTCCTAATAGAATCAATTTAATGAATGTATTTTATACATGCACATGGTTTTGCTTAAAATTATTTTATCCATAGAAGCATTAATTCAATGTTGTATACTCAAAAACTGTGAACTATATACAGCTTTCATTACTATCCCTCAGGACTGGGCTGGTGTTTAATTTTAGACTCTTTAGAATAAGAAAGAACCCTAGAGATCACTTAGTTTAGTCTTTTTCACCAAACTGTTCTACAGTTGGGGGACCAGGGGCATGGCCCCCAAATACTCTCCATAAGTGTGTAACTGCTTTGAAGTCTCAGGCAAGGCATTCTGCTCCATAATCTTTTTATTTGTTTTAAAATAAACACAACTGTGTTAAATCCCTTACCATGGAGTAGTACAATTGATACCTGGTAATCTCACAAGGCTCTCTAGTGTTATCTAGAGATAACTTGGGGTTTGACAGACCAACTCAAATTCCCCTTTGCTCCCAACAGAGGTGATCGCTAGCTCTAAATTTCAGTAATACCTTGAAACTTCCCAGAACAAACTGTCAATTACACAGAGAATGACGCTCTCTATGGGAGGTGTGCCATGTTTTCCTGCTTCCAGTGCTGCAGAGTAGGTCATTCACAAAAAGAGCCAACTGAGGCCCAGAGAAACATCATGACTTGCCCAAGGTCCATCCCCACAGCATTGAGTTCCGTGATAACACCCAGCAAGTGCTCTATTTGCATCATTTGAAAGAGACCAGATTCTAGACTAGAAAAGGTGACACCCAAGGGTGGACATGTATGTATAAACATGGGAGCACATATGGCCATACAGTACTCCTTCAGGTCCACAGCACTGGAGAACCTCTGAGATTACCAGCCATTAGCTACTAAATGGAAAAATACACGTCACTGATAGCTGGCCCCTGAGACAAAGAGGATGTGCCCATTTCAGACTTTTGCCCCAATTACCAGCTAGTAATGGTGGCACAAGGCACATCCTCTAAGTCAAGGCTGCAAGAGATTATTTCTTCTTTTGAAAAGATGGCCTTCTTTATCATGCCCCATCTGCCCACTTGTGTATTCGGGTTCAGAAAAATTCTACATGAAGTGTTTCTGAAAACTACAAAGTTAGAATGCATATAAATGTGATCGGGGCTCATAACTCACCATGAGCCCAGACCCAAGGAGGCTCAGAGGTGTGGGGTCCCCTGAAAATGGCCCAGCAAGAAGCCAGACCCAGTACTCACCATTTAAGAAGTCGCGCTGTGTTTCTAAGACTTGATTGATGTCCTGCACCCAGGCCTGCTGGATATCGGCGTTGGCGGCTTGCAGGACGACCCTCTCCGAAGTCTCCCTGTTCATGAGTGCAAACTTGCAGGGGTCATTGTCCACGTTCTCCTCCAGGACCAAGTAATTCATCTGGAAGAAACCAAGGTGATCCGTTCCATACTAAGCAGTTTAAAAAAAATCAACAACATATTACAGTTCCTCAGTTTTTATTTCAGGAAATGTTTCTAAAAATGTGCCCTGAATCTAATAGCTTAAATACTTTGGTTTCTGTCTTTGAGTGAACGACATGATCTTGGAGAACCTGCAGGATCACGTTAGAGACTGGCACCGAGCCTGTCACTTTTTCCCACGGATAACCAACCTTCAATCCCAAAGGTTACTAGGCCGAAAGATCTTCAATGTTCTGGATCCTCACTCATGCCAGTGTCTCTGTCTTAGGGAAGTGGCTCCCCCAGTGTGACTCTTCTTTGCCCCTTCTCATCCCCACCTGGATCCTCACCTTGATGCTCCTTTTGAACATGTAGCCTGGGGTGAGGGATCCCTTCCTGAGCAGTTCACTGAAGATGACAATTTGCTCAAAGAGGAACACACGCCTCTCCTTGGTCCGCGACTGCATGCCGGCATCCAGCTCAATCACGTAGAATGTATCCTGCTGCAGCAGCTTGCCCTGAGCGGTCAGGGTGCCCTGACGGAAAGAAGGACTGGGGTGAAGTAAGTGAAAGACAGGGAGGTGACCACAACCCTCGAGGTCACAGAACCTCCCTCTGTGGGGACATGGACAACAGACCTGACAGCAAAAGCCTCAGGCTCTACTAGTAAGAGACTGAATCAGGGCCCACCCAGACATCTAGGGCAGACTGTGGCCACCTTCCCGTTCACACAGGGCCCTGGAGGGAAGGGAAAGAAAGCTACGGAACCACTAAGAAGCAGCTCCAGGAAAACACCAGAAAGAAGGTAAAATGATTAGCTAAAAAGATGTTTGGGAATTATGCTGGCCCTTCTTTTTTATTAAAAGGAGAACAGAAAGTAGATGATGCTGGAGCTGGAAGTGGCCTTTCTGTCCTCGGAGCTCTGAGAGGTGTGCCTGCCTGGCCCTTGCAGCCAGGACCTGGGGTGCTAGCTATGAACCTAGAACCAACCTGGGGCCAAGGGAAGTGATGGAGGCCGGACCACAAAAAGAAATCAGATGAGTCAGGCTCCTCTCTTCTATTATTTCAGGATGGGGAAATTCTGAGGTCTTAGTCTCCTGCTACAGATCAGCAGGTACAGTTGAGATACTATCGACAGGTGCCTATATTTCAATGCCTCCAGTTGCCAGATCACTTGACACTCAGGGTAGGAGGTGGAGCCTATCTGGTTTGCCAGGTCTAACCAGATTTTCAGAAACATTGTCACATCTTCAAAGGGAATATGGCCTAACCCAGCAAGTCTTCACGGATGCTATTGCTTTTTCTACTGTTGTGCAACAAGAAGACACTGGCATCTGAGATAGTGGCCAGAGGGCTTCCTCTGAACTGTACTCTCAGGTGACAACTTTTGCCCTTTAGCGCAAATGTGGGCTATTCTCTGTATGTGACGCCTTGTTCCAAACATTACCCAACACACAGGCCATTTTCCTTTCATGTTCCTGAGAAACGCTGGCCCTCTGCTTGGATTGTGGTTCCTTACTGTCAAGGTCAGCAGCCAAACAGGCTTATCTCTACCCTGGTCCAAAGTTAATATTAAGCCAGTGACCAGCCCTAAAAGCTCTATTAATATTACATAAGAGCCTGACCCATGAGTTATAGCCCTGTCAATGCCAAAGGGAAAGCTAGAGGATTTAAAAGGGAGAGAATCTAAGGGAAGGGGCTAACTTCTCCCTGAGCCAAAGCCACGGACTTCAGAAGGAATGGAAGTACGTTCATGGTCCTTCCCAATTAGCTGAAGGAATGCAAAGCATATTCTCTAGGGCTTGATGAAAAAAGGAGATGGTGGTGCTCGATTTAAAAGAGAAAATAATTCCACCCTCCTGTGTGTGGCCTTCTGTGGACACACGAATATGCACAACACAGTTCCTGTGAAGTCTGACTTGGGTCAGAAGGTACATCAGATGCTGTTCCTCCTGTCAGTGGTCAGTTCCTCCAGAGACCAAGAGAAAGCCAAGTCAGACTCCTGCTCAGAAAAACACAGGGACATCAAGGATGAAGAGCAAAAGGAATTACTTTTGTTCAGAATAGGCTCAGATCTGGCATAATTCCAAGGGAACAGGTACAACGTCATGTAGCATGACTAAAGAAACACTGTGTGAGAACTCGGGGTGAATTTCTGCTGCATGACCCTGCTTCTCGAATGCCTCATGTCTACTGTGGAGAACAAGAACCTGTGAAAAAATGAACAGCAGAAAGGACCCTCCACATAGTTCCTGGTCACAACAAATCAATGGAAATCAGACAGGGACACCAGGATGGGCGGCAAGGGCAAAAAGGACAGAAGAATTTGGCTCAAGACCATCATGAATCCAACTCATTAACCCAAACCTGAATATAGCATTTCCTAACTTTACTTGTATACCAGTCTGCCTTATGTCTATTTTATTCTAGTTTAGCCAGAGGAAAAAAATGAATAATGAAATCTTGCAGGATTACTGGGAAACAGGATTAGAAGATCCACATCTTTCTCTAAGGGGCTCAACAACAACTAAGCACCAGTCAATAACTGCATCAGTTCCAGTTTTATCGTATTAATATTTAAAACAGATTATGTTTAGTTAGAAGTTTGGATATAAATTAATAATAAATTAAGTTTAAACCAGGAAAGTCAATTTGCTCTTCTAAGGTTCACTGTTATGGGTTGAATTGAATCCCCTCTCCAATTTGGATGTTGAAGTCTTAACCCCCAGCACCTCAGATGCGACCTTATCAAAAGACAGAGCCTTTACAAAGGGAATCAAGTTAAAGAGAGGTCATTATGGTGAGCCTTAATCAAACATGATCGGTGTCTTTATAAAAAGGGGAAATTTGGACACAGAGATATGTACAGAAGGAAGGCGATGTGAAGATACAGGAAGAATGCCATGTGAACATGAAGACGGCCATCTACAAGCCAAGGAGGGAGGCCTGGACAGACCCTTTCCTCACAGCACTCAGAAGGAACCACCCTTGCCTACACTTTGATCTCGGACTTCTAACTTCTGGAAATGTGAGATGATAACATTTCTGTTGTTTAAGCGACCCAGTCTGTGGTACTTTGTTACGGCAGCCCTAGCACACTAGCATATTCGTTGAAATCCAAACCGTGGGTACATCTAGCTGTTTCTCCCAAGACCTGATTCTTCTTGTCAAAGAATAGAAATGTGCACTGTGATGTTTTAGAGCTTTAAACATTCATTTAGCTAAAAAGCCAGCCACTATGTAGACCTGTTTACTAGAACCACCCTCTCCAAATAAAAGTGTTCCATTTTCCCTCTGGTTCTACTCTCGTCACGTAGTCCTGCTCTCCCTCACATTCCCGGCATTTCTCAAGCAAGCAAGGAAAGGGAAGAGGTCACCGGCAGGTCCATAGCTATAAAGAATTTGGGGTCTTTCCAAGCCCCTTGCAATCCTGACTGCAGCCTGGTTGACTTCCTCTGGCTGCCCTATCACTGGAGGTCCTAAATAGGTGCACCTTCCAGGCCTGTGATCCGGAGGGGCCCGGGCACAAGGGCAAACGCGGTGAGGGAGAGAGGCAGAGAACATGCGCACAAGACTTCAAAGGGGAGCCTGGGCTCCTGCTGCCCTGAAGGGAGAGGGCTAAGAAGCCTTCTTAAGGGCTCACCTCAAAGCCCTGCAGGCGCCCCAGATTCATCATGTCGTTGCAGCGTTTTGGAACAAGGCACATTAACTCCACTGCTTTCTGTGGGAAAGAACAACCAGTCAGGACAGGGAGCAGCACTCGGGTCGGGGGCTCGGCAGTTCCACGCTGGAAGCCAGGGGCCTCCTGGGGGCTCCTTGATCCTAGGAAAGGACACTGGTCCCTGCTGTCCACTTCAGAGGAGGGAGGGCTTTCCTGTTCTAAGTTGGGGGCTGTTGGTCATCCGTGCAGGGGCTCCACGTGAATCAGTGACCACACGTGGGGAGGATGCTACCAGCCCACCCTTTTCCTAACCTTCCCACTTCTGTTTGTCCATTTGCTTTCCTTCGTGCATTTTCTTTTTTCTCTTTGTGGCTCCCTGGCTGCCGAAGCAACAGCTTAGCTTCGCTTGTGAAATACTAGAGGTTTTAACCTAAAATAACCTGCCAGAATGGTCTGTAACCTCTCTGGCTTAAAATAATCCCCATGGTGACATTGTCTCTAAGGACTTCACTTAGGGAGTAATCCTCGGGGACGGGGGAGGGAGTGAAAATGGAATAATTTATATGTCAGCCTCAAATAGTACCTGGATTCATGGATAAAGCTGCACAATGAAACACCCGATCTCTGCAGGATGTTAGAGGGTCCAAATACCACCCTTTCGCACCACATGTCACCGGGAGCCACAAGGAGAACATGAGCGGGGCTAAGCTCTGGTCTGGCCCAGGACCGGATTCTCAAAAAACGTTCAGTGTGCTCCTTAATACTCGCCACTCCACATCCTGCTGGGCAGCTGCCTGCAAGGGGCTCTTGCTGTCTGAGAGGAGCCAGCCTGGACTCTCCATCCTCCAGAGCCAATCTTTCCCCTTCAGGGGCAGACATCCAATACTGTCCCATAAGAGCCACCAGAATTACAAGCAGGAAACTCACCTCGATATCAGAACACTCCAAACCAGCCTTCTCGCTGTATCTCAGGAAGTCCTAGCAAGTGGGGGAAGCAGGGAGAGTGAAACCAGTTAGGAAAATAGAGCCCTATAAAAAACGTAGCATCGTAAAAACCAAGATGACACCCAGGAGACTTTCCTTCCCCACAGAGATGGCAATGCTTTGTAGTAGCTGAGATATGAAGCTGTGAGTCATGGTGGATGTGATCACACAGAGAAAACCCACGGAATATTCAAAGATTCAGAGCTATGGGAAAAGGGCGGGAGGGGTGAAGGGGAGAGAAAGTGTGTGAACAGGGACAAAAGGGGAATGACGACAAGAAGGAAAGGGACAAAGGACTGTCAAGTCTCTCATTTGCTTCATATTTCTGTAAGACAAGTCAAACTAAATGATTTTAAAAAGTAAAAAAATGATCAAGTTTTAGGTTTTACTCATCTAAGGTTCCTAGGGCTTTGCCTTTCCTTTTCTTTCTCTGTGTATTCTACTCTGATTTTATGCTCTTATTATTTTTTAGTTTTTAAAGGTACCAAGTCAGTCAGTGATGGCAACAAAGTAAGAAAGTGATTTGGAAAGAAGAAAATCAAATAACCACCAACCTTAAGGAAGGAACAACAGGCATGCAATTTATTCAGGGGCAAAGCTGACACAAATAACCAGCCGGTAAAAGGTAAAAACCCACACATGCCCCCAACTAGTTCACAGGGAAAGTGTAGTGGAGACAGAACCTCGAGCTGACCCGCTCCCTAACTCAGAGCCTGATGAAGACCCTGCTCTGGCCCTGAGCGGGGCTCACAGCCCTCTTACCTTGAGGAGCAGCTGATATTTTGTTATTCTCTGAATGGGCTTGATAAGGAAGTCGCTAAGTGTCAGCCTTTGATTTATCTCCTGTTTCACCTCCTGGAACACAAGGGAGCTACATTAGGGGAAGAGGAACCAAAGGATTGGGGTGCTCTGGATAGGGCTTCAAAGGCAAGGACGGCTGGTCTTCGTGTTTGCCAATAAAGGTTTAGAATCTTCAAACCACGCAATGGGTAGAATTGCCTACACAATAGCTCATTTTGTTATTAACGACAAGGCACACCTCACCATCACCTTCTTACCTATCAAGCTCTGTCACACTCTGTGTCCTTACCCCAGCCCCAGGGACAAGCTGGCATGGGTGTTCTGTTCTCTCTCCCACTCCACGGCCAAGTCAGAAATGAAGGGCTTCCCCGGGGACACCACAAGCCTACGGGCTGGGCCCTCAACTCAGACCTGCAAACACTCAGGCAAGGGCTCTTTCCAGGTGATGGTGTTGCCTCTCCTCCAGCAAAATAAACACCTCCAGGTTGCGGCAGAACAAACACTTTGAGGTGCCTGCCGGGCCTCGGGGAACGGGAGCAGAGGCTACGTACAAGGTGCTGTGAGCACCTCCGGGAGGAGGGTCCTCAGCAAGCAGCCTCCAGGGCCCGGTGAGGAAGAGCGTGGGCGCAGTGGGCTCCGGGGTCACGGAAGGAGGACCGGAGCTTCTGCAGCGGGCTCTGCGTTACAGAGTCGTTCTCCCAGCAGGGGCTCTAAAAGCAGAGAGGAGCTGACAAGAACTTAGCCAAGAAGCTAACGGCTCTGTTGAGGCAGCCCTCCCTGTCCTGAGGGATGGACAGTGCCGTGAGGGGGCCACGCGCGGATGGATGGCGGCCGGTGTTTGTGAATGGGGCGGTCCCGGCCTGAGCGTCTTGCCCACACCGTGGTCCAGCCAAACCCGAGCAGCTTACTTCAAAGTAGGCGTCGTACTCAGCGACGATGTACTCGGAGCGCGGCTTATTCTGGCAGTACCACACGTAGATGTGCAGCTTCCGCTCCTGCAAAGGCAGAGGGAAAGGCGCTCAGGCAGCTGTGCCTGGCGCTCCATCTCAGAGTGCTAAGCTGGTCTACGGGCGGAGAGACAAAGGACAAAGATGTGGCCCATGCTCTGGGGACGCACCAAGGAGGCTAAATATCAAGGACAGAAGAGTAAAACACAGTGGGCAAGAGCCCATCTTCCAAACTGCCAGGAAAGAGAGAAAAAACCCCAACAGCTCAGAGAGGGATGAGAAGGGAGAGCAGGGGATGGAAGGGACAGTAAAATGCATGCAAATGAGCCTGGTGGGAGGGGGAGCGGAGGGGCCGCGGGGCAACACTCACATATTTAATAAAGAGCTGTGCCAGTCTGTCTTGCTCCTGGATACATTTTTCCAGTTCACCCAGGAAAACACTATAAAAGGATGGAGAGAAGAGAAGGAAGGCACATTCTTCAGAACTGTATCATTTCTCAATGGTGAGATGAACGACACAAGACTCCCCCCAAACCCCACCCCTAAGGTCAGACACAGGGGGAGGACAGGAGAGTCCTGGATTCCAAGACCCCCTGATCCTCAGGGCAACGTAGCACTTACTCCTTATGCCAATCATAAATCTGGTGAATATTTCCAAACACGATTTTATCCTTTCCTCGCATGTCCTCAGGGACACCCTTTTCTTCTATTCTCTTCATGAAGCCCTGCGGGGCGGAGGCAATGGTGAGTAAAGCATTTTCACGAGGAGGCTTTCTGGGCCGAGCCCCACCCTGCAGCCCCGTGGAAGCCCCCCCTGCGTGTGAGGGGGAGGGCAAGGGCTTCTGTGGTTTCTCCACACTCAACCAGGACTTCACCCTTGTGCAGAGGGACAGACAAAACTTCCGTGAAGTTCTGAGTCCCTTTCTTTGTCTCCAGCCCCCGTAAGAAAGCAGGACAAAGAAGAAATAGTTGCCTGTTCTTCTCCCATCTCCCAATCCAATTAATTACATCTTTAAAGGCTTAAAACTAGATGCGTTTGACCTAGAAATAAGTCTTAATATGTGAATACTTTAGATTCTGTAAAGTGCTATCATATAGAATCTTATCTCAGTTTTAAAATCAGGCTCTGAGGTTGTACCAGCATTTATCCCCATCGAAAGATGAGAAAGCCAGTGCATGGGGAATTATGTGATTTGTCTGTCACACCACTGATGTCTGACTTCCCTGGACCTCGGTCTGAAGATTCCCAAGCCTTCCACTTCCAGGCTGGACTGCTTATGGAGGCTGCTACACCGCTAGCTGCCCCCATCCCACCTTGGAAAAGAGGATAACTTTCCCCAAGTTAGAATTCAAGTCTTCTATATGCCAGGTTAGTCTGTGTATCCAAGGCTCAGGACAGGTAAATACGAACCCCTAAATCAGCAGACTGCATAGGATGGGGGCTTACAGACCCAATGTAAGGAACCAGCAGGTGATTCAGATATCAGGCATTCACTTTTTAGACTTCACATCCTGTCGTTTAAGATGACTAACAGCAGGGCTCTAAGGCATCTAAATTATCCATTTACTTTCTTAGACTTTTTCCTCCAAGTGTCTAAATCCCCCTAAAGCAAACCCCTATGGAGAGAGCTGTTTTATTTACTATCAAGTTGACTTTTAACTGTGGACCTGAAAATCTTGCCTTATTGGTGGTTTTTTCTTTGCCCTCTTGGTAGCAAACTAGGGAAACATAGAAGCCCCAAGGTTTCACTAAGAGTGACCTGCTTGACTTGCTTAGTGCCCATGGTGGCTCATAACTGTGAAGAATATATGTCTGTATATTATTATATTTATGCTTAGAGATATATATATATTTATAACTAGTATATATATTGGTTAGATACCAATGAAAAGCTCTGGAGACAATAACTTGGTCACCTAAAACAAGGTGAAATGGATTCAGGTCTAACTAAGAGGCTGCAACATTTGGGGCCCTACCCTCCTCTAAATCTCTTATAATATTTCAAGGGGAAAAGAGAAAAACTTACCTACATATTCTATTTGATCTACTACCATTTTTAGTTTCATCTCTACAAATACCCAGGGAGAGTAAAATACATACTGTCAAGTTAAATCACCATGGGGCCAGGACTTCCCTGGTGGCGCAGTGGTTAAGAATCCTCCTGCCAATGCAGGGGACATGGGTTCAATCCCTGGTCCAGGAAGATCCCACATGCCGCGGAGCAACTAAGCCCGTGTACCACAACTACTGAGCCTGTGCTCTGGAGCCCACAAGCCACAACTACTGAGCCCACAAGCCACAACTACTGAAGCCCGCGCGCCTAGAGCCCGTGCTCTACAACAAGAGAAGCCACCGCAATGAGAAGCCCGCACACCGCAATGAAGAGCAGCCCCCGCTCGCCGCAACTAGAGAAAGCCCACGCACAGCAACGAAGACCCAATGCAGCCAAAAAGTAAATAAAAATAAATAAACAAATAAACAAAACAAAACAAAACAAAAACACCACAGGGCCCAGGTAGGGTCCAATATGCCACTGGTTGGGTGACCACAGACCCGCCCTGAGCCATGTACTCACCTCTACCACAATCCCCAGATCCTTGACATAGTCTTTCTCTGTCTGTACCAGTTCATTCAGGACAAACCTGAGCAGGAGATTAAGAACAGTGAGGGTTCCTCTTCACTGTGAAGCAAGAAATCTTCACACTGAAGTTCACAGGAAAGTTACTTTGGCGTCTCTATGACAAGACCACCCAAACCCACGCTGGGCACCCTGGGGGAGGTGCTGGCTGGTGCCCTCTGGATGAGAGGCCCCCGCTACTGAAGAGCTGAGGGCACGGGGGCTGAGAAGGCTTTCCCAGATGGCAGCAACAGCCAGAAGAACAATGCTTACAACCCAGCATCTGTCTTCCTATTCCTTATGTTTCCTCCTCCCTCACCTATAACTGAATAGTTGTACAGACACAAGGCAGAAGGAATAACAGTCACTTGGGCAAAACTGAGTTATGAAAGCTTCGAAGCCAAGGGATCAGCATGAGGCTTTTCCTCCTTCATGTCAGCTCTGTTCTTTGCTTAACAAGAAGAGAAAGACATTTGTCTGATAAGCAACCTTTGGGCCTCAGAGACACTGTCATCAAGTGAAGTGTTTGAGATACAGAAGCTACAATTATTCAGATAGGCGTCCATGGTAACTGGCCTGCAAAAATCCCCCATCAAGGCCAGAAAGATTCCCTAATCACCCCTTTCAATGTGGCCACATCCCCATCCCCACCAGATGTGGGATTTAATCACTACGAGGACATTTACTTTCTTGGTTTCTTTCTTGTGAATGATTTCTTCCTCTTAGAACATTTGCTTTTGTGCCAGTTGCTTCATCTGGCTTTTCTCAAGCTTATGAGAAGGTAAGTACTATAAGCCCTAGTTTATGTAGATGGAAATACTGAGGCAGTATCGCCCAAGATGACAACGTGAGAAGCAGAGCTGGGATTTGAACCCAGTTGTACAAGAGTCCAAAGACTCTGCTCTTTCACTGTTGCCCGCTGCCTGGTTAAACTACTCAGACTGGCTCTATGGAGTCCCTGAGGCGTCAAACGCAAACACTTCTTTCTTCCTGTCCAGACAGTAAAGAGCTGGACATAAAACACGTATGGCTGTGCCCAGGGGCAGGGTAGATGTATGCAGCTTAATGGAGTCTGATTTGTATTATCTAAGTTTGAAAGAGTTTAGCCTGGAGCCATACAACTGCATTTTTGACCCGAGTGGCAGAAGGGATCAAGTTCTAGGATGTCAAAGAGGGGCCCCAGCCCAAGGGTAGTAGCCGTTCTGAACCCAGGAAGCAATTCCTCTGAAATTCTTGTCCATACAGCACAGAGAAGCCACCGAATCCCCAGGCCTAGAGCCTCAGGGCGATGGGGAACACAGGCTTCTTTATCAGCATGCCCAGCACTTCCAACCAGCTCCCTCTCTCTGATACACACAATTATGCGTTTCAGGCCACAGGAAGGAACTGGCAAGGCCAAATAAAAGCATTTAAATGTATCTTTAGCATGGTCCAAGTCACCACTTGGAAGAAAGTGGTAGAAGAAAAACCACAGGAAAGTTAGAGTGGGAATTTGGGGCTAGAAGGGCCTTCTGGAGATGAAGTCCAGCTCTCTGCCTCTGGGTGGTATTTCTATGCTAAGCTATCTGCTGACATTGAAGGGTGTCCTGGGCTTTCCAGCCTCTAGGGAAGAGGATTAGACTAGGTTCTGCCAGTGGACCTAGCATCTCCTCCCTTGAAGAGCTGATGAAAAACACTTGGAGAGATAATGACACATTAAAAGACATTCTGAAAAGGTACATAAAAGATTTATGCTACATGCATCTCAAGGCAGTACACAATCAATTGCCAAATAAACTGAACTGACAATAAAGCAATTTTTTTCATGTTCAGTTCTTATGAGTAAAGGTTATTTACAAAGTAAATGTTATTCTTTGGTCCTACTAAACTGCTTCCAGATCAGACCTACTTCTGACGTCTATCCTTCACAATGGTAGGGAATGGCTGGTCTTCCACAGAAAATCTCTTACAGCCTTTGCATTGGCTGTTGCCTGTGTCGAGAATACTTTTCCTCCATAGCTAAAGGCTAGTTCCTTACCTGCTTCTGGTCTTTGCGCAGACCGCTTTGGTCAGAACCATTTAAAGCCGCAACATGGCCTCATCTATACTCCCGATCTCCCTTACCATTTTTTCTTTTTTCCAGCTTCTAACACACTACATGATTTATTTTAAATTTTGTTTATTGTACGATTTCTCCCATTAGAATGTAAACGTGTCATGAGAGCATGGACTTTTCTTTTGTTGTTATTGTTTGTTTTATTCACTGCTGTACGCCAAGCACTTGGTACATAACAGGTGCTCAACAAATATTTGTTGAATAAATGAGTGGCTAAAACTTGAAGACAATTAAGTCCATTCTTGGCTTTTTTCTTCTCCTGGACAAATAACTGTCTGTTTACATCTTCTCTCCATGGAGCTCTCATTAAACCTTTGGAGGGCTTACTGGATTGAGTCTCAATTCTCTATCCCCACCCCCAGCCTCCAGCTTCACATGGTGTTTACAATGAGATACCTACACATCCTCTCTTTCATCGTGACCATAAAGTATAGCAGAATAAGGGCAATATACAGTAAAAGGAATGACTCATTCTAATACCTGGATTTTCGGGACACTGCAGGATGTGGAAATATGTGGAGGAGGGTGAGAGAGTGAGAAGAGGGGGAAGAAATGAGTGAATTGGGTAAAAGAGGCAACAATCCTTTGCCTGTTGGAGCAAAATCAGACAATAACATGTCTGGAAGCAAGACAATGACTTAAATGACTGTTCATAGGCCCTTTTACAAGAGTAGAGATAAGCTTTGCCAAGGAACACCTGTTACCTTAAAGGTTACCTCCCTAATATAAGCTTTCACCTTCCTGATATAAGTTTTGCTTTGGCTTGACAAGACTGGAACATCAGCTCCAACCCTGCCTCATCTATGTAAAAACTGAAAAGCTAAGGAGAAGCAGCTTTGTACAAGTCCTAAGAAACTTCCTTTTGGAGATGGTATTTCTTTACCTCTATTCTATTCTTGGGGTTCCCCTGAGCACCCATAAAGTTAAGGGGGTAAATATGGAAACACAGCGCTTACGTGACACTTGCTCATTTCCATTAGGAGGTGACACCCCTGCTCTGGGGCCAGGCCCTAGCTATGATGTTTCCTTGGTAACAGTTATAAATGGTCACTTCGTCTATCTGCGGGCAACAGAAGGACCTGGCCTCCTTTATTTTTGCTAATCTTCATGTCTATGACGAGGCTAAAGGAGTGACGAGTTCGAGGCAGAAGGGCAGGCTAATTAGCAACAGGGCGGGACCTCTTCAGCCTGCCTATCCCACTCTCACTGTGCTTACCGTCTCTCACACATCAAGCTATGTGCAAGACTCATCAGCAGCTCTGCGTGCAACACAGAGTGAAACCCTAAACAACAAAACTGAAGTTTCGGAGGGATTGCGGTTTTGCAGTAATGGTGTTGCTATCTTCTTGATCAAATCAAGTAATAGAAGATTGACTTCACATCACGGTAGATAACTCAAACCTTGCAAAACATATGTGTTCTTGTGAAATGGACTGCAATGTGAATTGTATTTACTCCTAACCATTCGAAAAGTAAAGAGGTTCTCTTGGAACTCAGTCCACAGTGAAATAAATCAGACAGAGAAAGACAAATACTGTATGATATCACTTATATGTGGAATCTAAAAAATAAAAAAAACTAGTGAATATAACAAAAAGGAAACAGACTCACAGATATAGAGAACAAACTAGTGGTTACCAGTGGGGAGAGGGAAGGGGGAGGGGCAAGATAGTAGTGGGGGATTAAGAAGTACAAACTATTATGTGTAAAATAAATAAGCAAGGATATATTGTATAGCACAGGGAAATATAGCCAATATTTTATAACAACTATAAATGAAGTATAACGTTTAAAGTTTGTGAATCACTATGTTGTACACCTGTAACTTATGTAATATTGTACATCAACTGTATCTCAAAAAAAATTGGGCTTAAGAAAAAAACCCCAAAAAACAATATTACTCTATAAGAAAATTTTTTTTTAATAAATAAAACCGCTGGAGAAGGGGTGGAGCTAGAACCCAGCCTGGTAGCCCAACAGCTCCCTTTTCCTATACGTTACTTTCCTACATCTGGGGAAACGTTTCCTCAGATGAAACTCCATCAGACTTTCTAACATGGAGTCTTTGATATGGGGCCACAGTAATGGTCCCATAGTTCCCTGACCTTGGTTGTTTTGTTTTTTATCAGCATGTTTTAAATTTCTAACAGACTTGGTTATAACCACACTGTCAGTAATAGCCCTTATCTTACAGGAAATATTTCAGCTGAAAATCCTTAAAGTCAGTGCCAAATAGCTCGTTGTTGATCAATGTCACACTGTATAGACCGGTCACCTTTACTTAGAACGAATGGTGCCAATGGAAACACAGTGTGGGGAATCCTTAATTCTCCCCAAACTTCACAGGACCCCGTCCCTTGTCCATTGCACACACGTGCACCAGGCTGGAGTCTGGGGAAGCACTTACATCCTGCCTCTCAGGGCCTTGGCTTTCTGTTCTTCTTCCAGGTTTCTAGGAGGTGTGGGTGGGGTCATGCCCTCATTCAGGCAGCCTGTGGGGTCTTTCAAGCTCCCCCGGTACGAGCCGCCTTCCAGACTCTGAAAAGAGAAGAATGAATAGCCTTAGAGAAGTGTACGTGGGAAAGTGGTCTGGAAGTCCTCGTGTCTCCCCAGCCCAGCCACAGCCAACTTGGTGGATCAGTAACCAAGGCTGTCCTCACCGAACTTCAGTGAAGCACCAGGAGGCCAGAGACTCCCATCTTCCTGCAGCAGGGAGCCCAGAGCCGCCACCTTCTCAGGCAATTAGGATGTACTTGGTGTCAGGGGCCGCCAATTTCCCAGACATAATGAACACCATCAAAGTGACTGAGCTCTGGGTAAGAGCTCCAGAGGTAAAGCTAATCATTCCAATTCTACACCAAATAAGCAGTGAGGAAAGAAAATCCTCACTCGTAGGACCACCAAATGTGAATTGACAAGGGGAGGGCAGTGATAGGAGAATTTCAGTAAAATCATGTTTGTTAAATCAGCTATGATTTTCTTTGAAGAGGCCAATGAAATGTAGACAAGAAGAGGTAAACAGACTTAGCCTTTTCTAAAAACATCTTTGCTAAGGTTATTTACCAAGGGCTTCCTTTCATTTATTAATCCCTTTCATCTCTTTTAATTAAGTTGCTGCAGGACAAAGAAACAAGTTAAAGAGGCACTTCCCTGGTGGCGCAGTGGTTAAGAATCCGCCTGCCAATGCAGGAGACACGGGTTTGAGCCCTGGGCCGGGAAGATGTCACATGCTGCGGAGCAACTAAGCCCACGTGCCACAACTACTGAGCCTGCGCTCTAGAGCCTGTGAGCCACAACCAGTGAGCCTGCACGCCACGACTACTGAAGCCCGATCGCTCTAGGGCCTGTGCTTCACAACAAGAGAAGTCACCGCAATGAGAAGGCTGCGCACCGCAATGAAGAGTAGTCCCGGCTCGCCACAACTAGAGAAAGCCCGTGTGCAGCCACAAAGACCCAACGTACCCAAAAATAAATAAATAAAATAAATAAATTTTAAAAGAAAAGAAACAAGTTAAAGGGATTAATATGTTACTCTCGAAAGAGCTAAGGGTAAAGGATTCTAATCCTAGATCTGCCAGTCCCTGGATGATTTTAAGTGAGACAGATAAAATTGTTCCATGCTTCAGTTTTTCTCAGTTTTCAAGTTGGGTCTCTCCTTTCTACAGATTTTTAAGGAAAAGTCAGAGACTATAGGTGTACAAGCCCTTGAACAATTTAAAATGCTCTACAGTGGTGGGTTTCCCTCACTGCCCCCATGGATGGAAGTATTAACAATAAGGATGCTAAAAGATGGGGTCAATCTTAACATTTTTATAAGTGCTGTAGAAGAAAGAGCACGCAGCTTAGCATTTCATTATGCAAACTGGCAGAAAACATGTGGATAAACAATAAGACTGGAGACCAAGGTCAAGGTGGGCAAATGGAAAACAAATATGGGAGAGTAATCCAAACTATCCACACAAAACGACTGTCTACTACAGGCACTGCTGTAGGAAAAGGAAAGGCTTTACTTTAGCAGTCTTTGAAAACATCAGCCCTAAGGTTAGAGTCACAAAGATCAAGAAGTGCCCCCAAAGGTAGTAGGAACAAAAGGCTTCAGCATGGTCTTAAACAACCCACACTTGGAGTATCTGTCATAAACTCACTTAGCTGCTGTATTTCAACACAGGCTGAATAGAGGCAGGAAAAGTCCAGGTAAACAAAACAAAAAGTGAATGAGGTGACTAGTGGGCCATTATATGAGAACAGGTGGGGATTACTAGAATTGGAGGCTGAAAAACTTAAAGCTGAGATGTCAACCTTCTTTTCCCCCACTCCATCCCCAAATCAACGGCCTGTGCCAAGGGCCAAACATGAATGTGTTACCAACACTAGAAGCCAGCATTAAGAGGACAGGGTCTTCAAGCTTGAGAGAGAGAGTTTCTTTTAACTTGACATGAAGGTAGCTCACAGAACAAGTAATCAACCATGGAAGTTGTCATCCAGAGAAGCAGCCTAGGCTAAAAATATAGAAAGGTCAAGAAGAGTTTAGCTAAATTTATAGATTCAGGATCTGTAACCAGTTATTAAGGAAATGAGTGTTTGGTGCTGAGGTTTGACAAGCCACTGGACAGACAGGCTTTCCAATGACATGTGACATGTCCCCTGGTGCCACCACCAGAGACAGGCTCCCCAGACAGATGGACCCAGCTGGTGACTGATCCAATTACATGCCTTTTACTTCCCCTCCCACTGTCCCCACTGTCCTGTTCTAGTCTTTGTTCTGTAGCTTGTTGGCTGGCAGGGTGCTGGCTGCAAGGCATGGGAAACAGGCTTACATCTCTGCTACAAGGCCCTTCCATGGACCATCCATCTTGGCGTGGTCCACTCTCAACTCTTCTACAGAATGAAGGACATCTGAGGAGTCCAAAGTGTCACACAGGGAGATATGTTCCATCTCCTCTTGCCCGACCTGTTATATGAGCAAAGAAGCCCAAGTTATCTCTGGGGAAGGACTCTCTGGGATGGAGTTGAGGAAGGCAGAGGCAGTGAGAGAGGAAGAAGAGGGAAATATAGGGTTTGGCTAAGCTGTATGTTAGCTGTCTCAAATAATGGCATTGACTATAAATACTTATACTAATTCAAGAGTGATTCCTTCTGAGAACCTGGCTACCTGTGCTAGAGTTGGGATACGAGGTCCCAGCCAAGGGCAACTAGGGGTGATCTGCAATTGTCTGTGCTGCTCCTTGGGGGACATGGGAAGTGATGGCTGGTTGATGAGTGGTGGGCTGTGCTGCCCAGAGAGGACTTCTGCCCTGTCTGGTGCTCAGGGCCACAGTAGTCTCAGCAGACAAAGGAAAAGGTGTGCAAAGGAGGAAGCAACAAATGTTGCAAATGGGTGCTCCACATAGCTGGTGCCGTGTCAGGGAACAGAAGTGCAAATAGGATTCAAAAAAGAAGATTAAATATGGAGGAAGGCTATTGCCATAATAAAAATGAACACATTTCCTGTCAGCTCGATCTTGGACCACATACCCATAAAATGCCCTTCCTCTGGTCTCCTATACGCACCCTTTACCCACCCCCTGAACAGCATTTATTACACAGTGTTATGACTGATTTGTTTGTACTTAAGCAAATATTTATTGTGCTTCTACTATGTGCTGAATTTTTACAAAGTGCTGGAGAAATGAAGATGGATAAGACATGGTTCCCTGCCCACCAAAACCTAAGCTACAATGGGCATTCTTCTAGGTAAGAGGGGTACTATGGGGAGGATGAAAAAAAGGAGCAGGCAGCTCTATGATGGGATAGGGAGGGATGGGTAAGGCTTAATGGAAGAGACAATGCTTGAACTGAGTACTGAGAAATGGAAAGGATTTCACTGGATACACCAGTGGAAGGATGATCCAGGCAGGAGGAGCACTATGAGTAAAGGATCAAGTTGAGAAACTACACAGGGCAGCCTGGGAAGCTGAAGGCCACCTGGTATAGGTAGGATACAGAGTGTGAAGTAGGGGGAGAGGGGGATTAGCAAGTAACTGTGTGTTATGTCAGTTGGGGTGAGTGGGTACTAGGGAAAGAAGAAGTAGGGAGTGAAATAGACAATGCTGGAGAAGGATGCAGAGATCAGATCATCAGAAGCCTTGTGTGTAGCATATAATCTGCAAAAAACCCAAATCACTATGCTGAGCACCTGAAACTAACACAAGATTGTAAATCAACTATATTTCAATTAAAAAAAAAAAAGTAGAGACTTTACCTTCGAAGACCAATGATGGGAGAATTTTAAGCAGGAAAGTAACATGATTGGATTTAAGTTTTAGAAAGATCAGTCTTAATGCTTCTAAGAGCTTTTCATGACCTGGGAATATGTATCTGATATGACAGTAAAGGAAAACAGGACTTAAGTTTTATATATTCTATGATTAACTACATTATTTTAAAAATATCTAAATTTCAACACTGAGTATGTCTAGATGATGATATTATGAGATATAATTTGTGTTTAAACTCTTGTCATTTTCCAATTTTTCTTGAATGAGCATATAATGCTTTTATGACAGAAAAGAACTATTAAAAGTTTTTTTAAAACGGAAACATGAAAGAAAAGCAAGATTCCTCCAGAAGTCATGTGAAGAGATGTCAGGCTGAAATCAGGGAGGAAATGGTTGCAACAGTCCAGGCAGGAGAGGATTTTTGAGCATCAACCCTTGACTGTGAGCTCCATTAAGGAAGGTTCTGTGCTGGCAGGACTGGCACATAGTAGGACTCCAAGAATTTATTGAATGAAACTCAAAGAGTTTTATATGAAACTTTTATATGAAACCTCTCGGTCAAAGCTCATCTGATAAAACAACAGTCAGGGAGCTGATCCAGCACCACCTACCACAACCAACCCCTTAGCTGTCCCACCGTTTTACACAAATTATAAATTATACTAATTTATACAAATTAGTATGAAATCTCTTGACAAAAAGTATTAGATCTTAGTCATTCCCAGGCAACTTGGGGGTAAGGGTAGGGAAGATATTTCATAGTAGAAAAACTGAAATCTGGATTTTCCAGGCAAATGACATTACAGGTTTGTGACTTCGGGTTAAAATTTTTTGTTGGATATCTAAGCTATTCCATTTTAACAAGCTCAGGAATCTTTTCCACAGAGGGATGCCAGAGGAACTCAGTTCCTGAAAGCATACATCTACATATTGGATATGATAGGGGGTCATTATTTCCTCCCGTCTGGAAAATGAACTTCTGTTAACTCTACTTTACCTTTGACAGAGCAAGCTGATTCATCTAAAGGAGAGCAAAACACCCACACAAATGCAGCCTTGCCCTAGCCACGTTCTGTGGCCCACAGGTTGACCTAGGGAGGTGAATGCTATCAAAGTAGGAGAACCAGAGGGCAGGAAGTCTTGCTGAAGCAGGTAGGACTAATTCTCAGGATGCCAGGCTAGCAGGTAGACTGAACAAGACCTCAGTCCTGGCCAGTCCCTTCCCTAAAGATTTTCAGGATTTTCAGCCAAGGGTCTGCGAGTGCCATCCTGAGCCCAGTAAACTACTGTGATGTGCCACCTGAGGACCAGAGCTCAGGGAGGAGGCTTTCTTTTTAGGGGCCTAAACATTCATCTCAGGCAGGTGATGGAATCCTGGGCTGTTTAGAAACACACTAGATTCCCATACGGCCAGGAATCTCTTGCTTCTCAAACTTGAGGAATAAAGCCAAATTACATAGATTGCTAAGCTATTACCCTGCTACATTCACCCAACCAGGATCTACTGACTGACAAATACTGTGTCCCTGTGTTCAGGGTGTGACTACAGAAAATAAAGTATGACTGGTTCCCTTTCCCTGCTCTTCACAATGCAAAGAGCTAAGAGATAACATTTGTGGGATGCTCACTTATCAGTTTACAAAGTGCATTCACACCTGACTCAGTCTTCAACATAACTCTCTTGAGATAAGATTCAGGTGGACAGAATCATTGTTGATAAGTGAGATAAAAGAGAGGCCCAAGTAGATGAAGTAACTTGCCCAGGGCTACGCAATAAGTAGCAGAGGCAGGACTAACACCTAGGTCTTCTGATTCTTTATACACTCAGCACCACCGACGCCAGTCTCTATGTCTAGGAAAAACTTTATTAAAAATCACACGGGAAAGCAGGGGGAGCCTTAGTCCTGGCTTAGAGTTAAAGACAAAACCTTTAATACAAAACCCAGAAAAAGTATTTGAGCTCTCTTTGGGGGGAGGTGGGTGGGCATGTTCTCTTGGCAAACAAAAGCACTGATTAAAGACCAAGGCTGGCAGGTGAGACCTCAGAAGTATCCATTAATACCCAGAGGGACTCGCCAAAGGAGTTTCCAGGGGTCTTCGGGGTTTTATCTGCACTGCAGGTGAGTGGGGAACCGCTGTCCTGGTTGCCTAACAGCAGCTTTCCAGCAGGAGAGATCACAACTGCTGGAGGCCACAGCCTTGGCACAGTCATGGCCACGTGACCATACAGCACCAAGGGCAGCTTTGGGACTCGGGGACACAAGGGATCTTATGGCTTCTGGGTGGAGCCAGGGGGGCCAAATGGTTTCTTTTTTTTTTTTTTTTTTGCTGACAAAGCAAGAGACTTTATTGGAAAGGTGCACCCAGGCAGAGAGCAGCAGGGTAAGGGAACGCAGGAGAACTGCTCCGTCACGTGACTTGAAGTCTCAGGTTTTATGGTAATGGGATTAGTTTTCGGGTTGTTTCTGGCCAAGCATTTTGACTCAGGGTCCTTCCTGGAAATGATTTCTAACTACAGCATTTAGTGCCATCTCTTGAGCAACCAAAATAGAAATCAGAAAGAATCTAAGCCCTAGATATAAAAGTCCAAGTATGCCAGAGGCTCCTGTAATATTTCCAGATTCTGTAAATTGGGAAGGACCTTATTAGTTCTTATACTGAACTAATTTCCACCCACAGGTTCTGCCCTCTGGAGCAACCAAGAGTGAGACCAGCCCTTCTTTTCCACAGCAGTGCTCAATTATTAGAAGACAGTTCTCGTGTGTCTTCTCTCTCCTAACTTCTTCTCCCCATTCTTAACCCCAGTTTCTGCAACTCTCCATCAAATGACATGGACCACATGGTATTGGTTTCCTCCTCCAGGGAGGACCCTTCCACTGAGTTCAAGAGCATTTTAGAATGCCAAGTTCAGAACCCGATACATGACTCCACACAACTCATGACAGGCATGGTCTGAAGAGCTTTGAGTACAATGGGGCTATTACGCCCCTGGATCTGTACGTTGTACTTTCATTAACCCAGCCTATGACCACACTGGCTATTCTGGCAGCTGGAACACTCCTGTACTTACAGTCAAATAAAAACTCCAGAACTTTTACAGGCTCTAGATCTTATCCTCTTCTAAGCTAGAGAGCTCATGAGAAATAGGTATACCAGTCTCCAGGGTGAAGACGTAACTCCGTATTCTCAAACGCAGCTGAGGAAACAACCAACTACTGGTGCTCCGTCACTACACCACAGTGGGTACGTATTGAGATGGGAGGAAAGAGAAAGTAGAGGAAAGGAGAAAGGACTGAATTTTGGTTAGAAGATTCTGAGAAATCAGACTACTGCTCTTGCATTCCTTTCCATGACATACGCTTGGTTTTATATGTTTGGCCAAAGAAATCTCCATAATTCTGGGTTCACTGCAGGTCCTCAAGAAGTAGCGAGTGGTGGAAGAAAAAGTTAAAGCCCTTATTATGGTAAAATCACCACCGAAAGGCCATTCATCCAATAGCCATTTGTAAAGAGCCTGTTACAGGGCCCATCAGCTCCAGCGTTATCCTACACTCCCTCTACTCTGGGACATTTGCTCTAATGGGACTTCTCAACACCTGTACTCACATGTTTAACACCTGACCCATGGGTCACACAAACTAGAGGCCCATTGAGGTGCCCAACAGTAGCAGTAGGTGAGCAGTAGCAGGAGGAAAGTGGTAATCCAAAATATGAAAAATACAGACTTTTAGAAACAAGTGTTTACTGATGTAAACACTTCCCTGGGCTGGTCAGGGAAGCTCTTGTGGAGACATGAGATCTGAGTGGGACCTTGAGGGGCTGTTATACTTTAGACAAGCAAAACTAAGAAGGAGAACATTCTAGAGAATTGGGGTGGTTTGAACAGAAACTTGGGGGGAAGGAAAACCAAATGCATGTTTGGGGACAGTGAAGAAAATAATTTAGCTGGAGCCGAGTTCATCGCCCGGAATAATACATGGATGTTGGGAAGGTAAGTTGGAGAATAGGCTGCAGAACATTAGACTACTAGGTAAGTGTGGACTTTATGGGCCAGGGATTTCCAAACTTTGATTATATACTTCAATTAGTAAACACAATTTTGGTCATGCACTCCCCAAACATGTAATTTATTTATAAATTATATTTCTGTACTCCTGTATTACCCTTACGTACATAATAAAACATACACAAAACCATTTTAAAATGATGAGTTAAAGAGATTCTAATATTTTGTTCCAGCACCTCAAAAAACCATCTTGTGTACTTCGAGTCTCCCCCACATTGGAGACCATCGTCGTGTAGGCAAGAGGGAGACAGGGAGCCCTCATCGAGGAGGGAGCCAATCGTGGGAGCCAGAGGCCGGAGGCAGATGGTGGGGAGAAGGATTAAGCAGTGGCTACTCTGGACATGAGGTCAGGGCCCATGCTCAGGTGGTGAAAGAGAAAATGCAAAAAAAAGGGATGGTTTTTTTAAGGAAAAAAAATTTTAATGGTTATTTGCAGAATGAAGAGGGTATATGGGTCAGTGTGGAGAGGGATGGAGAGGTATGAGGAGTGGTCAGGGAGATGGGCTTCGAGAAGTCAACGCAGCGCCCATGAGAGCACTCAACTCCCTGCCGTGGGACAGGGAAAGATGGCAGGAAAAGGCACGACCTTCAGGAGTTTGACACTAGCACTAAAAATACCAGCTAACTTTTTTTTTTTAATTAGTGAGAAACATTAGAAAGAAAAGAGGACGGTCATATGTGTGAAATTTCATTGGTCCTCTATAAGCTAGGATATTTGAAAAGAGAGTTACTGTAATCAAAATTATGATCAGGCAGCTTTCCCTAGAAAGTATCCATCATTTTCAAGTGGAGAAGGGTTTAAATGGTGCTGATGGACAGGACTGCCCAACAGAAGTCTGGCAGAAGCACAGACATTTATCCTAATGAGAGCTGCAGGAAAAACCAGATGAGTGACATGGATGAGAGCAAAGGAAAGGAAAATGCTTCAGATTGTCATCCTGTAGTGATACACTCAAATGTAAAAATATGGGAGGAGAGGAACAGCCCTATTCAAATGAGCTATCCAAAAAGGAGCTCCTTCACCAGCATGATGCCAAAACCCTGAAAGAGCTCAGACTCATAACCCTTCCCTCTAATGGTCTGATTTGTCCAGGAGACAGTCACAAGCTAGACCAGTTTTCACTGACGTACGTTCATGATGGGGATATGCACCATCTCCCTTAATTTCTTGTGATGACGTGTCCACACACTTTTGCTCATTCCCCTTTTATCAGCAATCTCCTTTTGCAAGACTTTGCAAGCTAGAAGACTATCTGAGGTCCCCGAATAAAATTACCCAGTGCTTTCAAAGATCCAATCCATGTTCTGTGTCTCGGCAGCAAAGTTAGCTTCAGGGCTAACCAGATACACATCAGCCACTGTCCAGAGGCCATTGCCCCGTAGGCCAGTGGACCAGGCTTATAAGGAGGCTATGTTGTCTTGGATACTTTTCACCTGTCATCAATGTCACAATCCCAAAAGGACCTGTTAATTGCCCATGCTCATTCCCAAACAAAGCCAAAAAGGACTTTGGGGTGCAGCTTTTTAGAAACCATCACTAGCTGGAAACAATCCTACAGGAGGAATGCGGACAGGTGCAAAGGAGAACATGGCGGACAGAGGTCAGGCCCGGGTAGCCGCATGGAGGTGAAACACGCAGAACTGCCTCCAGGACCCGCACTTACCAGCTTGCTTTTGACCAACTGTTCTATTGCACTGACAAGGTCTGCAGCAGTAGGTACTTCAGTGGAAGCCTGCCGGGCTGCTAGCAAAGAGGAGGACTGCAAGACATTGAGCAGCAAAGGAAAAGCAGATTAGCGAGGAATGAGGAATAGCAATTAGGCAGCAACACAGCAAGTCCAAAGCTTCAGGCAGGCAAGGGAGGCAAAGCTCTCTGTTTAGAGGGAAGAGATGACAGAGGGAGATGGAGGTAGTGTGGGTGTGGGGCAGCGAAGCAGGGGTGGGACGAAGCTCTTTTTAGTCAGACCTCTTGAGGAGCTGAGGGGAGGGGTCACTGAGCTCCCAGGAGGCCAACAGGGAAGGGCTGCACCCACTGACAGCAAGGGGGGAGGGGGCAGACAGGATTCTGGCCCCTACAGGGCTGCCCACTGCTGTTCCAGGAAATGAGGGTCAATAAACCTAGCCTCGAGTGTGTCCAAAGAAGAGAAACTGTCCTTACTTTACTTAGATGTAGATCTTCAACACAGATTGTCACCATGTGTCAAGCAGAAATGCTAGGAGCAGGGCACTTGGAGACCAGAAACCGCCTCCCCATTCTCTCTCACACACACACACACACACACGCACGCACGCACTCCTCCACAAACACTGCTGTTTCTGGTAAGGCCCCCGAACTGAAACACTCGGGAAGTAATAAGGGGCTTTAGCAGGACTTGTGCTTCTCATGCTGGAGCAACCAGGCACTACCCTGTTCACAGTGAAAGGAGGCTCAAGCCCAGGGCCTTCCTCCTTCCCTCACACCAGCAATAAGGACTGGTCCATGGGACTGTTTGGTCAACGCTTTGGGCATTCCTGTTCACTGAGGGACAGTGTTTTGTTTTGTTTCTTTTTCTTCCTACTCCTACTTGAGAAGAAATTGGGAGAGAAACGGTTGACCCTGTGTAAGCTTTAACCCACCCCGTGCTTCAAAGCAGAGGACAATGGAGTTCCCAGGGCCCAGGACGCATGGGCACAGTGACCGTGGGAGTAGAAAGTTGGACATCCTGGCCAGGCTCTGGCTTCAAGTCTGTCCCTTAAGTTATGGGGAGGAATTTCTAAAAGGAAGCTTCTTGTTATCTAATCTACGACTTACTTTAGGTAAGTCTTTGCTTCTGAAATGGGCTAAAAAAAAATCAAATGAATGTAATTAAGAGAGAGCAAGACTCTTTTCCTCTCCTGGGGAAAGCAGGAAAAGAACTTAAATCTCTTTGGAAATCCAAGTTATCTACTTTCTGATCTAGTAATCCTACCTCTGGGAACTTATTCCAAGGACAGAAGTCAAAAGAACAAATGCTGTATGTACCAAGTGATCTGTAGCAGTATTACCCAGAGTAGCAAAAATTGGAAACAATCCAGGATATCCCCAAACAGGCTGGTCAAGCAAATTACAATACATCACATAAGTGAAATACTCCTCAGTTATTAAAATTATAGTTATGAAGGTAAAATTAATAAGATTTTAGGAAATATTAAACATCATTAATATTTAATTTATAAATATTAAAAATATAAAACAATGAACACATCATATGCCTAGTATAATTATAAAAATAAAACATACATGCATATGAACAAATAGAAGGAAACAGAATTAAAGTAATTGCACAACACTAGAATGGGTGAACTTTTAGAAATTCCTTTTACACCACTGTAAAAATTATTTTAATGAATCCCAACTCTATTTGCTAGAAATTCTGAAGCTCATCCCACTCCAAAATATTCCAGAAAAACAGATGTTCAGAAACCAAACAGCAGGACTGAGGAGGTTCGTGTGTCTAAAAAGGCGCTCATGCCACCTGCCCAAATCCTGGCTAAGAAAAGGGCTACACAAATGTCTGGGGGTAAGTCCGCATTCTCAGTTAAAAATTATCCAGGAACAACATAACATCCTTTCCCCAAAACAAACCGTGCTTGAGGGACGTCGAGGGGGAGGGTTCGTGACCTCTTCTTATCTTATGTAAGCTGGCACTTCCATGAGAAGGGCGGTGTGGGACGGCAGATAATGTGACCTGAGTGCCCTGTTCCCCACACACACTATCACTGTTTCTAGAACATTTTACAATAGGCCTCTGGGAACACAGCAGGTTGGTTCTCGTTCCCACCTCAAGGCGAAGCACAGGCATTTCTGCCTCTGGGGATCCAGGATGGGCATCATGCCATGCTTCCTCTACTTCTCTTCCCAACAGTCCAGAGACAGAGCCTTAGGAGGGGCCGTAACTGGGTGAATCACAGAGGGGGCAGCGACCACATCTTAGTCATGGACCTGTTCCTGGAAAATGTCCCTCTAGCTTAGCCCAGAGGAAGACCTCAACTAATGTCTGGGGGCCACCGATCCAAAATGCAAAGCAGACAGAATCCAAACAAGACCTGGGATATCACCAGAAACACTGAAGCAACTGCATCAGTACTTCCTGAACTGTATCCTGGGTGGCGTTGGGAAGGTTTGCTCCCTGCCCGTGCATGCTGGGCCCACCACCTCGGAAGGGGCTGCTGACTGCAGGGCAGAGCACTGGAGAGCACGAGGAGGCCCCGGGGGGACGGCTAACCACCAGCAGCAGCACCATAAAACGACACTCCGGAAAGCAAATGGGAAGGACAATCAAAAACTGAAACCACCACCTCAGCCTCCAGAGTCCTCCAGTACAGCGACGCTGAGAGAAGCAAGAGACACACAATGAAGTGACAGCATAGTTAGGAAGGCCAGTGACGGAGCACACAGTGAAAGCAGGGACCTACCCGAGCCTCAGCTCAGCACCAGGAAGCACATTCAACCTGAGCCTCGGATCCAGAACCATCGGGATGATGACCCTGCGCTCAGAGGCTGGTGGACATTCACATTTCAGACACCAGAGAGTCTCTGCAGGCCAGTGAGCCAGAGAATTTTGCAAATCAAAGAACTGACGCAACCTGGCATGTTAGGTTTGTCCAACTTTGACAAAACCTCCCCTTAGCAGCATCTCCATCCCTCATGCTTTGTTTGCACTGGGCTTGACTGGAAGTTACCATGATTTGGATTTTAGAGTTGAGGATGAGGAAAACAATCAACTAAAACAGCAGTTGAACATCAAAATGATCATGACCTAGAACCCCCTTGGATTCTTCTTCAAGACAATAGTTCTTTTCAGGATCTGCTGCTTCCAAAGACAGAGCCATTACCCTTCATCAACAGGACGAGATACCAGGCAGATTTCCGCTTTGAGTATTTTACACCCACCCCTGTAACTGCCCAGAATGAAGTCAGACCTCCAGGGTTGGGGGAGGGGACCCCTCCCTGACACAGATGGAATCTACAGCACCTCGGATTCATGCGGCATAAGAGATAACAAGGGAGAGAGAGTGTTACTACCCCTGACACACACACAGAACGAAATCACGTGTTTTACACATGGCTCTTCCAAGTGAGAAAGAAGTCCTACCATCTCGTCCTGCGTGGGATCGTTGTCAAAGATCTTCATAGGCGGAGGGAGGGGTGTGTGTGACTCTTCATCTGGCTCATCTTCACCCCAACCTTTCTTGCTCTTCTAGAACAAAAGAGCAGCATTAGCCACTGTTTCCTATAGTTAAAGAAGCCAATTGGTTCAGGACTTGGGATTTTTAGAAAAGAAACATATAAGATACCCTCCTCTCTCAACACACTCCTATTTTTTTCAGTTTCAGGGTCCTCCTGTGTGGAATGGGCACACCTGCTTATCTCAAAAGGACAATGAGGTCCAAATGATGGAAAACACACACACACACACACACACACACACACACGAAAAACATCTACTTTATCGATTTGCCAGGAAGAGCGAAAGTTGAGAGAGTGGTTGGAGAGAAACTAACTTTTAAGTTTATGAAGGACTCAAACCACAATCTAAATATCACCAGGCTCTACTGCCATTCAGAGGGAGAAAAGGCAGACAGCATAAAACTACAAAGAGAGTCTGGTTTCACATCAGGAAGAATTTCTTAGCCATGTCAGTGACTAGAGTAGATTAGTTTGCCAGATAAAAGAATTATCTCATTCCCCAACCAAATACCCACTATATTTTGATCACAGAATCCCAGTTTTGGAAGGGATATAAGAGGTCGTTGCCCAGTCTGACCTCTCAGCCAACACTGGTCTCTCCAACTGTTAGGTGAGGTCATACAGTCTCCCAAACCTTTTCAGTATGGGTGTTCATTTGTTTTCATGAAGCCCCATTTCATCACTGGTTGAGCCTCCATTAAAGGCTGCAACCTTGGCTACTGTAAACCTTCACCTGTTAATCATAATTCTCCCTTCTGGAGCAACCAGGAGTTGTCTACTGCATTTTATAAATGCCACTGCTCAACATACTCGAAGACAGCCAGAATCTCCCAAGATAGTCTTCTGTTTTCCAGGCCTAGCAGGTTTAATGCGGTCTTTAGTAGAGGCTGGGGACTTGGTGACCAGCTGGCTCCCCATGGGCCCAGACACGCACCTCCAAATCTGGCAAAATGGTGTCTGTCTGCTGGATAATCTAGGTGCCAGTCTCTAAACCAGTCACAAATCAAACTGGCAATGTCTTTTTTTTTTTTTCCTAGTGTTTTTAATTTTTTTTTAAATTGAACTAAACAGATTCATAGACACAGAGAACAGACTTGTGGTTGCCAAGGGGAGGAGGGGAGAGAGAAGGATGGACTGGGAGTTTGGGGTTGGTAGATACAAACTATTACATTTAGAATGGATAAACAACAAGGTCCTACTGTATAGCACAGGGAACTATATTCAGACTGGCAATGTCTTGAGAATACAAAGATCACCTAGGCCCAAGAAGACCAACTACTGGGAACTAGAGTCTGGCTAGTTTATAAACCCCGGGGAAGGATGCCTCTCGAGGCTCCAGGAAGGAGGTACATCAGAAACCCCTCCCGATGGAAGGCTCCGGGGCTTCAAGTAAGTACCTCGTCAGCGCTGTCTCCCTGAGGGGTCGTCTCATCCCCAGGCTTGGGAGATCCCAGGTCGAAGCTCTTCCGACCATCTCGTACTTTCTTCTGCTTCTTGATGTTTCCGTCTGCCTTCCCACTGTTGAGCCGCCGCACGGGACTCGTCAGCCACTTCTTCAGAGTGTTGGTGGAGCGCTTGGGCCCAGGGGAACTGTGGATGGAGTTCAGGGAGGGCTGGGCCTGCAGGTTGGCCACCGACTCGGACTTGCCTCCGTTCTCACTTGAATGAGAGTACGCATCTGAGGAAAGAGAATAGACAGACATGGCCGTGTCAGGGGCAGTTAAGGCAGGCTGCCAGCCTGGGAGAAAGACAGCTCCAACCCCAGGAAACTAGGGCATCAGGCAGAATGTCAAGGCCAGCTGCAGAGCCTGGTCAAGGAAACCCTGTCTCGAGGGTAATAGCTGACACTCACTCAATCCACAGGTGCTGTGGATACAGGAGTAGACAGAAGACAAAGACTCCTGCAAAAACAAGATTCTAAGCAAGAACCATCAACCAATAACAATGTCATAGAGCACCTATGAGTATTATAAAGTTGTATAAGACACAGATTTTATTTTCATAGATGCCTTATCTAGCTACACACACACACACACACACACACACACACACGCAAAGAGGGAAAGAGAAGAGCCAAAGAGCAAGACAGAGCACACAAAATAAAGATAAATGCACAAAGCCGTATGTGGTTAATTGCCAAAGGGCTGGCGTGGACTCTAGACCATAAGGAAGCAGAGCTGAGAGGAGGGACTGGTCTGAAAAGCTTTAACGGAAGAGATGTGTCTGAGTAGAAGGGAAGGGAGAAGGAATTCCAAAAACGGGAGATGGCAGGAACAAAAGCACAGAGGCAGGAAAATGGAAAAACAAGTTAACACAGCCCTTAAGCAGACGCTTTCAATGAAATAAAGATGAACAGAGAAGGAGAAACTGGACAGAAAGAAGAGTGAAAACATTTAACAGTAAACTAGAGGAGTATGAACTTTACTGTGAGACGCTAACGGGAAAGGGGGCAAAAAGGGCTTTTGTTTGCTTGTTTGTTTTTTAATTAATCTGGTAACTATAGACAACATAGCCCTGGGAAGAGGGATTGGAATCCAGAAGCCCACGCTAGGAGGACACGGGGAGGACAAAGGAATGATTGTGAGGCATTTCAAAGCAAGAAGTGATACAGTTAGTATCTGGATGACACATCACAGGTGAGTTGTCTCTCTTATGCTGCTTCTTCTCATTGCCAAAGAGGTCTTGGGAGAATACTTGACCAGCTTCACCTCAACCCCTGATGGGCCCTCTGGCCCTGGTACCAGTTTGCATACTGGTAGTTAAACCAAACACATGACTAGGTATTTATAAAAAGTACTGCCGTGGCTTTTTACACCCACTTGTCTCAAAGACGAATCATCTTTTCCTATACAATAATGACTTTATCCTAGACCGAGACTAGAGGTCTAACCGGGCCTTGGAGGCCCGACGGCCTAGACCTGTCCAATACATTAGAAACCAAATCTTAAAATAAAGAGAATAAATATTTTTGCCAGTAAAGAGCTGCCTCCAGCTTCTATAACCGGCTGATCTCACAGGCACCAAGCTCAGGCTCCTGACCCTGTGGGAACTTTCTTAGATATGGTTAGAGTTCTGTGCATACTTTAGAAAACAAGAACAGAATATCTGCATGTAGAAGCATTAAAAATTGAGCTTCTAAAGCCCCCTGGTATGAAGGATAGCTCTTAGGGTTGCTCAGCTCAGGGAATATTTAGGGATCGACTGACTTGGTTAACATCCCTTTAAGGACAAAGCTGTAATCTTACCTCAGAGAATTCTGTGCTGGCGGTGGTCTTGGGTGTGTTGACATTACTTCTGAAGTGTTTGGTATATGGGTCAAACTCCTGTTCTCAGAAGCCTGGGTGACAAACATCTCAGCAGCACCACCGCAGCACTAGTAGAGGGACCTGGGCCTCTTATCTCTCTGCTGATAAACCGCAGAGGCTTTTCATTCACCAGGCCCCTCTGATGCCACAAGTCTCTGTTAAATCCAAGTCTTCAAAACTTAGATATATCAGCATATGTTGTGTCAGCAGAGCTAGAGGCCCAGCCACATTAACTGTGCCTTGTGTTACTAAGCAAGACGGATGACTGCCTAAGTTTTCTGTTCCACGACAAACCACAGCCTGGCTTTGAGATTCACGAATGCAAATTTTGACTGACCATTCTGCTCCTCTCTCTATCATCTGATTCTGCTTTGGTGCATTCTGTACAAACTAATGGCAAGTGTACAGATTATAAAGTACAAATGAAAAATCAAGAGTATTCTCAATTTTGTTTCAAGTTTATTCTGTGTAAACCATCAGGGCCATTCAACCACAGCCCACATAAAAGAGAACTGAAGAGTTGGAAGCAATCTCTAACGTGTCATCTAGTTAGGGTCCCGTATTGAGACGGGACTATTTCTAAATCACTTTGAATGCATGGTTACAAAAAGATGTGGCATCATTTGGTCTAGAAAATGTGTACTTAGTTTATTGCTACTTCAAAGAATAATTGCCATGTGATGCTCATCCCATCTTTGGAAGAGGGCTGCAATGAGCTGTTTGAGAATTTATTCTAGCACCTTTCTGGGCACAACAGTTAACTGACTGATTTGTAACAACTACAACAGTCATACTGTTATCTCATCAAATCTTTCCAAGCTGAGACAGGTACTAAGTATGAGTATCGTCTTAGGAAACCGAGGGTCATCATTAGTGTGGCAGAGAGGCAAAAGTTAAACCCAGATCTGACTCCACTGCACATATATCTAATCTTATTCCCACATCTGTGTCTACTCCAGAAATTCTGTTAGCCTCTATAATTATTGTAAAAAAGAACATCAAGTTGTTAGTCTATGTGACATTTCATATAGACATTTATATATAATTTATATGTTATTAAATTTCAATGCTGAAAACAATCTCAGTCTCACTAATTTTACAGATAAGGCAATGAAAGCTTGTATATGGGAAATCCATGGTCACAGATTACTTAGTCATAAAGCTAGGACCAGAATCCAGGCACCTCTACATCTCTCCAGGGTTCCGAACCAATGCTTCCTCTTCAGCCCTGAGGCATTAAAAACTGCCCATGAGATTGGTATCTGGTTTTACATCACTGGGAAGACAAATGTGTCCTTGGACACTGCAGGAATAAAGTTCCCTGGTATGTCCAACTTGCTTCTTAGATCAGAAAAAATAATATTCTGAGGCTGATTTTACTACGAGATATTTTTATTTTTTTCATTTTGTTTTGGCTGCACCACTCAGCATGTGGGATCTTTGTTCCCCGACCAGGGATCGAACCCTCACCCTCTGCAGTGGAAGCATGGAGTCTTAACGACTGGACTGCTGGGGAAGTCCCACTATGAGATATTTTTTAAATAGAAAAAAATATAGAAAAAATTTAATATCCAAATACCCACCACCTAGATATGATAAGTGTAGACATTTTTGCCATATTTGCTTCAGTTTTTTAAAAATCTTTCTTTTAACTGAACTATAGTTGATTTACAAAGTTGTATTGGTTTCCGATGTACAGCAAAGTGATTCAGTTATACATACATATGTGTGTATATTTACATATATATATTCTTTTTCAGATTCTTTGCCATTATAGGTTATTATAAGATATTGAATACAGTTCCCCGTGCTACACAGGTCCTTGTTTATCTAATTGATATACAGTAGAGCGTATATGTTAATCCCAAACTCCCAATTTATCCTCCCCCATCACTTTCCCCTTTCGTAATCATAAGTTTGTTTTCTATGTCTGTGAGTCTGTTTCTGTTTTATAAATAAGTTCATTTGTATCATATTTTTTTAGATTCCACATATAAGTGATATCCTATGATACTTGTCTTTCTCTGTCTGACTTACTTCACTTAATATGATAATCTCTAGGTCCATCCATGTTGCTGCAAATGGCACTGTCATTCTTTTTTATGGCTGAGTAATATTCCATTGTGTGTGTGTACACACACACACACACACTCCACATCTTCTTTATCCATTCATCTGTCAATGGATATTTAGGTTGCTTCCATGTCTTGGCTATTGTAAATAGTGCTGCTATGAACACTGGGGTGCATGTATCTTTTCAAATTAGAGTTTTCTCTGGATATCTGCCCAGGAGAGAGATCACTGGATCATATGATAATTCTATTTTTAGTTTTTAAAGGGATCTCCATATTGTTCTCCATAGTGGCTGCACTAATGTACATTTGCACCAACAGTGTAGGAGGGTTCCTTTTTCTCCACATCTTCTGCAGAATTAGTTATTTGTAGACTTTTTCATGATGGCCATTCTGACCAGTGTGAGGTGATACCTCACTGTAGTTTTAATTTGCCTTTCTCTAATGATTAGCAATATTGAACACCTTTTCATGTGCCTGTTGTCCAACTGTATGTCTTTGGAGAAATGTCGATTTAGGTCTTCTCGCCATTTTTTGACTGGGTTGTTTGGTTTTTTGATATTAAACTGTATAAGCTATTTGTATATTTTGGAAATTAATCCCTTGTTGGTAGCATCGTTCACAGTATTTTCTCCCAGTCCGTGGTTGTCCTTTAACTTTGTTTATGATTTCCTTTGCTGTGCAAAAGCTTTTACATTTAATTAGGTTCCATTTGTTTATTTTTGCTTTTGTTTCTGTTATTCTAGGGGAGAGATCCAAAAAAATATTGCTGTGATTTATGTCAGAGAGTATTCTGCGCCTATGTTTTTCTCTAGGAGTTTTATAGTATCCAGTCTTATGTTTAGGTCTTTAATACATTTTGAGTTTATTTTTGTACACGGTGTTAGAGAATGTTCTAATTTTGTTCTTTTACATGTAGCTGTCCAGTTTTTCCAGCACCACTTATTGAAGAGACTGTCTTTTTCCATTGTATATTCTTGCCTTTGTTGTAGATTAATTGACCATAAGTGCATGGGTTTATTTATGGGCTTTCTATCCTGTTCCAGAAAAGGTTCTTGATAAAATTCAACATCCCTTTATGATAAAACTCTCTCCAGAAAGTGGGCATAGAGGGAACATACCTCAACATAATAAAGGCCATATATGACAAACCCACAGCCAACAACACACTCAACAGTAAAAAGCTGAAAGCATTTCCTCTAAGATCAGGAACAAGATAAGGATGCCCATTTTCACCACTTTTATTCAACATAGTTTTGGACGTGCTAGCCACAGCAATCGAGAAGAAAAAGAAATAAAAGGAATCCAAATTGGAAATGACATGATGCTTATATATAGACAATGCTAAAGACACTACCAGAAAACTGCTAGAGCTCATCAATGAATTCAGTAAAGTTGTAGGATACGAAATTAATATACAGAAATCTGTTGCATTTCTATACACTAATAGCGAAATATCAGAAAGAGAAATTAAGGAAACAATTCCATTTATCATTGCATCAAAAAGAATAAAATAAATGCCTAGGAATCAACCTACCTAAGGAGGCAAAAGACCTGTACTCTGAAAATTATAAGACGCTGATGAAAGAAACTGAAGACAACACAAACAGATGGAAAGATATACCGTGTTTTTGGATTGGAAGAATCAATATTGTTAAAATGACCATACTATCCAAGGCAATCTACAGATTCAATGCAATCCATACCAACGGCATTTTTCACAGAACTAGAACAAAAACATTTTTAATTTGAATGGAAACACAAAAGACTCCAAATAGCCAAAACAATCTGGAGAAAGAAGAATGAAGCTGGAAGAATCACACTCCCAGACTTCAGACTATACTACAAAGCTACAGTATCAAACACAGTATAGTAAATGCTTACTCTCTTTTCTGTACTTATCTCCCTGTGGACTGGAAACATAGCTCACAAACCTTCACCATCTGTATATCGCACATTGAGCAGCACAGCTCTCAACTCTAAAGCATGTATTTCAAGTGGAACTGCTGGGTTTTAGTGAATACACATCACCAGCTTCACTAGGTACTGCCAAATTGCTCTCTGATTTACTCCCACCAACCGTGTGCAAAAGTTCTCATCTTCCTGTATTCTCCTAGGTGTTTCAATATGCACCATTAGTACATAATTTTCCACTGGAAAAATTAAATGTGCTCTCCCTAACCCAAAACACCTTCTTCAAAGAATGAAGTTGAGATGAAATAGAATGTTTCAAGGAGAAGAAATAAAAAGGTAATATCCAGTGCCTCTAGACAAATAGGAAATGCATCCTATAGTTGATTTCTCAGCCACAAACTGGAAAAATAGGAAGCTTGGCAGGGTAATCCATGAGGCTGGAGGTCCAACTTCACAGACTCTGAATTGCATGAGTTGAATGAATTCCCTTGATTGGTCATGGGAATATGAAGATACTAATGCAATCAAGAAAATCTAAATAAATAAGCCAACAAACAACAAACTCTTATCCACCAGCAGACTTCCATACTATTTTTTTTTTTTTTTTTTTTGCGGTACGCCAGCCTCTCACCATTGTGGCCTCTCCCGTTGTGGAGCACAGGCTCCGGACGCGCAGGCTCAGTGGCCATGGCTCAAGGGCCCAGCCGCTCCACAGCATGTGGGATATTCCCGGACCGGGGCACAAACCCATGTCCCTGCATCGGCAGGCGGACTCTCAACCACTGCGCCACCAGGGAAGCCCACCCCATACTATTTTTAATCCATGCTTCCTTCAATTCCCAAGCCACCTCTCTGAACTGCCCAATTTCTTCCTTAATACCTAAGAATAGAAGACTTGATGCATGGTCACAGAACACATTCCAAAGCTTTACCAATGACTAGAGAATTCTTGACACCAACACTCATCTTTTAATGATATTTTGTTCAAGTTGATTAAAAGAGAAAACTCTGTTGGTATAATTTTCCTGCCCTGATTATATGATTCAAGAATAATCTACTGGTGCCTACTCTATGGATTGCAACAGAGAGATGGCAGCACTGGACAGAAACTCAGGCCTCTGTTTCTTCATCTACAAAATGGACAGATTAGACAGAGTGCATTCAAAGCCTTGCTCTACCACTGGCTAGCTCTGTGACTCTGGGCCAATTACTTGATCTCTGTGTATCTTGGTTTTCTCGTCAGTAAATGAAGATAATATTAGTATCTATCCTATAGGGTTGTTATTAGGATTAAGGAGTTAATATTTGTGAAGTGCTTATAACAGTGTCTAATTCCACTGGAAGTACCATCTAAGTTAAATAAAAATCAATAAAACCATAACTATCTCCCCTAGTTCCATGTCTGTGATTCTATTCTCTATCTTCGTTCACTCCCTCTGTATGTTCCTCTAAAGGCTAGACTGGATAATGTAAGCCATTTTTAGCCTCAAAGTACCTCATGAAAACAAAGAAAAACTTCAGGCTACCAGGTGCCATTCTGTGTTACTCTCCCTCCCCACTTCAAATAACCACTCCTACAATCAATGCCTGAAATCTCATTGGAGATTAAGGTAGTCACATCCTTGGGCTACCATGTCATTGTTGTCCACCCTCCCACCATTAAGAAGTTTAGGCAGCACAGGTTATTCCCTGGAGATGACATGTGTCTCTTTATCTACAGGGTATCTATCCCTCAGAATGCGAGCTTCTGATGGGCTTGATGACCAAGGAACTAAACAGCTGTTGATATTAGGGTCTCAGATACCATCATGGGGTTAGAATAAACATGTCAATGTTATTGGCCTAAGATTTGGGACAAAGGTTCCATAATTTTAGGTAATTTAATCACAGCAGCACATTTCTAAGCAGCACAGGAGATGAGAGCTGTCTGACTGACATAAAGATGAAAATTGGAATAAAGCCCATGAGAGTTTACACACTGAGCACATCCTAATAAGTCCATTGTCTATGTCAAACATTCTTTTAGTTGGCAAGCCCTTCATTAGCAATCAAAATATAAGATATTTGTGTACCACATGCATAGTAACTGAATATACTAGAAATTTTTTTTCCTTCCACAGTGGCATATTGTTTATGAAAACTTTCTTTTTTTTTGAAATGTATTTTTAAATTAAACATACTGCTTTTACAAGTGTCTACTATTTGTATTTTGGTGAGGAATTCCTGAAACCTCTTCATGATGTGCATGAATATACTAGAAAAATTTTTTCCTTCCACAGTGGCATGTTATGAAAACTTTCTTTTTTTTTGAAATGTATTTTTAAATTAAACATACTGCTTCTACAAGAATCTACAATTTTCATTTTGGTGAGGAATTCCTGAAACCTCTTCATGATGTGCATGAATATACTAGAAACTTTGCTCATTTATAAATTCAATTTTCTTTCTAAAATGTTTTGCCTCATATTTCTTTCACTTTTTATGTTACACCTAAAAAAGCCTTCTACCCTTTTTGGTTTCATGTAAATTTTGTAAAACTATTCTGAAAGAATACATTGTGTACAAGTCACCACAGAATGCAAATTTAGGATATGGCAAATGCCTTATGGCTGCATCCACAGGACTGATATCTATTATTTTTTCTAATCACAAAATATTGGTTCTGCTTTCTTTCCACTGACCTCAAAGTGAGTTGAAAGTAAAGAAGGACCACATGTCCTAGACAAAAAGAGAAAACAGTTCTATTAGTTGTATGGGTTTAATAGCCCCAAAGACCAGGAGGTGTCTTTACAAGTGCTAGGCTGGGACCCCATAGAGTTCACATATGTACAGGTGGCATCCAAGGTTTTGGTGGATTATGAGTACCCCAGATGCATAACTCACTAAGCTGGCCCACCATTTCCTACACTGACTTCAAAGGTACAACTCAAGAAGGAAAACTCACTTCAATCTGTTCTTCTGGAGTTCAGTGATGGTATTCAATCACACCCCAAAGGCATGTCTTCCACATACTGTATTATGTAATTGCTAAAAGATAGGGGGCCTAGCTGTTCTTTATTAGTCATACCTCATCATCCACCATCTAGCTGGACAATAGGTCTATAAAATCTCCCTGGTATTCATCATAATATTGTATTGGAAGCTTTGACTCCAGTAGCTGATATCAGAAGAAATCACAAAAATTCCTAACATCACTAGATATTTACAGAAAAGTCCTTTAAACTCCTTTTGTCTTGCTTTAGCTCCAATGATACAAGAATCATTGTAAACTCATCCTTATTTCTCTCCATGGCTTGAGCTATATAAGGTAAATGCATTTCAATACATCTGTCTGAATAGATTATATACCCAAACATTCTCATTTCCTTTGGCTTTCTATAAATAATTTACTTAATATAAAAATCATAGAAGTATCACACATACATTTTTTTCACACTGGAAACTGCACATCTAGAGAAGGGTGTATGATGGGAAGGTCAGGGTGAAAATTCTCTGGGTAATAAATCCATAAATTCAATTGTTTGTAAGCATGGAGAGCACAAAACCTACAGTAAGTATTAGTACATCTTTCATGATGTAGGAGAAGGGCCCTGGCAGGCCTTTTAGCAGAATGCTTAGCAAAGCCAATCTCCTGGTTGCACTTTCAGCTGAGGTCCTGAGGCTACGTACCACCAGGTCCTGGCATGGCTGGCTTCCCTGAAAACCACTTGGTTGCCCATCTTGGTGTCTGGGCCACTTGGTGCCAGAAGAAAGGGTGCTATGGTGACAGCAATATGACATGGGGGAGGGGGAGAATCAGCCTGGTGCAGAATCACTGTCTCTTAACAGACATCTTGCCTCAGGATATTCCTTCCCCCATCCCTTAGCCAGATTCAAGTCTCAAATGCATAGTGCAAGCCCCTGCCTCCTGCTTACTAGGCCATAGCTTTTACACACTTAGTTCAGGAATTTCTTCTCCAATGAGTCCTTTGCCAACTCACCATTCTTTTTTTTTTTAATAGATCTTTATTGGAGTATAATTGCTTCACAATACCGTGTTAGTTTCTGTTGCACAACAAAGCGAATCAGCTGTATGCATACACGTGTCCCCATATCCCCTCGCTCTTGTGCCTCCCTCCCACCCTCCCTATCCCACCCCTCTAGGTCACCGCAAAGCACCGAGCTGATCTCCCTGTGCTATGCTGCTTCCCACCAGCCAACTATTTTACATCCGGTAGTGTATATATGTTGATGTTACTCTCACTTCGCCCCAGCTTTGCCCTTCCACCCCATGTCATCAAGTCCATTTCTCTACGCCTACTTCTTTATTCCTGCCCTGCAACTAGGTTCACTCTACTCGGGCTTTATGGGTTTTTTATACATTTTTTAACATCTAAATCTCTATGATTTATAATGTCTGTGTCTGATTTTTCCCATTAAACTAAGAACACAAAATGAAGGACCACTCTGAGTCCCAAAAGCACATTGCATTAGGCTCTATCTTACTTTATTCCTACTTATTGGTCCCCTTCTCTTCCCTATACTGCTGTTCCTATCCTGGTAGCATGTGCACAGAAATCTGAACCACACGGACAATTCCAAATCCAGTGGCATCCATATAGGGCAGAAAGCCTTTTCATCTTCAGAGCCCATTGGGACATAAGCTCTTCACATCAAGATCTTTTCCAACAGACAAAACAGTCTCCATGAGGGTGAAAAGTCAGCACCTCTGGCTTTAATCTAAATGAACTCTTCAGAATTCTGTTCTAATCAGTCCAGATCTCCCTTGACTACTTCTGGCTCCTTCAATGTCCTGTCCCCACCCTCCCTGCTTTGACTTCCATCAGGATGCCACTGGATGCAGAGAGTAAAATGAAGTTTCCAACTGCTTGTCCTCAGGTCTCCTTGGCCTCAGCTTCCCGTGTAATCTTCTGAGCCAGAGACAGAGGGAGGAGCAACCTCAAAGGGCACTGAGTCCGTGCCCTCCCCCCAACCCAGACAAGCACATCCTAAACATGCAAGGCCAGTGCTATGACAGGCTGTCACACTGGATCACGTGATTCACTAGTCCCCCTAGTTGGCTTTAGAAGTTAAGGGCTAAAAATGCTCTCTCTACGTTCCAGGGGTAGATTCTGCAGCTTGACATGTCAGAGCAGGCAAAAGTCAGTGAAAGCAGCTCTGTCGCCCTTCGGAGAGCAAATACTCCAGATACCATTTCCATCGATATGCCTGTTTCATTCTCTCAGACTTGTCCACAGCCTCTGGAGAGGAAATGCACATTGTTTCCTAAACTGTGGAGTAGGGAACTCTTCTAAAAGGCTTCTGAACTGTTCAAAACATCACCACCAGAAGAGTGTGGTAGAACTTTCCAAACTGAGACTGAAGAAAGGACATGTCATATTAGTAGAAAACCTAAATACAGAATTTTTATTTAAGTAATGGGCTTGTAATAGGGCTACAAGACTCAGTGGATCAGTAGGAATTGAGGTCACTGGGGATCTGTTTTCTTCTATAAAGATATCATGAGCACAAGGAGGTCTTCTAATCATGACACATGGTAACTGTCAAGTCCCAAGGCTGGGGAAGGTGCCTTCTTCTGGCCTCCCCTCATATGCCATCCTCCCAAGCGCATGCCTGGCAGGGAAGTCAAATTTCCATGGTAAAATAGGGCCACTCCTGAGTCCATGATGTATCCACACTGGAGCTTTCCCCTAGGCCTTCAAATAAGCCCTCAAGTGGGTTAAACGTAAGCTCTCTAAAATAACTTACCCTACTACCTTACATGGTAACATTTTCCACTTTTCAGAATGTGTGAACATAAACAAGTTCAGCTCCAGTAATACCCACAAAGCCTCAAAATAACATTATACAAGTTACCGTATATAATTGAAGACTCTCTCAGAGAATGACCAAGACTATCTTTCAGTTTTTCTGTCCTGCAAGCTAATTCTTCATTCACAAAGATTTCTGCAAGAATATTTCTCTTTCCATTCCTGCTGTCACTGCCCTAATTCAGAGCTTTAAAATCCACTTGCTTTAACTATGTAAAAACCTCCAAATTGGTTTCTCTGCAGCTAGTCTTTTTCTCTTATCCATTCGACATCTCTCTGCTACCAGAACAATTCTATTGCTTTGGGCAAGTCTCTGTTCAAAACTTGATTAACAAAGTCTAACTTGTCAGCCTGCCATTTAAGGTACTCCGTGGTCAGGCCTGAGCTCACCTTTCCAGCTCTCTGAGCTTCCACTCTTTGATAATCCAAGGTTCTCAAACTGTGGTCCCCAGACCAGCAATGTGACCATCATCTGGGCCCTTGTTAGAAATGCATATTCTTGGGTCCCACTCCAGAGGTACCGGATGAGAAACTATGGGGGTGGCCCAGCACTGTGTTCTAACGAGCCCTCCAAGTGAATCTGATGTATGTTAAAGTTTGGAAACAACTATTCTATTTGAACCACGTGCTTTAGGCTAATTATTCAGTTCACTGCACCACCCACGCTGCATTTCTCATTGCTCAAACCATTCTGCAGCCTCTCGGCTTGTCTAAAGCCTACCTAGGACTTCTTAGATGATTAAGCCCAGCATGTTCTCCTATTTCTCTAGGAGTACCTCTCGTACCATTCATTTGGCACTGATAAATGCTTGTTTATGTACCTTACCTCCCTAACTCTAAGGAAAGTCCTTGAGGACAGAGATGTCCTCCATCTTTGTATCCCCAGCACAAACTCTTCAGTCATAGAGGAGCTCATTAAATGGCTGGTGATGAATAGCTAAGGACAAAGCAAGAGAAATCATTGGAGTCTGACTATTTTTAGGCCCAGAGACCTCTAAGAAAAAGTCAATGTCGCTGAGGCCTTCATCTCTAAAACTTAGTAATGTGAATATCAATATAGGCTCGTGCTTCCTGTTCCTTAAGATGTTGAAACTGTCGCCCAGTCAATTAAGACGGGTTAAAGAAGTTACCTGTTTCTTTTCTGCAGGACTTCTAGGAACCTTTAATGCTAATTAACATGCTCATGTAGATGATGACTCTCCAAAGGGAACATTTACCAAATTCTGTTAATATGTTGTAGAAAGCAGTGTGGCTAGCTAGCATCGTTCTTGGCTATTTTTCCATCTCAGTCTGGAATACAAAAGGTGAATCGACTCCTGAGGATGGTATCCTGACACCAGGGTTGACAGTCAAACTCAACCTCTTATAAACACCAAAGTAGGAGATGAGTTTATAGTCCAGGCCAGTTATTTTTGGTTATGTGCCATCACATCAGAGTCTACCCAGGAGCCAGTGGGAAGCCTGACCTGGATTCAACTTATAATGTGCCCTTCAGTAGTAACCTTAACCAAAGGTAACCATGCCAGGCTTAATTATAGAGGTGGAGGGAAAGAGTTAAGCAGGGTGCCACAGGAACATTTAAGCCTGTAATTAAGTGCTACTTAACTGAAAATGTCACAATGGAAATTCTCCTAGAGAACCTGAGGGAAGAAGAAAGAGGAGGAAACTGCATATCTGGAGAAAGAAACAGGTGATCAGTGATTGGGTCTTCAGGGTCCTCTTTTGGGAAACTACATTTTTTTTGTGTGTGGGGGGTAGGAAAGAAAGTGTTAAGATTTAGGGTCTCCAGGACTTCAGGCAGCTTAAGACCCTGCAGTCTTAGCCTGGCCCTGCCTCTCCTAAGGACCTGGGCCAAGTGAGTTTGCCGCTAGGGCCTTGCTGCCTGGCTTGGGAAAAGCAGCAGGCAAACATGACTGTGTTCAATCTGGGCCTCCCAACCAAGCCCAGGCTCTCCTTCTACATTCCCCCTGTGTTCTTCATTCAGCAGCCCCCTCATGGTCCTCTCTGGCCTCTCTGGACCCAGAGCACAGATATACACTCAGGGTACACTAAGGGAATTCATCCCCAGGTTGATGGGGATAGGAAAAAGCACTGTCTGGGTTCTTCCTATCCCCATCAACCTGGGGATGAGTTCATGAGTATGATCCCGTTGACATCATTTCTTATAAATTTTTTATTTTGACATAATTTCAGATTTAGAGAAAAGTGCCCAGATTCGTACAAAGAATTCTTACATCTCCTTCACTGAGATTTCCCAACGATTAACATTTTACCACTTGCTTTTTCTTTTCTTTCTATTTCTGAACGGTCTGAGAATAAGTTACAGAGAAGATTCCCCTATATCTCTATATACTTCAGTGTATGGCCCCTAAAAACAAGGGCGTTCTCTTACATAACCACGGTATAATTAGCAAAATCAGGAACTTAACACTGATCCTCTACTTTGTTCAAATGTTGCCAATCACTCCTATAACGTCCCTTATAGAAAAAGGTCTTATCTTTCATGACTTGGACATCTTTTATGAGTACAGGGTAGCTATTGTGTAGAATATTCTCTCAATTTGGGTTTGCTGGATGTTTATTTATTTATTTATTTATTTATTTATTTTTAATTTATTTTGGCTGCGTGGGGTCTTCATTGCTGCACACGGACCTTCTTCAGTTGCGGCGAGCAGGGGCTACTCTTCGTTGCGGTGCATGGGCTTCTCATTGCGGTGGCTTCTCTTGTTACAGAGCATGGGCTCTAGGCGTGCGGGCTTCAGCAGTCGTGGTGCGCGGGCTCTAGAGCGCAGGCTCAGCAGTTGTGGTGCACGGGCTTAGCCGTTCCACGGCATGTGGGATCTTCCCAGACCAGGGCTCGAACCTATGTCGCCTGCGTTGGCAGGTGGATTCCTAACCACTGCACCACCAGGGAAGCCCCTTGCTGGATGTTTTAACATCCAGCAAATTAGAATGTGCATTTTTGCAGGAATATCCCAATGATATACCCTATCGGGAGGCACATAATATCAATTTGATCCAATTCTAGTGATGTTATGGTGGGATCTGGTCCTGGCACAATTTTCTCATCCATCAAGTTAAACTGCATACATGCTTAGTACTGGTGTTTTCGAAGTCTGGTATAAACCAACTGTAAATGATGTTTGAACATAATTCCTAGGTAAAATACCCAATTCCATTCATGAAACAATTTCCTGATCACAGATATGAGAGAATAATTTTCTGTTCCACTGAAAACAGACTGAACAATGTATAATTAAAATAGTGATTATGCTAAAGGCTAGAACTAGATTTTGTTAAAATTTTCTAAATTGTGCTTTATTTGACGTGCTATTTAAAGTTGATTTTAGGGCCTCCCTGGTGGCGCAGTGGTTGAGAGTCCGCATGCCGATGCAGGGGATACGGGTTCGTGCCCCGGTCTGGGAGGATCCCATATGCCGCGGAGCGGCTGGGCTCATGAGCCGTGGCCGCTGGGCCTGCGCATCCGGGGCCTGTGCTCCGCAACGGGAGAGGCCACAACAGTGAGAGGCCCGCGTACCGCAAAAAGAAAAAAATAAATAAATAAATAAATAAAGTTGATTTTAGCCTTGTGGGTATATAAAATCAGTCAAGTTGAAGTTTCCCAGGAGTTCCTTCTACAGATCTTGAAACTGTCACTGAAAATGATACTGGAGGTTTTGGGGGAGACATAAAATTCTGACTAGCTCTGTTAATTGTTTACAATATTTTACTAATAAGTATAGAAATATCATCATGACAAAGAGCACTGGTTGTTCTAGTTTGAGCATGTGGGCTGACCAGCTAAGAAGACCAGAGGCTGAAGAATGGAAACATGATTCTAAGATACTGGTAGACAGTGAGGCATCTCCTGTCTCACAAGTCAGAGTGTTAAAGGTGGGAGAAATGACAAGTAAGTGATAAGGGAATAATCAGTGAGAACCTTACCTGGCCCCTAGGGCACAGGAAAAGCTAGGTAGAGAGGCTGGGTTGGGACCATACAGCGGGACCCTGGAAGGGCCACTTCCTAATTATACCACATAGGTTATTTGCATAAGTGGGACCAAGAACTCCCTTTAGCAGGCATTTGCTGCCTTTGGGGCAGGTGAGACAAGCTGACACCTTGTCCTCTAGCCATAAGCTGGTTCTTGAGACTTACCAGTAATATTTCAACTTCCCTTCAATCAGTGAAAACACCCAAAGTGCCCACTGGGCTGCTAGGGAACAGAGCGCTTATTCACACAGGGCAGGGGTCAAAGCTCAGGTGTCCTTGGGGATTAACAGGGAAGGTAAACATGAGAAGAGTTGGGGTATAGGACAAACAGGAGAGGCATGGAATGGCAAAATGGACAGTGCAGGTCTGCTAAAGACATTCATATTCATGTTTCAAGAAAGAATCCAAACACTGCTGCCAAATACCACACACCTGGGACCAAAGGCCCAAGGGCTGCTACTCCGCCATGCCTGTCCAGTGGTGACAAGGCCATCTCCTCATTACTAGAGCTGGAACCCCCAGCTTCCTGATCAGAAATGATTGGGCTGGGGTACCGTCCAGTGCCCCAGATATCCTAGAGATATCCTTTGCAAGAAAAAGATACAATTAGACTATTTCCATAAGAACGCCTCTTTCCTAGAAGACTGCCTAGACTCTGCCCCACTATGATGGTTCTCTTCTTCCTTAAGTGCTAGGTCCTGTAGGCTCTAGTTATGTTTTATATTTGAAGACATTGTTATTATTACTCATTCATTCAACAAATGTCTGAGTGCTGTCTATGTGCCCAGTGCTGTTCCCAGGGCTGGGCTACAGCAGTAAAGGAGACAAAGTCCCTCACATTTGGAAGTTGACATTCTAGTTGGGGTGGCAGTGGGGCCAGATAATAAACTAAGAAATGAGTTAGAAACATTTCCAGTACTGTTGAGCAGCATTTGGAGAAATAAACTGGCTAATGGGCTGGAGAGGGCCTGTATAACCTCAGCGTGAGCAGATGGTGACAGTCTCTCTGAGAAGTAGGCTGAGACCTGAATGACAAGACAGAACCAGCCATGTAAAGCCGGGGAGAAGGCCTTCAGCCAAGGGCACAGCTTGTGCGGAAATCCTAGGGCAGAAAGGAGTCTGGGATGCTCAAGCTACCCGCAGGAAGTTCTCGTGGCTGCACCACAGTTGGTGGGTGGACTGATGTAAATGAAGTTGGAAAGGTAGGCAGCAGCCAGACTCCAAGGCTTGCAGGCCATGGCAGGGAGCTGGAACTTTATCCTAAACGCAGCGGCAAACCTTCTGGAGGGATAGGTGATAAGACCTGATTTACTTTAATTGACAATTTTTAACTTCTGATTGGTCCACGTTGTACGGTTTCTCATGAATTCGAATCACCTTTCCACCAAAAATCACCTTTTCTTCCAAGAAGATTTGGGGAGAAACAGCTGACCAAATATGGATGAATGGGAAATATCAAGATATTCAAATCTGGCCTATGGACAAAATACTCCATATTCAGCTCACACACATAAGGCCATCCCAAACCTTCCTGCTATCAGTTTGTGTTTCTGATACCTACATATCCCCTGATCTTGGAATTATATTCTTCCTGCTATGGTCTAAGGCATACTGATGCAGCTGTAGGTGATATTATCAATGAGATACGTTCCCCCCTCTGATCTTACTGATCTCTCTGCCTAGAAAGTTCCTCCCCCAGATCCCACTTGGCTCATTCTCTCTCTGCCTTCAAGTCTTATTGAAATGCTACCTTCCCTGTCTTCCCTGACCACTCTCTTTAAAACAGCATCCCACCCTTTCATGCTGACACTCCCTATCCCCTTTCTCTTTAATTTTCCCTGTAGCACTTATTCCCATCTAGCCTACTGTATTAACTTTCTTTCAATTTTCTGTATTCTGATGCTTTGATATCTGGGGCCTTGTTGACCCTGGAGGAAAAGCCCCTCTCAGGGTGGGTTAATTCCTAGAGATAGCAAACAACTTGCTTTTGATTGTGCATTTCATATGCAAACCCACCAATCCAGAGCCCATACCCCCAGCCAGCTTCTTTAGCAGACTCTCATTTCAGACCACTATCCACCTGCCCTAATCATCCCAGGGCCAGATACCAGAACACTAGGACAGCCCCTACACTCCAGAGCCTGCTGAAATTATTCAAACTAGCCAATCCAAAACCTGATTACCCTGATTCACCTCTTGAAGGCTTCAGCCCTCTAGTTCCTTCTCTCTCTCCCTGCAACCAATCTCAGTGTTTTCTCCCATGGCCCCGTGTGATGTGCTGCCTTCCTCTTGGGAACTGTGAGTGAGAGAGTATCTTTTCAGGGTAATCACTCCTGATCTCTTGGCCTCACTGAACCTCAAAATTTTCTATTAATACACTACATTTAAAAATACCTACTGTAGGGCTTCCCTGGTGGCACAGTGGTTAAGAATCCGCCTACCAATGCAGGAGACACGGGTTCGAGCCCTGGTCCGGGAAGATCTCACATGCCACGGAGTAACTAAGCCCGTGCACCACAACTACTGAGCCTGCGCTCTAGAGCCCGCGAGCCACAACTGCTGAGACCGAGTGCCACAACTACTGAAGCCCGTGTGCCTAGAGCCTGTGCTCCGCAACAAGAGAAGCCACCGCAGTGAGAAGCCCACGCACCGCAATGAAGAGTAGCCCCTGCTGGCCGCAACTAGAGAAAGCCCGCACGCGGCAACGAAGACCCAAGGCAGCCAAAAATAAATAAATTAATAAATTTATTTAAAAAAATACCTACTGTAGAACTTATTTGTTTTCTGTCTCTCTTACTCCCCTCACTAGAGTATAAGCTCCCCGAGGGCAGGGAATTTTTGTCTGCTTTTGTTCACTGTTGAGGTTCTAGTACCTAGAAGAGTGCCTGACACAGAACTAAAACACTCAAAAAACATTTGTGGGAAAAAGATTTCATAGAAAGTGCTCAATAAATATGCTCTAAATATTAAATGACTAGAAAGGAAGCCAAGGTGTCTGTCTGTGTGTGCATGGATAAATACGGAGCCAAGCAGCAGAGGGACATGTCCTGGGAGCTGACTTCCAGTTCTACCTCTTAACTTTTCTTTCTTTTTTTTTTTTGTGGTACGCGGGCCTCTCACTGTTGTGGCGTCTCCCGTTGCGGAGCACAGGCTCCGAACACGCAGGCTCAGCGGCCATGGCTCACGGGCCCAGCCGCTCCACGGCATGTGGGATCTTCCCGGACCAGGGCACGAACCCGTGTCCCCTGCATCGGCAGGCGGACTCTCAACCACTGCGCCACCAGGGAAGCCCCCTCTCTTAACCTTTCTGAACCTTGATTTCATCGTCTATAAAATGGGGATAACCAACACCTACCTCTGAGATCATAATACTTACTTAAATAATGAAAGGTTATTATATAACAATAAATAGCAATGACAGTGACTGTTGAATGACAAAAAACAGTACTGTGTTGTAACAGAGTAATGCCCAGTGAGCCTAAGGCCTGCCAGATAGGCCAGCCCTGATCCTGTGCCATCAGACTGCTGTGCTTTGAGTCAACTGATGAACGAACTCTCTCACTTTCCTTCCCAGGACAGCAGCAAAGGGAGAATGCACTTCCTTCTTCCAAGCAGCTCCATTACCCCTTATTCCCTTCTGTAAAACAGGCTGCTCCTCATCAGTCACAGAGGCAGGAGCAGATCCCAGCAGCTGCAACCCCACATAGGCACTCACAGACATGCATGACAAGTATGAATGGGTGAGTGGCATGACACACTTAGTACTTCCACCAACTCAGGTTGGAGACCCCAGAACTATCAGACTCGTTTTCCTCCCATTTCTCACTTCAAAGTTAGGAAGTATATCATGACTTCAACAAAAAAAAATGCTTAGATGAACAAGAGGACTTGAAAAAAAAATTCAAGCTTTCAAAAGTAGTATTTAGTCATTATAGGAAAAAAATACAAGAAAATGAAAAGTTTCTGTAATCCCACCACCATGTGATAACTCCACCTTTATCTTTAGAACGTTTCCCCCCTCTCTGAGCAAGTGTTAGACGAGGATATTTGCTGAATGAATGAACTAAAACTTAAGCCCTTAAGAAGATGACCTTTCTTCATCCCACTGTCCCTTTGGCTAAGTCTCAGCGTTTCAGGCAGCCTGAATGCTGTTTGGAACCCTTTTATGGTAACTTCACGGTCCTAGGTCAGGCCCCAAGCTCCCAACTCCCTAAGAGAAGGAAAGCGCAGTATAGTAAAAAGAGCACTGGCCATACCAAGAGCCCCAGGGGGAGGATTCCAGCTTTACTGCTAACTTGCTGCACGGTCTTAGACAAATCTCAATCTTACCAATCTGTCATTTGGAAGCACAACTCTAGATCCTCTTTACCAGCCCTTTCACCGTTAAAACTCAGAGACATGAAAGACTGCAATTTGTATGCTAAGCTGGCTTTCAGATGCCTTATTTCAGAGGAGGGCGACATTTCAAATCCTCAATTGAAATGAGGCCTCAATTCGTAGGCAGGCCTGCAGCAGAGAAGGCAGCTCCCAGAAGCCAGAGTTAGAACCTGGGCTGGGGAGAAGCAGAAGCATAAAGTTGTTGATGACCTCACACAAGAGAAGGCGAGAGGGGAGGCAGGATGCTGTGTGGCTTCTGCAGACTTCTGGTGACTGGTCCTTGAGCCTGACTCAGCCACCCTCCACTTACCACTCCCACTGGGCAGGTGGTGGCAGGGGCTCAGTCTCCAGGTACCCTCTCCTCGTGGCCCTTGAAAATCCTGCCATCTATTCCTCAGCCTTAAAGTGTCTGAATTTATAATAAACATTTAAAGGTAGCATGAGAGACTATGAATTTGTAAAACTGGGGGGGAATGCTTAGACAACATTAAGTGAAAGAAGCAGAATACAGTATTGAGTATACAAACTGAACCGGCTGTGATTATATACATATATAGATAGGTAGTCCATACAGAAAAAGGACTGAGAGATAAGTAACTAAAGTCAAAGTGTCTCGGACTACAGGTGATATTATTTTCCTATGTTTTCCAAGTTATCTGCTATAAATATATATTACTTTTAAGAGCACATCAAACATAAAAACGTGCTTATGAAACTTCAAATGATACTGTAGAAGATTATAGGGCAAAATGTCCTCCATCTCTAATTTCTTCCCAGCTATTACCCCCATACCCCAATTCCACTCTCCTGCCTGTTTAGTAACCTTGGCTGTTTAGTGTGTAACTCTCAGACTATTATCCACGCATACACACAAACGCACAGACTTGTTCTTACACAAAGCAGTTCATACTATATAGTTGACTGTTTCTATATATTTTTTAAAATTTAACAAGTGGGAGATCTTCCCATGTCTGTGTTCTTTTTTGTTTTAGTGGTTGCAGAGTATTCCACAATAAAACTGTACCATAACCAATCCCCTATTGGAAATAATGCTACTGCCCATCTTCTTGTTAGCTATTAACAAAAACTGCCACTTGAGCATCCTGGGACAAGTGGAGAACTTCTTTATGGTATACTCCTAGAAGTAGGTCAAAAGACATATACATGTTCAATTTTTGAAGATGCTGCGAAATGGCTCTCCAGAAAGACTATATCATATTCTCACCAGTGTATGATTGTCTATTTCTCCCCACCCTTACCACTCATTTTGCTCATCTGAAGGGTTAAAAGTTCTTATTTTTATTTGTGTTTCTCTGATTTCTACTGATATTATCTTTTCCAAAAGTTTACTGCTTTTTTTTTTTTTTTTTTAAAGTCCTGCTTCTTTTTAACTTTTGCCCATTTTCCCATTGGGTTGTTGCCTTTTTTCTTATTGATTTCTAAGAACTCTTTATACATTCTGGATATTAATTTTTGTCTATTATGTAGGTTGCCAGTATTTTCTCTCAGTCTATCATTTGCCTTACTTCCTTTAGAGCGCCCATTACATGTGCCTGAAATCCACCTGGAATTTATTTTTATGTATAATGTTATTTGAGGACATAATTTACCTTACTCTAATGTCAGGAAAACTATTTTAAACTTCAAAAGAACCTCTGTTTTCCATTTGTCTTATAAGCTTCCCATATTTTATCAATCAGAATCATGGAACTTTTAAGGAGACAGGACTGTGAGAAAGGATGAAGCAGCAGCCCTGCCCCCATCTCACAGCCTGGGTGTCTTCATGCCCAGTGGATGCACCACACTGTGCAGGCACCAAGCTTGCCAGGCCCATGAGAAGCAGGGCTCAGGCTCTGGCTCCAGGGGCAGTTCCCATGCTCTGCTTCTCTGGGTCGCACGTCACCAGCGAGGGTCCCCATCTAAGAGAGGATACGCTCCAGCCTAAACATGGCATAAGGCCCAAGTTTAAGGACCTCGGAATGCCCCACATGAGGACAATGTAGTAATTACCCCAAAGCATAACTCCCCTCGTGCAAAAACTCCACTAAATGCGATTTTATTTCTCTGTTTTCTGTTTCAGAATATTTAGGTTCCATAAGTATTTGCTGAATGAATGCATGAATATAATAAGTGAAATCTTTAAATCATTCATGATGGGAATAATCAGGAGCCGGCTGGGCATTGAGATGATAAAGGGGGTTAAAGTGAACAAGAAGTAGATTTTCCAATAAGGCCTCAGGAGAGATGCTAGAAGCTGGGGCAAGAATAACATGCTGGGGGTGTGTGTTTGGAGGAGGGGGGAATCCCAGTCATGTGTAACGGAAAGCTGGGGTGGAAGGGTAGGGGGGTGATGGAGGTGGGGCCGCCTGCCACTCTGCTCTTGGGTGTTCTGACACGTCACACTGCCATGTGTGAAGCACAGAGGCTGAAAAACACCTCTGAGTGCATATGCATCATTATTAAATACATGAACCCCTAAACCCCAAGATACTGAAACTCTGCCACTGGGAGTCAAAAACTGATGTGGCACCTGCAGTCACTGCAGCTCAGTGGGTTGGGCCACAAGGAACCATCTGCACGGTCCCACCCGATCCTCCCAGTGACCGTGGCCATGGGTACGGTAGACAGCTGACTAGGTTAGAGGTCAGGTAGGGCCAGGACATGGGGGGGCTGCACTTGCCACCCTGCCCCCATCAACCCCAAGAACCAGTAGGGCAGGTGGAAAACAGAGTCCAGGAACCTGCTCGAAAATGTGGGTGGCCTGTCATTGTTTGACTTAGCTATGCTTTTGTTCACTTAGACTTCTGTTGTAACTTAATATTTTCTAGTTGTAGAAGTAAATAATGTCATTGTAGGAATTTTAAAAACTCAAAAAGTTTTAAAGAAGAAAATAAAACAATCACCCCGAATCCTTCCAGATAGCAGGTTTTGGTAAATCACTTTCCATCCTTTTATACATTAATAAACTGCTCTCTTTCACACATACATCTACCTTTTGGGGGGTATGGCTTAAAAATTCCTTTCATTGTGATAAAATATATAAATATAAAATTTACCATTTTAGCCACTTAAGTGTACAACAGTGTTGTGTAACCATCGCCACCCTCTACATTTACGTTTTACATGTTGTTCTTTACTGAGATCTTACAACATGACAGATATGCTAGTCATTTTACTTGCAGTCTCGTGTAATGTCTGCAACACTGCATGCGCATAGGTGCTATTATGATGCCCATTTGATACCGAGAACGTGGCATAGAGAAGTTAAGTCCCTTCTGGCAGGTTGCAGAAGTGGTAAATGACAGAGCCAGTGTTTAGGGCAGGTATGCAGGACTCTAAAATCTACACTCATAGCTTTGAGCCTCATCTGGATGAAGGACCACAGTAGGGGTGGGGATGAAAGTGTCTTAATGCACCCTATTATCTGCACACACAAAAATGAATTTAAAAATTTCTAGTTCAAATTTCAAGTGCGGAAAATCTGAACTATTTCTAACCCAGAAGAATGGAAATTGCACAGTCCTCATTCTATTTAGCGAGATAATTTAAGGATCATAAAAATAGTTACAGGGCTTTCATGAGCTCATCTGCAACCTACATCTCCCAAACCTATTTTCTACCATTAAGCACCTCACCTTTCAACTCTACTATCACAAGGTTATGCAGAAACAACTTCTGTGGTTCGGGATGAGCAATACAGCCCAACAATGGCACCAGGAGTGGCTCTTCTCAGAGCCTAGTTGGTGACCTCCATGCCCCTACTCTGGAGAACACACTGTTCAAAGCATAGAGCAAGCCTGAAAAATGGAAAAGCAATCCTGATAAACTATTTTTTTTTCAGTCCTTACCCGTGGGTTTTTTTTTGTGTGTTTGCCACCCATATGTCCCCTTGATTGTTTCAGAAAAGGCATCTCTTAGCGATGGGATCCAAGTCCAGAGCACACCACCCAGAATCACACATGTGAATTGATGCTGTTCATTTCCTTTATCCTGATGATGCTGTGAGAAAGACCCGCTCGAAGACCACCACCGGGCCCCATCTGAGAGCAGGTTTTCCTGGCTTGGTATGATGTATTATTCCAGGGGATGGGGGACGGTGGGGAGGGGGTGATTCGTAGATAGAAACTGTGAGGTAAAACAACACCTTCATCCCCCTCTAACTCTCTTCAAGTTCAAAGTCAAAATGAAGCAACTTTTACCTTAAAGCAAAGGAACCCGACAGGCTAGCAGAGGGGGATACTGACTTTCTCTATGACAGAATCCCAAAGCAAGGACACACATTTTTAATATCCATGCTGAGAAACAGGGAGAAGGTATATTCCATTTCAAAAATTGGCTGGGTCCACCCACAGGTCAGACACAGCTGGGCCTGTAGGTGGCTCTCCTCTGGGGAAGTTGACCCCTGAAGAGTGGCATGGCCTATGGGCAGAGGCAGGGGCAGGAAGGAAGAAGGGCTAATGGACATCGCAGGGAGAGCCACACTTTCGGTTACTTGAGTCAACAGGTGGGCTCTGGGGGAGAAATCTAATCCTCTCACTAGGAGAGGTCTGTGAACCCTAAGGAAGAATTCAGGAGTGTCAACACAAGGGAGCAGGGAAATTAATCACAGTCAATCACGGCTGTCCCGGCTACCAGGAGAAGGCAGGTGGAATACACAGGGCTCTGGGAGGGCTGTGTTGACTAGAAACAGCCTCCCTGGGAGAGTCAATACTATTTTAAGAGACAAACAAGTGTGACTGTGGTTAAAGATAATCATAGTCAGATGTTGGCAAAAGTAGACAAACATTTCTAGGCCTCTGCTATTTAGGGTATGAAAGTGTGTGTGTGTGTATGCCAAGCAATGCTTATGTTAAGAGCTTTGGCGGCAAAGGGTTTACATATGCAAATAAAAGTAATACCCGGCAAGAAAAAGCTGCTTCTGGAACTGCTAACCCATCCCATAGTTTCAGGGACACAATGTGGAACTGTACCAAATTCCATTACAGTAATAAAAAAATATAGAACTTGATAAAAGGATCAGAATCAAGCTGGGCAGCAGGGTAAGTGGGAGAGAGAGTAGAGTATTGAGAAGAGACCAGGACTCAATTTATTAACCACATGCTCTTGGGGAAGTCGCTTCATCTGTCTGAGCCTCAGTCTTCTCATATGTGAAATGTGAAATGTAGGCTGACTCTCCAAAGAAGAACAAAGGGGAGACTGTAGAACCACATGGTAAATCATTTCCATAGATACTCCACTCCCATCCACGACCCCATGTCCTTTCCCCATGCTATTTCCTTTGCCTGACTTCTTAGATGAAGAGTATCCCACCTGACCCTTCAAGACACCCTCCCCGTGTTACCGCTTCACAAGGCCTCCCCAGCACACAACTTCCTTACCCCTCCAGAAGAGCTGGCCGTGCTGTCCCCTGAGCACGTGCAACAGAACAGGCAGAAGGACTTCAGCTGTCCTTAAACTCACTGCCATTTCTCATTAGACCAAGGGGCCTACGGGTCAACAGGGACGAGGCCTGCTGGCTGGCCTCCCCAGCACAGGAGCACCCCAGATTTCCCAGCTTTGTGAGCTGAAACCCTGTCCCTGCTCAATCTCTAGCCTCATCCCCACCCCAGGGGTGGGTCCTAAAATAACTGGAATATTTTATTCCCTGGGCCACAGGGATTAAGTCAAGGACGGTCACATGGCCTGACTCCACACAGGTCCCAAGAGAGTCAATTTGGGGGACTTTTGACTTCCTCCTTCCTGCTGAATATGAAGGTGTATAAGTGAGTTTCACTCTTGAAAAAAGTAATTTAAAATCTAACCAATAATAAGTTTAACCAAAATTTCAAGTTTCTTTGTTTTTGTCTAATAGTGATAAATACGGTTTCTGAATACAAGAAGCTCTGATTGGTTGCTAAGGACAGAAGAGAAATTTCTAAGCCATAAATGGAAGATCAGATATTTACCAGAGCATATCAGGCAACTGTAGTAATTAAAGGAACACAACCAAGATGATCAACTTTGGACACGAATATAGGATAATGGCACAAACTAAACAAATAAATATAAAGGTCTTTAGCGGTGACCTGCTGAGAAAGTGCTTAAGAATTCAACACGTTGGCCAGGTGTAGGCAGGAGACCTTTTACCTCTTTCTTAAGAAAAACTGTCATCCTGAATCAGCCCTAGGACCCACCAGATCAGCAACTTGTTTTGAACAAGGCCACTCTCAGGGATCAAAAATTGGGCAAAAGTCCAGTAATTAGAGGTCTAATAAGTTACAAGTCTGTTTTCCTGGAAAGCTTTGAAAAATATTCACTAATCCTCCACCCCACTTAATGGTCCATCTCAAATTACTGCCCTGTCAGAGAAATATCTGATAATGAGAAAGAATATTATTGTTCATAATAATAACAGCATTTATTGAGTGCATTCTATGTGCCAGAAAGCTAAGATTATACTAGGTGATACACACACACTCCAGTAAATACCTGTATTTTCCCAAGTATAAGGATGAGGAAATTAATATAAAGAAGCTAAGTAACTAGACTAATGTAATTTAGCAAATTCTAATGCCAAGATGGGAACTCAGTCTGACCCTCTCTAACCCCCAGTCTTCCCTTAGAGACCTGAGCTCAAGAGAGAACTGCCCTCAAAAATCCTGCTCGTTTACTTACAGAAAATGACAGAGGAGCACAAGAGAACTAAATGGCCCATGTTCCCTTCTTAGACAAGTCCCTGTTTGTAAGACTAACCTGGACACTGTCACAAAGTGCTAGAATCCCAGCTCTAGAAGCTTTGTGATCTGGTTCTCCTCTCAAGTGCACAGCACGCCAGGGCATTTTGGAAAGACACATACGCTCCACATGGCCTCTCCAAACCTGCCTCTGTTTGTTAGAGAGCAAACAGAAAAATAAGATTGTCTTGTCTGAGTCACAATCTGATACCATTCTAAAAATGTCACATATGTATGTATGAATTTTATGGTGTAGGATGCTAATTATGACTATAAACACAAATTGGAGGTGCAACTAAATTATAATAAGAAATATTTTACAAACTAAACCGGTTTCAATCCTTTGCATTTGCATATTTTTATACTAAAATTTTTTTTTAGTATAAAAATGTGCAAAGTTATTCTACCAACAGAATTACAGACACTGCCTCTGTCTTGTCTCTGAGATATGTACACATTGAAAGAGAAAAAAATGCAAACCCAACAAAGATGCACCCCAGACAACGAAACAAGGGCTGAAATCTATACAATACAATGTGCAGATTGTATCTCATGAACCTGGGACTGGTGACTTTGGAATAAGAGGCAAGAATGAGCACATAATTGTGGCATAATGCTTGGCAGGAAGCCACGGTAATTACAAAGCCAGGTGAGCTATGTCGCTGATACTTTACAGTGGGAGGAAACCAAGAGGGTGGAGAATTTGGCTGACTTTCTCCCAGGGACCCAGCCAAGCTAGGATAAACCCCAATCATCCTTTGCAATGACTACACTTCTCCCCACCCTGAACTCCTCCACTTCTCCCCCCCCAGGGCTGATCTGATCTTTTGGGGAGACTTGCCCACCTACTCTTCTAACTCCTACAACACCCCCCCCCCCCAAGAACAGACCAGCTCTGATTTTGCTCCTGCAGTCCTCGCTTGTGTATGCTGGCAGAAGGTCACGGTTAAACTTAGACCTGACCACCTCACCGGGAAGGAGCTGGGAAACTGGCTGTTTGAGGAGATCCACAGACACTCTGGGAGAGGTAGCTGATTACACTCCAAGGGGAAGCACTATTTGGTAGTCAGGGTGTCAGTTAAATCGGGAAGGGGATATAATTTCCAAACCAAAGCACAAAGAAACAGGGACTTAAAAATTAGAAAGGCTGGGAAAAACCCTAGAAGGTTACTGAGGTCTTCGCCCACCTTCACACAGAATCCAAGTAAACAAATAGGATTGTCTGTTTTTTAAACCCTTTGTGGAATGGGAACCGGAAAAGGTCTCAGAAGTCTACTGAGTACACTGTCCCGCATGTTGTAGAGTCAAGTCTACAGCACTGCTGAAGAGGTTCACTCTGACTCAGCTGAAACCTGTCCTCATGCATGATTGGGGGTGTATCCCTACAGGAGGTGGCAGTTGTGGATGGCAACACCTTAGAGCAGAAACTAGAGCCAGGGGGGAAGCCCAAGGTGGGTAATGGTGAATGGGAATCTGGCCCTTTTCATCTGGATCCCAGTGTCAAGATATGTAGGAACGTGACAGCTCCCTAGGACTCAGGTCATGAATTAGGAAGTGAGGGCCTCGGCAATGATCCCTTATGGACACAGTACAGGTTCCCCAGGTGCTTGTGGACCAAAGAATGGCGCGTGAGCTCTTGAAGCAAGCCAGTGTCAAGCAAGGTGACCTCCATAAACTGTCTCGCTTTATGCTTCTTTTACTCTACTTCCCTGTGTTCTCCCATGATATTTAGCAAAACCTTCTGGAAAGACCCTTTAAATGTGGTCCACTTGGGGACCAGAAGAATGGCAGTAACAGACTTTCAGTACTTACATCAGTTCCTCACACAAGGTCCCCTTTTCCCCAGTGTAAATTCTACCTCCTCCCCTCTCCCTCCAACAGATACTCTCACGGTGCCCTTTGCGAGCACTTACAAAGATCTGTGTGTGTGTGAGAGAGAGATCTGCTGCCCTCTCTAAACTGTAAATTTACAAGGGCAATGCCACACCCACTTTGTTCACTGGCTGTGATTGCCAATGATCCCCCAGTGTTGGAGCAGTCAGAGATGACCAGCCCAGGAAACTTTGAATAAGGCACCCAGAATACTGTGGCAGCCACAAACCTCCCTGGGTTGTCTGGGAGGGCTTCATGGGACCCTGATTAGACTGGAGCACACTGGCTATCCAGGCCTGGCTTCGGATCAACCTTGACCTTCCATAAGGCCTGGAAGGTCATAGGAAGATCCCATGACATGTCTAAAGAAGGTCCCCCGTATAGCCTTGCCTCACTTGGAGACTCCAGGCCAGTGGAACAGATCCTGATTTTGTCAGGACCCGTGGGACCTAGCCCTCAGCTCTAGGTTCTGGGAATCCAGCTGTGATTTCAGAGTGGTAAAGTTCCCCCAGAACCCGTCTAGACATTTAGAAACACCAGATGCAAGTGGCCACTGTAGGACAGATTCCTATGGGAGCAGATCTAGAGCAGGTGGCTAGGACATAGTTTCAGGAACCTGAGAGCGATTTCTGATTCACTGGGATCCCTGCCCCCACCCAGATTCCTTCCAAAGAGCTGGATTTCCCAGAAGACTTGATCAAGTGCTTCTATCCTCTCCATCCACCCCCCCACCAAAAAAGGGCAGGACTATTCTACGTTTCACTGTCTTCTCTGTAAAGGTATAAGCAATATGCTACAGACAGAATGATACCATTTTACTCGTTACCAGTTGAGACTTCAGGCAAGTCTTTTGTCTTTTCCAAAGTGCTCTTCTCATGGATAAAACTGAGATCTTTATGTTCTGCGATGCTGTAAAATTCTAGTGTTCTATGATGCCATACAAGCAAGGCATGCTATATATTCAACTTTCCCTACACAAATAGGGAGATGGTCCCAATAGCCTGTATAGCACTGCACTCTGCCAGGCACTCGGTGATGCTTCAGGAGGACACAAATGGGATGAGAAATGCTGTTCAGAATGAATCAAACACTCAAACGTCATTCAGCTAAATGGCAAAACGAAACTTGCCCGAGTTCGACCAGGAGCTGCATGCACCCACCTAGTCATGCCTTCTCTGGACCTCGGTCCTGAGTCAGAGCAGCGGGCTCCCTCCGCCCCATCTTATCCCTGAGACCCTGGGGACATGCAGGCCAGCCACACTTCTTATGTCATATGAAGAGGCAGGACTGGAGTGAAGTCCGTCAGCTGGGAGATGGTAGTACGTTGTCAGTCTTCCTGTTCACTATTCTTTTCAGGACTTCCCCACATTATGTGCCTAAAAGCTGGCTAATCTGAGCTCCATGAGGAGAACTTGCAATTTCAGTCCTGTTTGTTTCCTCACAAACTATGTTGCTCAGAAAGGAAAATGTATGACTGCTTTGCTTGAAATTTTCAGTGGAGAATGCCTATGGGCATCTTTAAGCATCAGGGAGACTGCCATCCTCCTGGAATTATGGAGGGGCTGCAGGACGGCCTTGGATTGGCCCTGGAATGGGGTGAAAGTTTCTAACTCTATATCCTTTCTACTCCGGCACATCAATGTATCATGGACTATAAAGTCTAGGACAGCTCCATCTAAAGGAAACATAATGCAAGCCACATATGTGAGCCACATATTTTATATTATATAAAAAATAAAATTATATAATTTTATATCATTTAAAATCTTCTAGTAGTCACAGTAAAAAAGTAAAAACAAACAGGTACAATTAAGTTTAATATATTGTATTTCATCCACTATGTCCAAAATATGATCATTTCAATATGTAATCAATATAAAGATTACTGAGCTACTTTACATTTTCTGTACTAAATCTTTGTAATCTGGTATGTAATGTATACTTACAGTACAGCTCCATTTGGACCATCCTCATTTCAAGTCTGCAATAGCCACATATGGCTAGTGGCTAGAGAATTAGACAGCACAGCTTGAGAAGGCAGGTCTCACCTCTCCTCTGTGGTCCCCTGCACATCCCTGCTGCTTTGCTCACACTATATACTCAGCCCTTTAAAAGCCCCTGTAGGGCCCAGAGAGAACCCTACATCTCCTGAGAAGTCCTCCCAGATCACCCCAGGCACTGTGCTCTCATCAGCTTCTGCATAACTACTTAAGTCAGAAATCAGGCAGGACCTTGAAGCATCTTTCCTCCTACTGTCTTCAGTAACTATTTTCCTTTTTTTGGTCATTATTTACTGTTTTATGCTTATGGGGCAGCTCCCAAGTTGGACTGCAAGATCCTCAGGGGCGTGGAAACATCTTAAATTCTCTATGGTTGCTAGTCTAATACTTGCCACATGGTACTCAAATATTTGGGGATCAATACATAATATGCTCAGCTCAATTTCTCATATGATTAAGGAACTAATGAAATCATTTGAATGTGACAGTTGGCACAGTTCCACAGAGACTTCTATACACTCATTAATGCTAACAATAATCCAACGCGTACACAGCACTCACCATGTGCCAGGTCTAGGTGATTTACGTATGTCAACCCATCTAAGCCTTGTCAAAACTCCGTGACTAGATTCCATCATCCTTTCCATCTTCCAGACAAGGAAACCGAGGCAGAGTTTATGTAACTTGCACAAAGTCACACAGGTAACTGGCAGAACTGGGATTCAAACTCATTCTGGCCCCAGAGTCCAAGCTCTTAATCATCATGATATATTGCCTCCCAATCCAGAACAACCCACAAGATGAATTTTTTTACACCCTGCTTATCAGTACGTAGCTTAAGCATCAAAGGCTTTCAGCCAGCATATTTTGTTATATAAAAAGAATTAAGTTAATTCAGAAAATGTAAACAGAAGTAAACAATAGGAGAGACATGAAATTCCTGGTCCCAGAGGATGTTTCTCATAAATCCTCTTTAAACAAAGAACAGCACACTCTTCCTTTCAAAGGGTATAAAATTGGGGATAACTGGCAACAACTAGGTCTTGAAATTTGGGATGTCCTTTCATTTAGGACCTCCACTTCAAGGGATTTATCCTCAGGAAGTAATTACAGGTGTGTGTTAAGACTTAACTGTAAGAATGCTCATTACAATATTGTTGATAATAGCAAAATTAGAAACAACCAAACATAGGGAGGTTGAAAATGAAAACAAACCATATTTACACATGATAAAATGAGCACGTAGTAGTATGTTGATAAACCAGCTCTCTGAATAAAACAAAAAACCTTGATTTGTGGTGTCTGGTAACATTCTTAGTATATCTACTCCCACCATGGCTGATTTCAAGCTACCAATGGCTTAACCACTGAATATTTAACAATCCCAACCTGAGCTGAGCTGGCATATCACTAAAGGCATCCACAAAGACGTCGTGGAAGTTGTTTAGTATGTTATGAGAAAAAAGTTTGTAACACTACTATACCCTATTTCTGGAAAAAATACACAAATGGAAAAAAATTAAAAGGATATATTTAAAATGTTAACATAGCTCTCTCTAGGTAATGGGATTTTATTTTCATTTATCTGTATTTTTAAATGTTTTCCCAATGTTTATGTATGATTTTGCTAGGCAGACAAAAAAAAAAAAACAAAAAAAACCAAGGCTCTCTTTCCCAGTAACAATAATTTTGAAATGACCTATCTTTGGAGGCATGTCTCAGAAAGAGAAAAAGAGAAATCCCTGGACCTACTCATGAAGGCAACTGCACAATTAGAAGTCTCAGAAGTGAGGAGATTCCTAACACCACGTAAGCAAGAAAAGGCTGAGGGGGTAAAACATACAGCTCTAGCCCTGTGCACACTGGTCTCACGGGGGAGAGGGGTAAGTCGTACCCCCCCCCGTGGGGTGAAATATGCCTCACGGAAAGGAAAGGTGGGATGTAAGGAGTGGAGATTCGTAAACTCCAGGACAGAATCTGCCTGTACAGTCTGATTCTGGAAAGATCTATCGCTTAACCCAGGGGTCTTCCTCATCCCTTCTCACCAAATTTTAGCCATTATACTAAATCAGTACCAACAATTGTCAAGTTCAATTCTTGTCTACAGCGAAACCCTTTGTAGCCACTAAAAAGATCCTGGAAATGCATCTCTATGGAAAGACGTTCCGAAGATTAAGTGAAATCATGTTTTAAGGCAGAATATATTTATAAATAGGAACCCATTTATTTTAAAAGGGGTAAACATATAGAAAAGGATACATTAAGTGATTAAGTAGTTGTTACGAGGTAGTAAGGATTATGCTACAAAGTTATGCTTTTATGGTCTTTTTTGTTTGCCTAACTTTTGATTTTTTTCTGAAGCAAGCATAGTTACCTTTTAAGAGTCTGAGGAAAATGAACGTAAGAGGGAAGGAGTCTTAAATGGGAAGAACGATGCCACAACTATCCTTACTCGCCCCTGGGGGCTGAAGGGCTCAGGGAAGATGTAGGTGATTCCTAATTTCAATCTCGTCCCTGTCACCCCCAACCCTCCTGGCAAGTAACAGTGAGTGGTAAGGGCCTCCCCCACTTCTCAAAGCAGAATCCCCAGGAAGCAGGTCACAGATGCCCTTGCTGGAGCCAGGGGAAAGGAGGAGGAAGGTGGGGAGGGTGGAGAGGAGAGAAAAGAACAAACCAAAAATATTAAGCCTCCTGGAGGGCTTGTTAAAACACAGACTGCTGGGGCTCACTCCGGAGTTTGAGTCAATGGGGCCAAGAATCTGCATTTCCATTTCTCCAGTGTTAACCACTCTTGGAGAACTTCTGCTCGAAGCAGAGAAAGAAGATGAGGAGGCAGTACACAGGTGTGAGCCTGACATCCAGAATCTGTGCAGAAGTGAAGTGTCTGCAATTCTTTTTAACAGTGAGGCTTGCTTCTCTTTTGGATGGGGAAAGATAATATCCCTTTCTCCCTGGGGGCAATAATGGAGATGCTAATGGTGGGAGAGCAGAAACTGGGACTGTCCTGAGAGCCTTTTGCACACCAGGTGCTGTAAGAGACCAAACAGGTGCCTACAACCAATCCCACCCCAAGGAGAGCAAGTACCTGCATACAGAGATGTTTTATGAGGTACTGTTTCAACCGAGCAGCGGAGGGGGTTTCCCTTCCTTTCAATTTGCCAGTTTCCTCACTATGGTCTCCAGTAAAGCAAGAAGAATGTGAAAGGACCTGTTGCATAACTCTGATCTTTGCTCCTTTACCTGGCTAAAGCCAATCTGGCAGCCTCTTGGCTGCCTTGCAGGTGTAACCAGGGCTCACCTCCTTGCAGGAAGTATAACACAGAAGGTTCTGTCAACCTCAAAAGAGGAACTCCATTAGTCACTGAATAGACCAAGCAGGGGGGCCAAGCTACCCATGTTTCCCAACCACAAGGAATACACAAGATAATGGCCAAACCTCAGAGAATGTCCAGAACCTTGGGGGCTGCTGTGGGCAGGTCATGATTTTTACCTAGGCAAAAACAGCCTGAAGAGGACCTGCAAACCTTTGCAAATGAAGGGTGTGCAACAAACGTTGGCTGATGGGATCAGAAAAATGGCTCTCAATTAGATTGTTAGCCAAAGTCAAGGGGCAGGCAGGAAGTGATGTCTTTTTACATAACATAGGTTTTCAGGACCTAAACTTCAATCCTGGTGTAGCCATGTTTCAATCCTTGTACATTGTATTTCCCCTCAGAGAAGAATAACTCGAGGATGCTTAGGGTATCTTGCCAGTACCTTCTCTCAGATGTTCTTTTATATAACCACAGTGATTATAACACTAGAAGCATTGCATATTTAAAAAATTTTTAATTGGTTTAATTAAAAAAAAGGAAATCCCTATCGTACTTATAGATCACAAGCTTTCTTTCCCCACAGTGGCAACTCTACAGCACTGAGGCACAGATGACAATGGTTTGAACCAAGACCATTAAATTGCTTAGGAATGTAGATTTGCAGCATTACCACCTAGAAGACCCACAGATATTTAGCTGTGAGTCCCCTGAGTATGGGTTCTATGTTTCGTATTCCAACTACTGTTAGTAGCTAACCTTTTTAAAGCACTTTATATGCCTGGTGCTACGCTAAGCCCTTTACATACATTGCCTTAACTAATCCTCACAGCAGCCCAATGGGGTCAGTGCCATTATGATTCCCATCCATTCTCCCCCAGTATCCAGCGCAGGGCTGGCAGGCAGTCAGCACATAAACATTTGTCAAATGGATTAAAACACTGTGTGTTACATAAACACCAGTGACTTTCAAAAACGGAATGATAGGAATGTATTTCATTGATTCATTTCCACCTGAAAGGGTACATTTCATGAAAAGAGACAAGAAAGAAAGCGGGGGAAAGGGGCCTTTGGAATTAAATTGAACCAGAGGGGAAAACATGGACAGATATTTACTAAGAACAATGTGCAGAAGCTGCTCTGGGAAAGACAGAGGTGTGACTGCGGTCACTGCCTTCTGTGGTCTTGGGACAGAACAGCCACTGAAGGCAGAACAGGGAGGTCCAGATCTCACTGGCTCCAGGCAATGCAATCACCCCCCAGAACCACAGATGATTCCACAGTTAACACCCAAGTTCCAGCTTGGGGTCAGCCTCTACCCTTCTAATTTGGGCCAGCCGTGCCTTTGTCTAGAGTAAGAGAAACTGCATGCCCAGGAAGACAAAAATGGAGGCGCAGAAAGAACACTGGAAAAGGGCTCTAGGTCTGACTCTGCTACTAAATGGCTGGATCTCAGTTTCCTCCTGTAGAAAAAAAGATCTATTAAATAATCTCTAAGATTGCTTCCAGTTCTAACTTCCCATGGTATAGCCCCTTCTGCTTGAGAAGCCCCCCGCAGCTTTTAGACCCATGCTCTTTCTAGGGCATGGAAAAGCTGGGCCTTGGTCTGAAGGAGAGGGCAGGCCATGCAGCCACTCACATTCACTGAAAAGGAGAAGCACTTCAAAAGGATGCGGAGTCTTTTTAGGGCAGAAGAGAAGCCCCAAGATTCAAGAGGAACTTCATTAAGGAGAATACCAAAAACACTGCTCCAGACTAAGGTAGGCTTACAGCATTTTGGGGCTCCGAAGTGAATCCCCCATGTTCACTTTAGAAAAAACAAAACAAACCCCAAAACCTTTTATTTTGAATAAAAACACAGAGTCTGAGTTTTTATCTTTTTATCTCAGGTTAGGACTTACCAACCTGTAGCACATGGAATCCCTGGGGTGACATGCCTACAGCACGATCAGTGATTGTTGGACCCATGGTCGAACCAGAAGAGGACATTTGGCTTCCACTTCCAATCTCCTCCACCCCAACCAAATCCATATACTCCTATTTCTACTAGGCTACATTATGACTGGAAGGCAGGGAATAATTGATATTCTTGTTACTACCCACTAGTCAGAGAATCAGGTATGGGAAAAAAACCATAAGATCTAGGTTGGCAACAGTACGTATGTGTGGAAATTCTCCCCAGGTTAAGGTATATCCCTGGGAGGCAGAGAAAATCGAGAGATATGATGGACAAACATACATGCTAAATGGTCAGTTCAATTTTCATAGTGGTAAAGGCACTTCCTGGAAGATAAAGAAATAAAAAGGGATGTATACCTCAAGGCCCCAAGGCTTCTCTGACCCTTGGGTGGTTAACTAAAGTAAACAAAAGTGAATGTCACTTTTGTTCCTCTCTGAGGTTACCAACACCTTTCTAAAGGAACTTGGTGTCATGGTTTCACACATTAAATTCAGTTTATAAAATGAGCTGTATTAATTCATGGGCCAAAGAAGGAATATTCACATCCAATCATAAGATTCCTGCTTAGTGATTCTGGGGAAATGTAGGGGGGAAAAAAAGAAATTATAGATAAGGATGACTCGGGATGCCCTGTAAACCCCCATAACTCTTACCCATACCCTGTGATGTCAGCCCCAATCGCCCCTGTGGCGAAAGAGCCATGGGACTGTGATCTCAGCACCTCTCCCGTGAGCTTACTCGGCCTGGATAAGTCGCCACCCTTATTTCTCTTCACTTCTGAGACAGTCTTCTGAACCAGGTACCGTCTCACAGTACAAATGGGGAGATGTGATGGCACATGGGCTCGAGAGGCAAGGACAATGACACAACAGTAAGCAAGTATAAATAAATGCCATGCACACTGTGGAGAAGCAGAGGAAGGCAGCAGTCAGGAAAGGTTTCCAAGAAGGGACTTTTGTCCATATACCCAAAGTTAATTGACTGGAAAATTAAAGGCTCTAAAACTGGCTTCCAAATATCAAAGTCTGAAAAATCTCTAGGCTCCATGATCTAAGAAGTCACAAAGTCTGGTCTGTATTAGCAACCCTCCAGGTGACTTGAAATCCTTTTTGTCACTCGGAAACAAGCTGCTTTTTAAAATTGTAAGATCACTGCAGAAGAATCCAGAATGGACCCACTTCTTCAGGTATAGAGGAAAGTCAAAGTAGCCAAAGAAATCCTGAAACTTCCCACAGAGTGCGACATCAGTGATCAATCACCCTTCAGACACACACACATGCCACTATTTCATGTTTGGCTATTTTTCACTTCCAAAAAGGCAGTTATAAATGTATTTGCTGTCCTTTCCTTCTCATCCATCTCTATTTCTGTTCTACCCTTGGTTTTCAGTTTTCCTGCCCTTCAATACTTATTTCAAGGTACAGAAGGAAGGTCATCTTTCATCAAACCCCTTTGCCACACCCATACTCAACAGAACCAAAAACTGGAACAGAAGAACACAAGAGAGTTGCCTTCCTCACTTTTCCAAATCCAAAGACAAGCTCCACTAACTGCGTCCATATTTTTCTCAAATATGATCTTTAAAGGCCACAAAGGTACGTCACTAAATCCTTGACTCTTACCCTAGGGTTAACAATTACAACCACTTAGGATTCACCAGAGCAAGTCCAGGATAGCTTAGCTTTGTGTCAAAAATAACCAGAACATTCCACTTCCTCTTGGTTCCTTTGTCCCAGACTTTAGAAGGAGGTGTCCTTTAAATGCTGAGTGACTGGAAGCCACTTAGTCAAGGCCCCTTGACTCAGGAACCATAGTCGTGAGTTCTAAACCATTAGCTTCACAGTCATCTGTACAACCAGAGGAACTGGTTTAAATGAAAAGGGAGGCCAACCGTCCCTGGTGTAGATGCCCTGCACTCCCATCAGCCTCTCAGACTCTCGCCCGAGCCCTTCCCTGTGTTGCAGTTGGGGCAAGCTTCTTCCTATGGAGTTCTGGGGCTCTGGACAATGCATTCAAGCTCAGTACAAGACATTATCTTTTCAGTCTGCTTCGAATATATGCCTTCGGGCTGGGTGGGGACTCAGCTCTCCTTGCTGTTAGAGCAGACTCAGGGAGCCCCCGGGCAGTGTCCAACACCTCAGACACATCAGCCTGCCCAGCGGCTGCCAGGGGCTCTGGGAAGGGTGGCTAAGTCATGTCCCCCACCATCTTTCTCAGATTGGAGCCCCAGTTTTCCATCTTCACATGTTTCAGATGTGGCAAAGAATAAGGACTAAAGAGGGAGAAGGCAAGAGGCACCCACCTTTGTTACCCTCCTTCTCCCTTTTAAGCTGCTTTCACTGCTTGGGCCTTTTGCCTCCCTCTGTCTTCAGCTGAGAGGCGATGGTGTCCTCCAGCTCTGGCTCCAGCAACACTCCCCCCACCCCGGCCCCAGCAAGCCACAGAGCCTGCAGCCACCGCTTTCCCAGTCCTGCAGACAGGAGGTGACCCAGCAGGCACCCCAAGGGGGCTCCCTGCCCCCTCCTATCACCGCCACACGGAGGGCCCGCCAGGGCAATTCACAAACAAAGCAAAGGCTGAGAGACCCCTGGAGAATTACTCTGTAAGGGAGCTGCGGCTGCCGCACATCTGGACTCAAGGAGGCAGCTGCAGGGCCTTTAGATAAGCACCGCCCACGTTCCCGAATTCTGCCTTGGGACAGGAAATGGACTCCCAAGAAATCCTGCTTGGAAACCCTTCACCATGAAAGCAGCCCAGCCTGCAGCGCAAACCCACCCACTCGGATTCCCTTTGGCCATTTCCTGCTTCCTCTCCCTTTTCATACCCCCTTGCTTCAATTCCCAGCCTTGGTTCTGAATGTTTCTGAACGAGGCTTGGATTTTTGTGAGGGTCCCTGGCCTGTTAAAATTCCTTCTCCCTCTGAATTCTGATTTTGAGAGTTAGCTACTACTCAGTTCCAAGCTATTCTAATTAAATGCAGGATTGAGAGAATCTGACGCTGACATTATGAACCTTAATGACTTGGGGAAAGGTCCTTCAGATTTAATTAGTTTTCGTAGTCTCCTACCTGCTTAGGATGGAGAATTTGTCAGAGCTATGTGTAGGGTGAGCACAGAGGACGCGGTGGTCACTTGGATGAAGTTTATTCACCAGTAACTCCCAGAGAGTTCCATCAGGACTTGTTAGGCGAGGATGGGTAAGGAGACTGGGGCATTGCAAATAGGGGTGGAGGCGAGACACCCAACAGGTGAAATTTTAAAAAGGCTTATGCCAAGTGAGAGCCTATATTCTCACTTCTAACCACACAGAAACAGAATCTCTCCCACCCTCCAAGCTGAGGTGTTAAAGTGACATGAACTGTGTTAGGAACATCTGTTAACTCTGTCTAGGAAGGGCTCGATTTCTTTTTCAGGATAGGCTACACTTTCCTTCTGTCATCCTTCTCACCATTGTGCTTTGCAGGCTGATTTTGGGGAAATTAGTTGCTTCCTGCAAGTCTTCTCGACAACACTAAAATTAGCAGAATAATTAAATACTGTCCTAACTGGGTACATAGAGTTCTTGGTTAATTAATGAGCCAAGCTCCGGCCCAGAGCTGCAGACCCACGCTGACCTGCCAAAGCCCAGGCAGAGAAAAGCCCGCTCTAGTCCCCAAAGAAAGTTGTCACTTGGCAAAAATAGTTCCTGGTGTAGAGACAAGTGTCAAACACATTCCTATAGCTAAGAGTCATCTGTTAACCCCGCGGCTGAGGTCCATATGTAAATGAGAGCACGAAAGTGTGACTCTGCCACTACAGGGACGCCCAGAGCTCCGAGTGGCCTCTCCCTCTCCCTCGCAACCGCGCCCCAACCCCTCTGCAGGCTGGAGCCCAGCATGCAAAGTCGCCGGTAAGTAACTGAGTTCCCAAACTTCAGCTCCGCATCCAAGTCAGAAGCTCCTTGAGAGTGGAGAGCGAGCGACCCGCTTCGTGCCGCAGAAACTGCAATGAACACAGTTGGGAGCAAACCCTCCCTTTGCCGTGCTCCCCTCCCCACCCGCATTTTCCCCAGACCACGGTCTACTCCCGCCCACACCATACTCAGCTTGCCCGGTCTCTGCCTAAAAAGAAGGAGCAGCACCGACAGCCACTCACCTCTGCACGGGAAGCAACAGCAGCACTTCGCCAAGAACCACCCCAAAGAGGGACCTCGGGTGTACGCGCGGTCGCCGCCCTTCATGTTGCCGCGCGGCCCCAGCGCTCCCGCATGGCCCGGGGTGCCCGCCGCTGTGGGAGTGCAGCAGGCAGGCCACCGCGGCCCCGCGGCCCCGGAGCCAGCTCGCAACCTCGGCCGTCCCTTCCCGCCCTCCTCTCCCGCACCGCGGCAACGACTCCGACTTTCTGGGAGCTAGGGCCACCTTGGGGAGAAGGGGAGGGGCCGGCGGGGAGGGCGGCGCTGGGGGCGGAGTTCCAAAGTCCAGCTGTTTGCCTGAGTCCCGCCGGCAGCGCAGCCCAGAGCCTTATGCAAGGCCGCTCTGGCCGCCGGCACGGGGCACGCACGGGGAGGAGGAGCGTACACAACCCTCGGCGCAAAACAGGTGCTTCCCCTTTAGTGCAGCTCCCTCTCCTCAAAGGCCGCCACAGTCAGCTCTGGCTTAAAATCCGCAATCCGATGAGGCCAAAGAGGTGGGAGAGAAGCAGATTTAGAAGGTTCGAGACTCAATAGTGCTTTTTCTCTGACAGGTTCACCCCCTCCTTCTCCTCAGCCTCCGAACATGGACAGCCCCTTCTGTGTTGAAAACACCTTCACCTACGCTTTTTGTTCCTTCTTTTTAATATTTAAGGCTAATAATGATAATTGTGCCTCCCCTTTTTATCGGCTCCGGTGTGGTAATGATGTTGTGGGAAAGCTCAGTATCGGAAAGAAACCATAAGACGGAAGTTCAAAGCTGTTTTGTCACCTAGTAGCTGTCTGACCTTAGGTGAGTCACTTCACTTTTTTGATCTTCAGTTTCCTCATTTAAAAAATAAAAGAAAGAAAAAAAATTCCCGGGGCCTCCCTGGTGGCGCAGTGGTTGAGAGTCCGCCTGCCGATGCAGGGGACACGGGTTCGTGCCCCGGTCTGCGAAGATCCCACATGCCGCGGAGCAGCTGGGCCCGTGAGCCATGGCTGCTGAGCCTGCGCGTCCGGAGCCTGTGCTCCGCAATGGGAGACGCCACAACAGTGAGAGGCCCGCGTACCACAAAAAAAAAAAAAAAAAAAAATCCCTATCTGTTTCCTTTTTAAGTCTTTTCATATTTCAAGGTCAAGCTCACATCCCCCCGACCCCCCCCCCAAGAAGCCCACCGGCACCACACCAACTGGACCTTCCCATGAACTACTGCGTTAATCACTCACAAAGCATCTCTCCCGTTCCTTTGTGTCCAGATTTAGGAAAAGGGATGGCTGGAAACATGCAGCACTCAAAGTAGCCCATTCATCAGGAAAAAAAAAGGGGGGAGGGGAGTTTGTGAGAGGGATAAAAACCAGAAGCTTGATTACTCAATTCCCACCTGGAAGAAAGACAGCCACAGGACAACATTTTAGGAGTTACTAGGATCTGGGGCTTCCTTTCTCAGTTTGAACCATGCTTAGGTTTTGGCCTTATTTATTTGTGTTGCAGCACCTGCCACATGGTTGGAACACAGTCGATGCTCAGTAAACACGGTAGCACAGCTTCATGAGTGACAACAGCTAGCATTTATCGAGCATTTATTTGTGCCAAGCAGTTTCCTAGTTGCCTTCAATACATTAGGTCATTTATCCACACCAAAAAACCTTATAAGGTAGGGTCCTCTTTTAAATCTGAAGAAACGAAATGAATGAATGATGATGAGCCTTCGATGATTTAACTCTAAAGAGAAACTCTAAAAAGCTTCACCATGTAGGAAGAGCAGAACCCAAAGTCAAAATCTAACTTCTAGTTCTACCACTGCCATCTCCATGATGGGCCCTCCTGGCAAGTGTTCTATAAGAATCTCACTGTCGAGCAGGAAATGTACCCCTGGTGCTCCACGTATGAAACAGCGAAATGAAAGTTCAAATTGCTCATGCAGCCCACACCCCAGATTCCTGAATTCACTTATCATCCTATTGGTCAGTCTCATCTTGACAGCTTGAATTACTGCAGGATGTGGCAACCAGTACTGTTGTCTAGTTCTCTCTTCTATATCACCAAATATAACACCCATTTTGCTGTTCTTGCAAGCCCAGAGCAGAAAATGGCCAGTACCTTCAGCCCTTCGAAAAGTGAACTTTGTTTGCTTGTGATCCACTGTCTGGATGCTATGATACAAGAGTCCATATTTGGTTTACCCACCCAATCCACCTCCTTGAATACTTTTGGGGCACTCTGATAGGAATTCAAAAATGCTTCGAAGTTGCTTGGTGAGTAACCAGTTCCTTTTTTACTTAAACCCTCCTGTGGGCCTTTGTGTTTAAGTGACACTGGATCATCTTTCTATCATAATCTTTGACAAGAGGCTGACAACATCATCGTGTAGAAACTGTCTTGAATTAGATGTCTGAGGAAGATTCAGCCCTTGCTTCAGAAATCAGAGTACTGGAAACTATTAGGTAAAAAATAAGCTATGAGGATATATTGTACAACAAAGAGAATATAGCAAATATTTTATAACAACTATAAATGGAGTACAGCCTTTAAAAATTGTGAATCACTGTGTTGTACACCTGTAATTTATATAATATTGTATAACTATACTTCAAAAAAATCAGAGTACAAGTAGACTCTAAAGTAGTCTTAGTCTCCATGAAAAGGATCCATCAGGCATGTTTCCATTGGTCCTTATTATAACCCAGGAATCCATCCTACTGTCAACTTAAAGGCATAAAACCATTAGGAACACCTACCCATCTTGAATTGATATGGTCAGCACATTTTGGAGACTGGTTAGGCATCAATAACCCAAGAGTCCCACTGCCATCTTCGTGTGCCTTCCAGAATGATACCAGTGATGTCTACAACCCAGCGAGGAAGTCTTGAACACTACTGGGACACTGACTGATTTCAGGCCAATTCATTAACTCAGCAAACACTTACTGACTGCCTACTATATGCCAGGCTCTGTTCTAGGCACTGGGTCTACATTCACGAACAAAAACAATCCCCGTCCTTGTGGAGCTAGCCACTAGGACAGGTTCAACAGGAACGTGAAAGAGAAGGGAATCAATGTCAGATATTTGACCAAGTTTTGAGTTGAGAGATTTAAGAAAATAGGTGCCTGAATCCTCTAACTTACATCTAGATGTTGTAATTGTCCTCAGGACAATTTGGAGGGGATGGTAGGGAAATGGTTTTTAAACACAGATGCTTAATAGAATCATCAGGGAAGATTTTCTAAATTCTAGGTACTCGATTTTTTTTTTTAAGGTTCTCCAGGTGATTCCAGGGTGGAAGCAAGTTTAAGAACCATTGATGCCTGGGTCTTCCTCCCTCCAACCCTCTCAAGATTCAGATTAATGCCCCTTTGGGTGAGGCTGGGCATCAGTATTTTTTAAAGTTCCTCAGGTGTTTGTAAGATGCAGCACAGTTTGACAACCATTGGTGTGGTGTGCTGGTTCTCAAACTTGAGTGTGCATCAGAATTACCTGGATAGTGAGTTCAAACACAGATTACTGGGCCCGCTCCCAGACTTTCTGATTAAGTAGGTCTGGGGTGGGGCCTGAGGATTTGCATTTCTACAAGTTTCCAGGTGACGTTGATGTGGTTGGTGCCAGGGCCACACTTGGAGAACCATTAGTTAGCAAAGTCTCTCCATCTGTTGGTAATCTACACCCGCTTCTTTTTGTTATAGCACCTTGAGTTTTCTTTGAGGAACCAGCTCTCCTCCATTCTCAGACCATGTTTGTGGATGTAGCTGACATTCTCCCTCTGTCCACCCTCCACTCTAAGGATGGGCCCATGACCTGGGCTCGGCCAGCCAGCCACAGGGACTGGTTCAGATTTAGCACATGACCCAGTTTCAGCCCATGATAATAAACTGGAAGACCTTAGCAAGAACTACTGGGAAAGCAGTAATCCCTTCCCAGAAGATTTCTAGGTTGGTGGAATGTTAATGTAAAGCAGTTGGAGGCCATCCTGCCATAACTACATAAGCAGAAGCTGCCTGAGAATAAAGCCAACATGGAGGAAAGAGATGAAATGAGAGAGAGGTAGCGGGTTGTGTGTGAGGTTTGATGCCATCACCTGAATAAACTTTTCCTCCAAGGTCTTATCTATCCCTGGACCTTATCTGAGCCCCCCAAGTAAACATCTTTTGTATAAGGCAGTTGAACCTCTATAATTTCAAGGTTTTCAAACTCCACTCCACCCACTCCCAAAGTTCAGGTTAAGAACTTCTGAGCTACAGCAATATCTTTGGAGTGTTCCTAATTTCCAAACAGGTGGTTGAATCTTATTCTTATTTTTGACAGTTTGTCTTCAGTTATGCTTCCGGTCAAAGTCTATCTTACATGAATTAGGCTCTCTGCCTACCGATGTGTCCATTTTATCTCATCTCCATTTCCCACAACAGTGGACCCCAAAGAATTCCTGCTGGTCTCAGGCTGCACACATACTGGGCCCAGTATACCACAATGCTGGGCTTGGTACCAGGGACTAGTGGGTCTGCCCTCTCCCCCCAAGTTAGCCACAGGCTTCAGGAACGCTGGACCATGACCTCAGGCATCTGCCCTTTTCACCAACAGACATGTGTCCAATTTTGTCCTTTAGACTTATGCTCCTCAGGTTTACAGGAACTGAGTTTTTCAAAATCACATTTATCCAGATTTCTTATTGAGAGCTCAGCCCAGAGACAGAAGGCAATAGCAACTGTGCCGCAACTCAGGCCTAGAGATTCCTGTGAGAACCTTCCTACAGCGACAAGTACAGTACACGCCTTCTCCGGAACATGCCAGGTGAGGGCTGTGGGCGTGGTTTCTGGGGACTGTGGGCAGCTCCACCCCAACCGGTCACTTACCTGCCTTTTCCTCCAGCAGTACATCTCTCTTCCAGCACCCACTCCCAGATTCTGATCCAGATTCCCATCTAGAGTTTGTAAAAAGCTCTGCACCTGATTTTAGTAAGAAGTCAGGGCAAAGGACCATGGACCTTGGGACTCTGGGATTACTTCCTGCGTGGTACCTACAGAGTTTAGGGAGCACCTGGACTCAAATGTTTTCACTTTCTCAGACTCTGACATCCTCCCATGACCCGCGATGCTCTCTAGTTACTAACCGCATGCTCCTTAACCCTCATCTTCCCTGTGTAGATTTCTGGCCTGTGAACTGCCTGATGGCTGATACCAGGGCGGTTCATAATTTTCCCCATATTATCCTGTCCTGGCCTCCATTTCTGACTGTGGCTTAAAACTCTGAGGTTCTTGTCAAGTACTGATCATTTATACAACAAAGAGTTGGTTTTTGAATATCTACTATCTGCAAGTCACTAAGTTAACCTCTATATGAGAATTTATAATGGGAAAATTATATGAGAAACAGAAATTGAATAAGATTGTTCCCTGAGTAAAGACAAAGAAGAACAAGGTGAGTTCTAGGAAAGCAGTTGGTTCAATTTTTTTGTGGCAGAAAAGGGAAACTGGAGGCAGACCAAGACTGGACATAAAGTAGAGGTTTCATCCTTGTGTGAAGAATAATAATTACCAGTGACCAGAAACACTTATTAAAAGAAAGGAGGTGCAATTTGTACATTGCTTCTATATTTAATTAGAACTCCAAACACGTCTTTCAAAATTGTATAACGTCCATGTGGACAACCATTCCCAGGTTATATGTGTTATTTTAATAGTAATGTCTACAGGAAAGCATAATGGCCAGCGTTATGCATAGTAATCTCTTCTCCTAACTATACCTGTTTAGTGTGGTCTAACCACTGCACGCCTGCTGGCCCCGTGGGTGCCTCCATCCACCTAGCGACAGCTTCCAGACTCCAAGGACTAAACCACCACTGAGCTCGTCCAATCTGTCTTCAGCTATGCCCTGTAAAGGTGTCCCTCACTCCCTCTCTGCCTGCCCAGCTGACAAGTGTCTGCCTCCTTCTGGCTGTCTCACTTATGCTCAAAAAGCTTAGCCTCGGCTCGCCCTGCCAACACCCTCTGTTTTTCAGGAAGGAAGTATGCCTGATCACCCTCTGGACTGAACCAAGCCCCAGGTAAGGGTAGTCCAGGCGATGCTGAAAAGGCTGTGGGGTTGCACAAAGGACCCGGGTGTCTCCCCCAGAACAACCAGTGCTCATGCTCTTCTGGGGTGGATCTGCGGGCAGCCAGGACGGGTTCCTGGAGATCCGAGCTCAGGAGGAGACAAGCTATTTATCAAAGTGAGAGATGACTGCAGCTGGAGTTGCTAAAAACAAACCACTCCAGGTTTATCTGCTTCCAAAAACGTTCACTTCTAAGTAGGTCAAAGTGTTCCCAAACTCGGACAGTAAGAAGTGCCCGTCTATCACTCTGAGTTCCAATTTGGGAAGGCTTGCCGTTGCTAGGTGTCCATTATGAGGGATGCTATTTTCATTCCAACTGTCATTGCCCCCTCCCCTCCCACAGGCGACACATTGAATGCAAAGTGGGTTTTGCCTTGATGTAACTCAGGTCAGTTTAAGGAAGATTTCATTAATAGGAGGGAACGTGGAAGACACTGCCCATCCTTATAGTTCTGAGCTTTCAACCATTCCAGATAAATGAGAGGTGCTTAACCCATGTGTCCCCAGAGAAGATTTCCCAGGAAGCAGGATTTCAAAGACTTTCTCACTCAGAACTCCTAGCATCAGAACATCATTCCCTATCCCCATCCTCAGGCTCCCCTGAGAAAGCTTTGGCCGCTTTCCTCTACAGTTCCCAGGGGATGGAGGACACACTGAGCCTTGCCCTTCACACATGAACTCTCTCAGGGGTCTTTGATTCATGGTCCTTTCTCTTCCCCTCCCTCCCTCCTTCTTCCTTCCTTTTCTTCCCTCTCTCCCTTCCTTCCTATAAATATTTACTAGTAACTTCTTTTATGCCAGCTACTGTTCTTGATACCAGGGACAGAGTAATGAACAAACTAGACAAAATCCCTGCACTCGTACAGGAAATCTAGGGCGGGGCAGTATGGGGAATAGACAATAAACGTTAATAAAGATGCCCTGTAGCGCCATAATTGCGATGAGGAGGAGTAAAACAGGAAAAGGGGTACACAGTGGGATGGAAGAGGGTGGGAGTGAGGGAAGACGTCTCTCGTCAGGTGACATTCAAGCAGAGATGTGACGGAACTGTGGTGACAGCGGTCCAGGCATCTGAGGACCTGGACTGTTCCAGGCAGAGGGAACGGAAGGCGTGGGTGCTGCATAGCACAGTGTCTGGCTCAACTGGGGAAGAGTTCAGTCAGGCAGGCTGGTCAGGAGGTGGTAGGATTTGGTAGGAAAAATATGCCCCTCCCCACAAGGATGTCCACACCCTAAGCCTCAGAAACTGTAAATAGGTCACCTTGCACAGAAAAAGGGACTTTGCAGATGTGATTAAGGACCTTGGGATGGGGAGGGTATCCTGGATTATCCAGGTGAGCACAATGTAATCAAACGAGTCCTTAAGAGCAGAGAACCTTTCCCACTGTTGTCAGAAGGAGATGTGACTTTGGAAGAAGGACTAGAGGGATGCAACGTTGCTGGCTTTGAAGATGGAGGAAGGGGCCGTGAGCCAAGGAATGCAGCTGGCCTCTAGAAGCTGGAAAAGGTGAGGAAACAGCCTCTTCCCTAGAGCCCATGTTGGACTTCTAACCTACACAACTATAAGAGAATAAACGTGCGTTGTTTGAAGCCACTAAGTCTGTGGTAATTTGTTATAGCAGCAGAAGGAAACTAAGACAGAGGAGATGAAGTCAGAGAAGAGGCTCTGGGGCAGGTTCTGCAGGAGCCTCCTTGCAGCCACAGAAGGGACTTTGTTATTACTTCAAGTGAGACAGGGGCTATGGACTGTTTGAGCTGAGCCCAGGCCTCCCCCTGCAGCTGGGAGCCAGCAATGGTAATTATCTACGTGCCCACCTGTGTACAAAAGTAGGCACCCATACCTCCTGTGGCCTTCAGGGCCTTGTGGAGAGCGAGGCAAGTGGACGTGGTATCAGAATCAGCGTTCCTGGCTGGGGCTGGGGGACAATTGTGGGGAAACTAGGCAGCCCAGTCCTATCCCAAAGGCAAGTACAAGAAAAGGAGCGGGCTGGTCCATGAGGGGACAGCCTCTCTGCTGCTGGCGGGCAGGGAGCTGGTGTGAAACATGGCAAGACTTGCAGACGGAAGCACTCCTCATACATGCCGCAGAGTTTAGGTTCAGACTGCAGTTTCAATCCTACAAGGGTCCTGGAGGAGGCGTAGCTGTTTTCAAGGTCTGAGTGACACAGGGGAAAGCACTGAGGTGGCCTGAGGAGGATCCTGACACTGGCTGGCCAAGCAGCATCAGAATTCTGCCACTGAGAGCTCCTGAGGCCGAGGCCTGCAAGGGCTGCTCCTCACGACCTTTACGATCCTCTCACCTGTGACCTTCCCTAAGCAGATAGGGTGGGCACACCCCCAGCTATGAGACCACTGTCGCTCCTTCTCTGCTTCCCAAGCCACATCCAGTGCATGTCATTTCTGGGTCCCCTGCTCTTTTGGGGGGAAAGTGGTTTCAGCTTAGCTAGCTCTAGTAAAAGAAAACTGCATCATCTTCTCTTTGGGGAAAGTTCTGTTTTCTGGAGTGACCTCCTCTCCGTCATCTATCCCCAGCTTCTCCTAGGCAAGCACCATCAGTGGTAACCTCTTCTCTCTAGGATTGAATCCGAGGCTCTCATTTTAGCTCTGAGCTCCACCAGCTCTGAGCTTGCTCACGAGGCTCCGAGGAGCAAAGATGCTATTTAAGCCTCACCCTCCCTCCTCTCTGGATGCATCATCCTCATGCAGATTTCACAGATTTACAGTGGACACCAGGAGGCATGAAAGTGCTGTTGAAACAGGTGTTTGGCATGAGCTAAGTCTCAGCAGGCCAGCTACAAAAAGGAGAGGGGCAGGATCTCTGCAGGGGGCCTCAGAGTCATCAGTTCCTTCTCTTGATAATGCAACATCTCCTCCTGTGCCAGTCCTTCTTGGAGGCAGCACTGCACTGGGGTCTACTTAAAGGAGGATGTGGCCTGGCCTGACATTTTCCTATTTGAGGCCCTGATTCCAAGCTCTTTGATGTCCTAAATAGTATCAGAAAGATGGTAGCTGGTCCTAGGCAGGACATCTCACCCAGAACAAAGTAGTCTTGGGGCCATTTCTAAGTGTCTTTGTTGCTCCCTTAGTCTTAAATGGAAAAAAAGGAGGGAAGAGTGTGGACTGGAGGGCACCTATATCTCCCTCTTCCTGAAACTGTCCTGGGAGGGCTTCCAGTTGGTCAATAACTATTGAGCCATCTCTGGCCCATCCTAACATAGACAGGTAAGTGGAAGAAATTCAATTAAAAATAAAATAAGGCAGTTTTTACAAAACTGCCCTATGCCCTTCTCCTCTTTGAATTGAGGAAGGACACCTTCATGCCCAGCCCAACATTCAACATCTCAGCACAGCCCTCCTCACATAGGTTGGCCCATCTCTATGGCATGGTGGGAATGTTACCTTTAACAACCAGAGTTAATCACTGAAAGAACAGGGCATTGAGAGGTACAAGCCGGGGAATAAGTTGAATTTTCAGCTTAAATATATCATATATAATCTCTACCCACTGGGTAGAAGAAAAAAGAAAGTTAGAAGAGAGGAGTAAACCATTATTTCTTGGGAAATCATAGAGCCAGATGGACCTGCTGTTGACAGACTGCAGAAAGGGTCCGGAGTAGGCCAGGAATGGAAACTGAGAGAGAGGGAAGGGTGCAGAGTAGAGACAATGTCAGGCCTTTGCAAAATCTATGGATGGAACTAGAAACAAAAGCTTGACCCCTTGACCCCTGGAGAAGATTCAGGCTGGAAATACTCTAGATGCCTCCCTACAGAGGTATCAGAGCTAGAACAAAGGGCAGGCAGGGAAATTAACGTTAATTGACTGCCTTTAGGGTGGTACGCATAGGCTAGAAGTCTAACTCAAGGGAAGTGGGCATTATTGCCCATTTTATAGATTTTAAGTATCTTGTCCAAGGTTATCAACTAGTCAGTATCTGAGCCAGGATTCAGACTCCCCAGGTCTTCTACCCCAAGGCTGTTAGTTACTCCATGCCTCTCATCATGTCATTGTATATGGTCTACCACATACCACTGTAAAGCCTTGTGCATAGCAGGGTCGCTTTTGTTTTATTCTAAACAATTAGCCTGCACACATAACAAAAAGACCAACTTCGCAGTTTAAAATAACTTTTCCTTAACATTGCCTCCTCTGAGCTTCCCAGCAGCTCTGAGAGATAGGTAATTTTTATCAGCTTCCCTTATAGATGCAGAAACTAAGATGAAGTGAGTTTCTACTCATTCCACACCCTGTCCTCTTCCTGGCCCATCTGACACCCTGAGTACAAAGCCCTCCCCTGTTTTCTCAAAGATTTACAAGTACACTTCTATGAAAAAGATAGGCTGATTGTAACGTATTAGATTGAACCATTTAAAATTGCTGACTTTCAACCAGTTTTGACTACCAAAATGGCAATTTCATGTGGTCCAACCTAATAAATTGGACCTCAAAATGAGGATATTTATGCTATGCTTGGATGGATTAAGCATAGGATACTTAGGTTAATCACTTTAGGTTGCTAAAGTGATTCTCTCCTGATGTGGAGAGAAAAAAAGCAGACGTTTTAGAACTGGAAGGGATTCTAGAGGTAAATCAGGAGGATATGGATAAAAGGTAATAAAAATGCTACTTTAGAACAAGTAACAATATGAATGATGGCAGGGAATAACCAGGAAAAAAGACCAGCCCATAGGGAGCCTCAGAGTGGAAGGCAGTTACCACTAGGCCTGAGCCCAGAGAAAAGGAGATGAGATCAGAGGTGTGTGAGAGACCAAGGCACCGATGTGCAGGGGTAAACAGTATGGAGGTTCCTTTAAAAACTAAACACAGAGTTATCATACGATCCAGCAATCCCACTCCTGGGCATATATCCGGAAAAGATGAAAACTCTAATTTGAAAAGATACATGCACCCCAATGTTCATAGCAGCACTATTCACAACAGCCAAGACATGGAAGCAAACTAACTGTCCATTGACAGATGAATGGATAAAGAAGATGTGGTATACACACACACACACACACACACACACACACACATACAGTGGAATACTACTCAGCCATAAAAGGAATGAAATAATGCCATTTGCAGCAACATGGATGGACACAGAGATTATCATACTAAGTGAAGTAAGAAAGAGAAAGACAAATGCCATATGATATCCCTTATATGTTGAATCTAAAATATGACACAAATGAGCTTATTTATGAAACAGAAATAGACTCACATACATAGAAAACAAACTTATGGTTACCAAAGGGGAAAGAGGGTGGGGAAGGGATAAATTAGGAGTTTGGGATTAACAGATACACACTTCTATATATAAATTAGATAAATAACAAGGATCCTGTATAGCACAGAAAACTGTATTCAGTAGCTGGTAATAACCTATAGTGGAAAAGAATCTGGAAAAGAAAATGTATACCTGAAACTAACACAACACTGTAAATCAACTATACTTCAATAAAAAACCACACACAGAAATAATCACCTTAAACAAGCTAGGATTGTTGAATTTAATCCACAGTGTTTTTTTCTGCTCTAAGGATTTAATAAAAGATGTATGGAGAAATTGATAGGCTCTAATGAAATTCTCCCCAAGGAAAGAAGGCTCTATCATTTTAGATGCAAATCAAATTACTTTGTTCTAGATGAAGATCAGAAGGAGCTGGAGAATGAGAATTAGGACTGGTGGGTTTCAAGTGGGGGGCTGGGGAGGAGAGCATAGGAGGAGAATGAGCAGAAAGTATCTGGATTTCAGCACTGAGTAAGAGGAATTTTCCAACCATTAGAATTGTACTAAAATACAACAGGCTTCCTCTAGAAGTAATGAGCTCCTCATCCCTGGGAGTGCTCAAGTAATGCTTGGCTGACCACCCAACATAGACTTTTTTTTTTTTTTTGCGGTACGCGGGCCTCTCACTGTTGTGGCCTCTCCCGTTGCGGAGCACAGGCTCCGGACGCGCAGGCTCAGCGGCCATGGCTCACGGGCCCAGCTGCTCCGCGGCATGTGGGATCTTCCCGGACCAGGGCACGAACCCGTGTCCCCTGCATCGGCAGGTGGACTGTCAACCACTGTGCCACCAGGGAAGCCCTAGGAGTTCTTTATATAACTGCATATTGCCCCTACCAATGGATCTTTAAGTTCCTCCTAAGTCTGACACCTGGGGGGTGGCAAACCCCTAAAGCAGTGACTCTCAGCCCATTAGAATTACCAAGGAACTCAAAAAATACTGATGCCCAGGCCCTTGGCGGCTCTGAATTAATTGGTCTGGGGTTGTGTAATTTTTAAAGTCTCCTCCAGGTGGTTCTAAGATGCACCCAGAATTGAAACCACCGCTACAAAATCTTTGTCCCTTGGGAGGTGCTTACTGCTGAGAAGGTGAGAGGGGATTAGGAAGAGAATGCCTGGGTCCACAGGGCCCAACCCCGGGGAGAAGCTCTACGATGTCAGGGGGGCATTAAAATAAGAGGAAAGGCAGGCTGCTCTACTTTGTCACACAGTCCCACCAACAGTGCTGCCACAGATATACCAAGAGGAAACAAGCAACCACTGTCTCCTGAGAAAGCCCAGGAGGGAAAGACTGGAGAAAGGGCCTCCAGCCTCTAGGAAGCCCAGCAGGCAGCGTGTTGGTGCAGGGCAAGGAGGCAGGAGCCCTGGGTCTCTTCCAGCTCTGCCACCAACTGTCCCTGTGACTTCAGGGAAGTCACCTTGCTTTCCTGTGCCCAAAGGTGCCCCTACAAGAGAGGAAACTGGCCAGTGCAGTGGTTCTCAACCCTGCTGTCCCTTGGATTCACCTGAGGAGCATTGAAACAACAAACTCTGGCCCACTCTGGAAATTCTGACCCCACTTGTTGTAGGTGGGGTCTGAGCCTTGTCATGTGGTAAAGCTTCCAGGGGATGCTAGGTGGCCAGGGCTGAGAGCCCCGCTCTAGTGGTTCTGCAAGTCCCCCACCTCGTGCTGACACTCCAGGGCTCTTCTGCCTCTTTGTCTGCAGTCACGGCCTGAGCGCTCAGCACATCACATGGACACCCCCTGCTTCCCACAGCCCGTAGGAGCACTGGCCTGGCGCTCTCTCGAAGGCTAAGAGCACCAGTTGCCTTCTAAGGACTGAACAAGAAATGGATTCGGACCTCCAGCGACACCGGAGGAGGCCCTGTCCTATTCCACCCCCCCCAGAACGTCTCATCCACAGTCCCGCTGGGCCTAACTTAGAAGGTGGAGCATCTGCTGGAGACAAATCAGTCTGAGAGGAGAGAAGGCCAGGCGGCCAGCAGGCAGCCAGCTGGATGGGAGAAGGAACAGCTTACTGAATTTCTGCGAAGAGGCCAGCGCTCTGGGCAGGCCCTGGGGAGAGAGGGAGGGGCTTTTCCAAGCTGAGGCGTGTGCGTCAGCGCACAGACTTCCAGCCGAGGTCTTGTTAGGGCCACAGCGATGCTCCGTGGAGGACAGAGACTTAAGCCTGACTCTTGGGAGTCCGCGCAGGCGAGAGGCCAGCGAGAGCTCACAGGCTGTCGTTGGAAGGCCCCGCCTAACTGACTTATGCTGGGAGAGAGCAAACGGACTGCCAACAGGAAGAGCCAAGGAAATGCATGATAGGCACGGGGAGTGGTGCTTGTAAGAAGCCATGATGGTGTCTGAGGCAGCTGGAAAGTTCTGTGACACACTCCCTGTGTTCTCTCTGGCCTCTAGCTTGCACCCCGCATCCTCAGCTCCATTTTCAGTGAACTCTCTGTTAACTCCCCTCCCTCTGCACTTCTTACCCCGAATGCCCCCACGTCCCCAGCTGAGCCAGGCCAGGGAGGGATGCACCCAGCCAGGCACCAGGGAGGCCAGACCTAGGGCAAGAAGCCTCCGGTCTCCCCTTGTAGCCAAGCCCTTCCTGACGGACCACCCCACACTTGGACATGAGTGACCAGTTAGCCTTTCCTAGCAAATAAATCGCTGTCCTTGCTTTTGTCTCTGGAGATGGGAGTTTTTAGCCATTTTGCTGAATAATCTATGGAGGTGATATAAAAACTGTAACTTATCATGACACCTAGGATGTACTGAGTGCCAGGCACTGTTCTGAGTGTTTTGTATATCTTATTTCATTTCACGTGCACAATTCTAACCTTTGTGCCCACGTTTTCCCCACGGTCAGACTTCGAGCAGAACCATACTCCCGAGACCCCCTGCTTTTCCCTTCCCTGGTCCCGCGAGTTTCTCTAGGGGCTACTTCAGAGGGCTGAGAGCTGCACCTGCAATTATAGATGCCACACGACTTCCTGACACAGAGAAAAGGTGGCGAAGCGGGTGGTGGCTAAGCCGGCGGAGGGGAGCACAGGTGCGTGTGGAGGGAGGAGAATCAGGTTTTAGTTGCCATTGTCCACATGGAACCCCCGCCCCGCCCCCCGCGAGGCCCTTGGAAGAGCCAGGCAGCACCCGTGATGCATCCTGCTAGAGCCACCTCGGGGAGGAGAGGAGGAGGTCAGGCTTTTGAGATGGACCCGAGGGAATTCCAGCAAGGAAAACATTTTACAAGGTAATTAGTCCGTAGCATCAACAGATCTCCGCGGCGACCCTTGTCCCTTCCTCCCAACAGAACCAGGTCCCCCCCTCTTCCCATCCCATAAATACCTAGCACAGGTCTGCATGGAAACCCTGATGCAGGTTATCTGACCGGTGACAAAAAGAAGCTCAGAACTAAGAGAACTCTGGGTCTGTCCCTCTCTGGGCCTCAGTTTCCTCCATGTAAAACGAGTGACTCCAAGGCCGCTGCCAGCCTTGACTTCTGCAGTGGCTGTCGTACTCGAGTGTGCATCAGAATTCCCCGGGGACTTGTTAAGACACAGACTGCAGGGGCCCCCATGCGTTTCTGGCCCAGAAGGTCTGCAGTGGGGTCTGAGAATTTGCATTTCTAAAAGTTCCCAGGGGATGCTGAGGCTGCCAGTCCAGAGACACCCCTCACACTGGAGAATCACTGTTTTCAGTGCTTCAGTCTGCCCAATGTGAGAAAAAGCGAATAAACAAGCATGTGGAAGGAACACAGAGCTTATATAAAACAGAAGCCAAGGCTCCAGTAATTTGTCTGTCAAAGGCACATAAATGAGTGTCTCAGGCCCTGGCAGGGCTGAGGGGAAGGTTAAACCTGACGCAGTTGTGTTGTGTGTTCCCCTGCAGTTTGCTCGGTCCTTTGTGAAGCATGAGCAGCTGGGTAGGGGTGAGGGGGCCAGGGAGCCTGCAGTAGCTGTGGAGGGGGAGGGGGTCAGCAGAGAAAGGAGGAGTCTAGGCTTTGGGCCATGGGTAGAAGAGGGCTTTTCTGGAGGTTGGGTGATACAATGGGAGAGTTAGAAGAGATCTTAGGGGTCATCTAAGTCAACCTTCATTTTTAAGATGAAACTGACTCAGAAAGGTTAAATGACTTTTCCAAAGTCCCATGGCCATTCCATAGCTCTTTCCCTTTAAGCTCGCAGCCCACTTCCTTCACAAGTGGGTCCCAGAGAAATCCCACAAGGTCAGAACGGGTTCCTGAGACAAGTGAGTGCTATGATGCTCTTCTAACAAGCAGGCCACGTCCCCAGCAACCTCTGGTCCACATCCCTCCCCAACCCACCCCCGCCCCTACCTTTCACCAAGGGGAAGAAGCAGTCCATCTCCACGCTGCTTCGGGAGTGGGAGATGCACAGGGTGCTGCTGGGGACCAGGCCCTCCTGTGGGGGGCTCCGTTCTGTGGTGCGGACCAGACACCAGCCCGGCCGTTCGCTCGGCCGCTCCAGCAGTTCCACTGTCTGTCCCACCTGGACGCTCAGCTCGCTGCTGTGGCCTGCGTTGAAGTCCTGGAGGACCACGGTCAACTCACAGCCGCCAGAGAGCTTGGGGGTGGGGTGGGGTAGAGTAAAACATGAAGGCGTGGGGGGAGGAGATGAAGGGGGAAGGTGCAAAGTGTGCGCGAGAACAGAGGAGAGGGGGAAGGAAAAGAGAAAAGATGGGATTCAGGGTGCAGAGAAGGCAGAAGATGGGAAAGGGAGTTGGGAACAGAAAAGGAAACAAGAAAAAAACATGAAATTAACACAGTGCCATTCAATTACTCAGCTGTTCTCCCTGCAGCAACAGTCTAGAGCCTGCCCAGAACGGAGCTTTGCTTCTAATTCCTTCTTGTTCCACTGGAGTTCTTTTCATTATTCCTTTACCAAGCTTCCAGCTAACTGTGTCCTCCAACCCCTTCCCCAGTAGTCCCTTTACTTCTTCCAAGGGCTCCGCCCTGTGCCCCACGCCTGCCTGCACTCCCAGGCCTCGGACTCTTCTGGGCATCATTTCTAACTCGCTCACTCTCACTTGACTCTAGTTGATATTGGGAACAATGGAAGAGAAGACCTCCCTTCCTTCTCACCCCTGCAACCCTCCCCATCCCTACCCCGTGCTGGAGCCATCAGCATAAACAGGAGGCACTAGTGACATAAAAAAGAATAAGCCCTGGGCTTCCCTGGTGGCGCAGTGGTTGAGAGTCCGCCTGCCGATGCAGGGGACGCAGGTTCGGGCCCTGGTCCGGGAAGATCCCACATGCCGCGGAGCAGCTGGGCCCGTGAGCCATGGCCGCTGAGCCTGCAAGTCCGGAGCCTGTGCTCCGCAGCGGGAGAGGCCGCAACAGTGAGAGGCCCGCGTACCGCAAAAAAAAAAAAAAAAAAAAAAAAGAATGAGCCCTCAACTCAAAGGCAGAAGAAGAAGACTGTTTATCTGGACGGGGAATAGAATTGTTTTACACTAGTTCAGCCACTGGGGACCGGGAGGAAGAGTGGAAAGATGGGCAGGGAAGAAGGGGCACATCTTCCTTAGGATCCGTCCTTAGTGCTCCAGCCTGTCCTCCCTCCAGGCCTGGCACTGCTCCTGGGGCAGAACCGATAAAGCTGGGCAGAGAGACCCCGAGATAGGAGCACCCTCTACTAGCTGAGACTTTCACTCTTACCACGAGAAACCATTAGTTATTCATTTGTCTTCTAGAACTCAGCATAAAGCCTCCCTCTTGGAAGAGCTGCTGCACTTAGGGGCAGGGTGACAAGGAGGGAAGGGGAAGAAAGGGAGGCCCAGGGGCCTGGATCGGCAGCCTGTTCCTAAGGTTTGGGGGAGAGCCCCCTACCACCTCCAGGTAACTCGCCTTCAGTCTGCACATCTCTGATTTAAGCCTTTAGGGCCTGCAACTGTCTGCACCAGCAGCCGCAGTAATGCACTAGTCCAGATATGTTGGGCAGTTATTTCACACATGTTCAGGGAGGCTTCTGCTGAACACTCAGCACAGTGTAAGTAAACACAGTGAGTAGGGAATCAACAAGCTCAGCATTCAGGACTGTGAGAATTTTCTATGAAAGGAAGCTGAATGTTACAGTGGGCTTGAAAAGGTTCACATGACATGTCAGACTGATGGTTGCAATATGCATCGTCACCAACCATAAAGCACGGAGCCCACTCTAAACACACACATTTCTGCGGATGGGCACAGTACTGCCGTTGGGCTTAGATCAAGAAGAGAAACTTTAGGACAGAAGGTGGGAGACGGCAAGAGACAGAAGAAGAAATAAACATGGTTTTGGTTCATTTTTTTTTTCCGTTTAACTTTCCTGGTCCCGTTAAGTGCACAGACCCCACTACCCTACTCTCCTGGTGCTATCTTCCCTGAAGTGTCATTTAGAGAAGGATGTCATGGGATGGGAATACCTCAAGTCTGAAGAGTGCTTTTACAGTGTGTAAAGTACCTTCACATACATTATCCACTCCATCTCTACCTCTTGTATCAAGAAATTTAAGCTCAGACATGTCAAGATCAGTGGTTGGAACATTGAGTGTGCATAACAGTCACACTCAGGGCCGGGAAGTTATTGAAAATGCAGATACTCGAGCTGGGCCCTCCCTTGCCCCGGCCCCCAATTACAGATTATGATTCAGGAGGCCTGGGTTAGGGTCCAGAAATGCATATTTTTAACAAGGAACCTCCCCTCCCCCTGAAACTCACGATTCTAAAAAGGGGGTCCTTGGGATACTGTTTGAGAAACACTGCTAGATGGTTTCCCACAGTCACCCGGCTAGGCTTGAACCCAGACCTCGACTACAAATCCCATGTTCCTTAAACCACACACCACAGGGCAAATTACATATTTTCAGGTATGTTTGTGGTTGGAGAGGGTGGGAAGCACGTGGAAAGAAGAAGACATCAGTGGCTTGAGCTACTGCACCTCTCAGTTTGCTTTAGGAGACCTCCATCAGGTCTCTTAAGCTTTTTGGATTGCAATTCTCGACGAGTCTACACTACATATGAAAAACTGTATCACTGAAACACAAATTGCACTCTGATATTCTGTTTAACTTTTTTCTCAATTGTTGGTGGCATCCCACTAAATCGATTCCACTTTCTATGAATGGACCATCTGTAGGGTGCTAGGCTAGATGACCACGAAATTTCCTTAACTCTGAGAAGCTCTGTTGCTGAGCTTCTATGCCTCCGTGGAGGTCTCCTCTGTGCCTCCCTCAGGTACTCACGTTCCTTCCCGGGGCCAAAGGTGCACAGGGCCCGAGATGTTACCTGCAGCCTTTTCAGGGCTGGATGTGGCCCTCTGCAGACTGCTGAGGCAAAGCAGAGAGGGCCTGAGGCTCTGGCTGCAAAGAGCCCCGCGGATTCCCAGACACAAGGTTCACCGCGCCCTGGGGCAAGGTACAGCCAGACCCAGCCATGGGCAGGTAGAGGGCCAGGGTTGATTGGGGTAGGAGAGCATAGAGCCAGGCTGTGTGCTTGTACAATTCAAAGATCCAGGTCCTGGAGAGAAGCCTGGAAACACCATGAGGTGCTGCTGTCAGGCTGCCCCATCCAGAGACACAGGAGGAAGTGGAAGATGACGGATGGGCATTTCTGTGGTGCTCAAGCTCTAGATCCAGCCAAACCCAGTATGAGTCAAATAAAGGGTGGATGTCCTGGTTCCCCTCACCTCAAAGGCTTGGTCATAGAGATTACTACTCGGGGTCCCCACCCAATGGCAATAAGGGAATTCCAAAGAGTGGCAGTCTAGGGGATTAGGAGAAATGGATGAGGCAATGGTCAGGCATGGCTGCCCCCCGAACAATCCCTTATCCTCTCCCCAGAGCAACGGGGAAGTTTTAGGGTACACGGGGGACTTGGGCTTCACACTTGAGAAACACTGCTTCAGAGAGCCCACAATAGAAAGAGTACTGGGAAGTTCTAAGAGACCCTGCTGCTAGGGGAAGGGTCAAGGGCAGAGGAGCCAAGAGATCTTTGAGGAATCTTGGCACACTTGAGACTTTTCCTAGCAAGCCTCAAAGTAATTCATTCAGGCTTCGTGCTTTATGCCTTCTGGACTGCGATGCGTCACACCACCTACTGCACGTTAATTACACAGACTGTGCCCCTCATTAACCAATAAACCCAAATCCCTCACAAATCCTGAACTAGCAGTTGCATAGAAAAGTACACGTGTTTCTTTTTTCTTTCTGTCCGATTCTGGCGTGTGTCTCACAGAGCCCCAGGACCATTATTTTCTCTCCTTCCTCTTCCCATTTCCAAAGGACCAGTGGGTGTGTACCCACCCTCATGGCTTCTCATTGCCTTTGTAGTGAATGGCACCTTCAGAAGTTCCCACCTCCCTCCCTGAGCTAAATCTCTGGTCCCGGGAACGTAAATAGGTTTATCCAAACAGCCTGTTGTAGAAAATGCTGCAAAGAACATTTCTTGTTTTCACCTAATTCTTTTTTTCTCCATAGCCATTTAAGAACTGTTTTAATGTCCCCCTTTGCAAATCTTTAGATTTTAATTTGATGTTTCTTGGCATATTCATTTTCTAATTTTCCCTTTTAGGCCTGCAGATTATTTTTCACATATGGCTTCGTTTTCAACACTCCCTTGTCAGAGATGACCCCTTTTGTGCTTTCCCAACAAAAAGCTGCCGCATATAACCTGTCTCTCAGCTGTTCCCCTGCTTGACTAACTAACCACGGAGACATGGATGGAGCTGGAAAACCACTGCCCACTTACCCTCTTTGCCTCCCTGCTGGGCTTGTCTTTTGGCCACTGGACCCCTCCCTGTAGAGCCGTTCACAGCTGAGGCAGCACAGAAGCCCCTCCGTCTTAACACTTTCTCTCTCTGTCTCGCAATGGCTATCTCTCCCACATACTGACTTAAAGATGCGTCAATTCCTTGAATAGCGCTTCCTCCTGCTTTCCCCTAACCAGCCTCCACTCCTACCTCTCTGATGCATCTTTCCTCCCCTCCCCTTGCCCCATCCTCCCATTTCACGGCTCTAAACTTCGACTACTGTGATAATTTCCTCAGTACCCCTGGCCCCTCTTCGCCTGCTTTAACTACCTGCTCTCCCCCCCACCCCCCCGCCAGCCATCTGTCCGCAAATCCTGTGTTATCTCAGCCTCACCCTTCTTCACCTGCAGGCTTCACTCTGCAATTACCCCATGTAGATCTGTCATCAGGCAACTTGCTGACTTTCCCGGCACTTCAGATGCCCTGCTCTCCACTGAGCTGAGTTATGCTCATCCTCCAAGAAGACAAAGCTACTACGATCAGGTCCTCTCTCTAACTATTTCTCAAGAGAAAAGCAAGCCTTGTGGTGTAGACCCTTTTTACTGACTGAAATGTAAGCACTTGACTTTTCTCTCCATTAGCAGAGTCCCTGATTTCTCTAAGATGACCCCTCAGTAGCCTATTTTCTGTCTTTTCACGATGTACGTTGGGTCTTTTCTATAAGCTCGTTGGTTATTCTCTCAATGAACAACATTCCCATTTGATGGGTGTCCTTAGCCCCATCTCTCTCCACCACAGAGGTCACAGGTGACTCGGGCACCAGGAAGGGCTATCCTGCCCTGTTCAAAACTCCGAGGCCGCATCGTGGTTTTGGATGGATGCTTAACTTCCAAACATTGATCCTATTCCAGATTCTAAGACCAAACTTATTCCTGCTAGAGAAATGTTGGGAGCCTTGACCTGACAGCACAGACTCAGCATGGAGTCAGGTGTGTTGGAGTCTTCTCTGATTGTACCCCAGTTTCTGTAATCTCCCATCTTTCTCCCTTCACAGTGACCCCCAGCCCCCAGTGAGTCCCAGTCTGGTCTTGGCATGAGTCTTTGGGTGAGGCCTGCTAACCTCTTTGATGCTAATTGCCACTTGGATCCCCTCCCATTGCCCCTGAGTCATCATCTGATTCTTTTGCTTCCTTTCCCAGTCTCCCTCCTTTCTGGGTCCAGCCTTTCTTGGTGGAGCCTGTTCCCCTCTTGTCCAGTCCCTGGGTGACATCATCCTCCAGCCTCTGCGAGGCTTCCCAGAGGGCAGAAGGAGCACCTGTCCCTCAAGTTCCTCCCACTCCTCAGTGACAGCCATGTGGCCCTCTTTCCAGCGTACAATGCTATACGCCAGAGGAGACTTCATAACCACCCCTGGTTCTTGCTCATATTCGCCAGAAACTATTGCTTTCACGTAGGTCAATTTTTGCTTGGTTACTATTTGGAGATTAACTGAACCTCCTTCTTGTATAAACAGTGTGAGCTAGATCACCCCTGTGAGCTTCCCCATGTTACAGAGAAAGAACATGATTACTCCCTGCAGGGTTTCCAGTGACATCCAGAAACATAGGACTGTACCCCTCCCAACTCTTGTCATTTCAGGCCCTCAGCTTCTGTGTGCTCTGGTAACCTGATTCTCCCAAGGCAGCACAGCCTAGTGGTAAGGCACATACTCTGGAGTCCCTCACCAGCTGTGTGACCAGGGGCAAGTTGTTTAACCTCTTGGTCTCAGTTTGCTCATCTGTAGCATGGGGATAAATCACAGTACCTAGTTCATAGGTTGCTATGAGGATTAAATGAGATAACACCTTTACAGTATCAAATGAGATAATACTTTTAAATACTTTTAAAGCACTTAGGACAGTGCCTTGAGCAGAGTTAGCTCTCTAAACGTTTAAAAATAAATTTCAGATGTATTAATTAATTATTATTTAAATTTGAAGGGAAAGGTAGGAGTAGAGAAGAAATGGAAAAGATAAATCAATTTGATGGTACATTTGCCTGGAAAAAGACTGTACCAGATGTATATATGTATTAATTATGTCATAAATTATTATGTAAATAAATATTTTTTTCCCTTTTCAAAAATCTTAATGGAGTCTTGCCCTAACCCCAGCCAACTAGAAGAACTGACCCTAGCTGTCTAGGGAAGGTGACACGGACACCTTTAAGCATTCCCCAAGTCAGCACATGCTTTTCCTACTGAAAACAAGGGAATGGTGGGACCCCAGACCCCTTTACGGAAAATGAGGATTCACCACTTCCTTTTCATTCTGCACTGCTTTCCATGAACCTTCCATCTGAAGAAGCTCTCCTTTCCCATGAATCTAACTGGGCACAGTACCTGCCACCTGACTCTACTGCTAGCTGTGATCATCAGCTCCTGACACAGCCTCGCCAAGCACTAGGATCTGATGCTCCGACAGATAGGGAATCATGCTCAGGAGTGCCCATCAAGTAAGTCAGACTTCCCCTCCTGGCTGCCTGCGCTCCGACTCCCACATCTAATTCTTCCACGACGCTTAGGCAGTGCCAGGCATAGAGTTCTGTGAACTAACGTCTACATGTGAATGGCAATGCAGGAGGCCAGGGCTGGTCCAGAAAAATGTGAGGTTGGTAGGTGTCTACTTGCTGCGGTTGAAAGGACACAGAGAAGGCCTGCCAACTCCTGTTCAAAACTGTCATTCTCTCCCCCAACACCCCCTGTGCCTGCTGCCAATACCTGGAAACCCACCATCAGAGATTAATCTCATTTCATTAAGTAATGTCCCTTTCCACAAAACGCCTCAAAGCAGAGTGTGTTTATGACTCCATTCCCAGTAAAATGATGAGAAGCAGTATATGGGTAGCAGGATGCAGTACTCATATGGCTTTAAGCATGAAGATGTTCATAATAGCATCTTTTAATGAGAAAAACTTCACAACTACAACATTGAAAAGCCCCTAAAACTAGAATATAAAAATCTAGCAGAAAGGAAATGGTTACGTTATTATGGTACATCCACTGGTGAATGCTTAACTGTGCAGCCATTAGATATTTATAAAGCTTTATAATAGCTTACAAATTGCTTATCACATACAAAGTAAAAAAGAAAAAAGGACAAGACGTAAAGTTGCTTATACAACTATGTAAAGAACATCAACAACTTAACAACTCTATTCATAGGAAACTAACAAGAAGGAAATTCATCAAAATGTTAAGTTTGGGTTGGGACCTTCAAGATGGCGGAAGAGTAAGACGTGGAGATCACCTCCCTCCCCACAAATACATCAGAAATACATCTACACGTGGAACAACTCCTACAGAACACCTACTGAACGCTGGCAGAAGACCTCAGACTTCCCAAAAGGCAAGAAACTCCCCATGTACCTGAGTAGGGCAAAAGAAAAAAGAAAAAACAGAGACAAAAGAATAGGGATGGGACCTGCACCAGTGGGAGGGAGCTGTGAAGGAGGAAAGGTTTCCACACACTAGGAGCCCCTTCGCGGGCGGAGACTGCGGGTGGCGGAGGGGGGAAGCTTCGGAGCTGCGGAGGAGAGCACAGCAACAGGGTTGCGGAGGGCAAAGCGGAGAGATTCCCGCACGGAGGATCGGTGCGGCACTCACCAGCCCGAGAGGCTTGTCTGCTCACCCGCCGGGGCGGGCAGGGCTGGGAGCTGAGGCTCGGGCTTCGGGGGTAAGATCCCAGGGAGAGGACTGGGGTTGGCCATGTGAACACAGCCTGAAGGGGGCTAGTGCGCCACAGCTAGCTGGGAGGGAGGCCAGGAAAAAGTCTGGAGCTGCCGAAGAGGCAAGAGACCATTGTTTCGGGGTGCGCGAGGAGAGGGGATTCAGAGTGCCACCTAAACAAGCTCCACAGACAGGCGCGAGCCACGGCTATCAGTGTGGACCCCAGAGACGGGCATGAGACACTAAGGCTGCTGCTGCCGCCACCAAGAAGCCTGTGTGCAAGCACAGGTCACTATCCACACCTGCCCTGCCAGGAGCCTGTGCAGCCCACCACTGACAGGGTCCTGTGATCCAGGGACAACTTCCACGGGAGAACACATGGCTCGCCTCAGGCTGCTGCAATGTCACGCTGGGCTCTGCCGCCGCAGGCTCCCCCCGCATCCATACCCCTCCCTCCCCCCGGCCTGAGTGAGCCAGAGCCCCCGAATCAGCTGCTCCTTTAACCCCGTTCTGTCTGAGCGAAGAACAGATGCCCTCAGGCGACCTACACGCAGAGGTGGGGCCAAATCCAAAGCTGAACCCCGGGAGCTGTGCGAACAAAGAAGAGAAAGGGAAAGCTCTCCCAGCAGCCTCAGGAGCAGCGGATTAAATCTCCACAGTCAACTTGATGTACCCCGCATCTGTGGAATACCTGAATAGACAATGAACCATCCCAAATTGAGGAGGTGGACTTTGGGAGCAATGATATGTATATATTTTTCCTTTCTCTCTTTTTGTGAGTGTGTATGTGTATGCTTCTCTGTGAGATTTTGTCTGTATAGCTTTGCTTTTACCATTTGTCTTAGGGTTCTGTCTGTCTGTATTTTAGTTTTGTTTTCTTTTTTGTGTTTTTGGTTTGGTTGCTCTCTTCCTTCCTTCCTTCCTTCTTTCCTTCCTTTCTTTCTTTCTTTCCTTCCTTCCTTCCTTCTCCCTTTTCTTCTGAGCCATGTGGCTGGGTGTTAGGCCTGTGCCTCTGAGGTGGGAGAGCCAAGTTCAGGACACTGGTCCACCAGAGACCTTCCAGATCCACATAATATCAAACAGCAAAAGTTCTCCCAGAGATCTCCATCTCAACGCTAATACCCAGCTCCACTCAACAACCAGCAACCTACAGTTTTGGACACCTTATGCCAAACAACTAGCAAGACAGGAAAGCAACCCCACCCATTATCAGAGAGGCTGGCTAAAATCATAAAAAAGTCACAGACACCCCAAAACACACCACCAGATGTGGTCATGCCCACCAGAAAGACAAGATCCAGCCTCATCCACCAGAACACAAGCACTAGTCCCCTCCACCAGGAAGCCTACACAACCCACTGAACCAACATTAGCCACTGGGGGCAGACACCAAAAACAATGGGAACTACGAACCCACAGCCTGCAAAAAGGAGACCCCAAACACAGTAACTTAAGCAAAATGAGAAGACAAACACACAGCAGATGAAGGAGCAAGGTAAAAACCCACCAGACCAAACAACTGAAGAGGAAATAGGCAGTCTACCTAAAAAAGAATTCAGAGCAATGATAGTAAAAATGATCCAACATCGGAAATAGAATGGAGAAAATACAAGAAACATTTAACAAGGATCTAGAAGAACTAAAGAGCAAACAAACAGTGATGAACAACACAATAAATGAAATTAAAAATTCTCTAGAAGGAATCAATAGTAGAATAACTGAGGCAGAAGAATGGATAAGTGACCTGGAAGATAAAACAGTGGATGTAACTACTGCAGAGCAGAATGAAGAAAAAAGAATGAAAAGAATTGAGGACAGTCTCAGAGACCTCTGGGACAACATTAAACACACCAACATTCGAATTATAGGGGTCCCAGAAGAAGAAAAGAAAAAGAAAGGGACTGAGAAAATATTTGAAGAGATTATAGCTGAAAACTTCCCTAACATGGGAAAGGAAATAGTTAATCAACTCCAGAAAGCTCAGAGAGTCCCATACAGGATAAATCCAAGGAGAAACATGCCAAGACACATACTAATCAAACTATCAAAAATTAAATAAAAGAAAAAATACTAAAAGCAGCAAGGGAAAAACAACAAATAACATACAAGGGAATCCCCATAAGGTTAACAGCTGATCTTCCAGCAGAAACTCTGCAAGCCAGAAAGGAGTGGCAGGACATATTTAAAGTGATGAAAGGGAAAAACCTACAACCAAGATTACTCTACCCAGCAAGGATCTCATTCAGATTTGATGGAGAAATTAAAACATTTACAGACAAGCAAAAGCTAAGAGAATTCAGAGCCACCAAACCAGCTTCACAACAAATGCTAAAGGAACTTCTCTAGGCAGGAAACATAAAAGAAGGAAAAGACATACAATAAAAAACCCAAAGCAATTAAGAAAATGGTAATAGGAACATACATATCGATAATTACCTTAAATGTAAATGGATTAAATGCTCCAACCAAAAGACATAGACTGGCTGAATGGATATAAAAACAAGACCCATATATATGCTGTCTACAAGATATCCACTTCAGATCTAGGGACACATACAGACTGAAAGTGAGGGGATGGAAAAAGATATTCCATGCCAATGGAAATCAAAAGAAAACTGGAGTAGCAATTCTCATATCAGACCAAATAGACTTTAAAATAAAGACTATTACAAGAGACACAGAAGTACACTACATAATGATCAAGGGATCAATCCAAGAAGAAGATATTTCAATTGTAAATATTTATGCACCCAACACAGGAGCACCTCAATACATAAGGCAAATGCTAACAGCCATAAAAGGGGATATCGACAGTAACACAATCATAGTAGGGGGCTTTAACACCCCACTTTCACCAATGGACAGATCATATAAAATGAAAATAAATAAGGAAACACAAGCTTTAAATGATACATTAAACAAGATGTACTTAATTGGTATTTATAGGACATTCCATCCAAAAACAACAGAATACACTTTCTTCTCGAGTGCTCATGGAACATTCTCCAGGATAGATCATATCTTGGGTCACAAATCAAGCCTTGGTAAATTTAAGAAAACTGAAGTCATACCAAGTATCTTTTCCAACCACAACACTATGAGACTAGACATCAATTACAGGAAAAAAAAATCTGTAAAAAATACAAACACCTGGAGGCTAAACAATATAATACTAAATAACCAAGAGATCACTGAAGAAATCAAAGAGGAAATCAAAAAATACTTAGAAACAAATGACAATGAAAACATGACGATCCAAAACCTATGGGATGCAGCAAAAGCAGTTCTAAGAGGGAAGTTTATAGCAACACAATCCTACCTTAAGAAATAAGAAACATCTCAAATAAACAACCTAATCTTACACCTAAAGCAATTAGAGAAAGAAGAACAAACAAACCCCAAAATTAGCAGAAGGAAAGAAATCATAAAGATCAGATCAGAAATAAATGAAAAAGAAATGAAGGAAACAGTAGCAAAGATCAATAAAACTAAAAGGTGGTTCTTTGAGAAGATAAACAAAATTGATAAACCATTAGCCAGACTCATCAAGAAGAATAGGGAGAAGACTCAAATCAATAGAATTAGAAATGAAAAAGGAGAAGTAACAACTGACACTGCAGAAATACAAAAGATCATGAGAGATTACTACAAGCAACTATATGCCAATAAAATGGACAAGCTGGAAGAAATGGACAAATTCTTAGAAAAGCACAACCTTCCGAGACTGAACCAGGAAGAAATAGAAAATAAAAACAGAGCAATCACAAGCACTGAAATTGAGACTGTGATTAAAAATCTTCCAACAAACAAAAGCTCAGGACCAGATGGCTTCACAGGAGAATTCTATCAAACATTTAGAGAACAGTTAACACCTATCCTTCTCAAACTCTTCCAAAATATACCAGAGGGAGGAACACTCCCAAACTCATTCTACAAGGCCACCATCACCTTGATACCAAAACCAGACAAAGATGTCACAAAGAAAGAAAACTACAGGCCAATATCACTGATGAACATAGATGCAAAAATCCTCAACAAAATACTAGCAAACAGAATCCAACAGCACATTAAAAGGATCATACACCGTGATCAAGTGGGGTTTATCCCAGGAATGCAAGGATTCTTCAATATATGCAAATCAATCAATGTGATACAGCATATTAACAAATTGAAGGATAAAAACCATATGATCATCTCAATAGATGCAGAAAAAGCTTTTGACAAAACTCAACATCCACTTATGATAAAAACTCTCCAGAAAGTGGGCACAGAGGGAACTTACCTCAACATAATAAAGGCCATATATGACAAACCCACAGCCAACATCATTCTCAATGGCGAAAAACTGAAACCATTTCCACTAAGATCAGGAACAAGACAAGGTTGCACACTCTCACCACTATTATTCAACACAGTTTTGGAAGTTTTAGCCACAGCAATCAGAGAAGAAAAAGAAATAAAAGGAATCCAAGTCAGAGAAGAAGAAGTAAAGCTGTCACTGTTTGCAGATGACATGATACTATACATAGATAATCCTAAAGATGCTACAAGAAAAGTACTAGAACTAATCAATTAATTTGGTAAAGTAGCAGGATACAAAATCAATGCATAGAAATCTCATGCATTCCTATACACTAATGATGAAAAATCTGAAAGAGAAATTAAGGAAACACTCCCATTTACCATTGCAAAAAAAGAGTAAAATACCTAGGAATAAACCTACCTAAGGAGACAAAAGCCCTGTATGAAGAAAACTATAAGACACTGATGAAAGAAATTAAAGACGATACAAACAGATGGAGAGATATACCATGTTCTTGGATTGGAAGAATCAATATTGTGAAAATGACTATAGTACCCAAAGCAATCTACAGATTCAATGCAATCCCTATCAAGTTACCAGTGACATTTTTTACAGAACTAGAACAAAAAATCTTAAAATTTGTATGGAGACACAAAAGACCCCGAATAGCCAAAGCAGTTTTGAGGGAAAAAAACAGAGCTGGAGGAATCAGACTCCCTGACTTCAGACTATACTACAAAGCTACGGTAATCAAGACAATATGGTACTGGCACAAGAACAGAAATATAGATCAATGGAACAAGATAGAAAGCCCAGAGATAAACCTACGAACCTATGGTCAACTAATCTATGACAAAGGAGGCAAGGATATACAGTGGAGAAAAGACAGCCTCTTCAATAAGCGGTGCTGGGAAAATCGGACAGCTACATGTAAAAGAATGAAATTAGAACATTCCCTAACACCATATACTAAAATAAACTCAAATGGATTAAAGACCTAAATGTAAGGCCAGACACTATAAAACTCTTAGAGGAAAACATATTCAGAACACTCTATGATATAAATCACAGCAAGATCCTTTTTGACCTACCTCCTAGAGAAATGGAAATAAAAACAAAAATAAACACATGGGACCTAATGAAACTTCAAAGCTTTTGCACAGCAAAGGAAATGAAAAACAAGATGAAAAGACAACCCTCAGAATGGGAGAAAATATTTGCAAACGAATCAACTGACAAAGGATTAATCTCCAAAATTTACAAGCCGCTCATGGAGCTCAATATCAAAAAACAAACAACCCAATCCAAAAATGGGCAGAAGACCTAAATAGACATTTCTCCAAAGAAGATATACAGATTGCCAACAAACACATGAAAGAATGCTCAACATCACTAATAATTAAAGAAATGCAAATCAAAACTACAATGAAGTATCACCTCACACCAGTCAGAATGGCTATCTTCAAAAAATCTACAAACAATAAATGCTGGAGAGGGTGTGGAGAAAAGGGAACCCTCTTGCACTGTTGGTGGGAATGTAAACTGATACAGCCTCTATGGAGAACAGTATGGAGGTTCCTTAAAAACCTAAAAATAGAACTACCATACGACCCAGCAATCCCACTTACTGGGCATATACCCTAAGAAAACCATAATTCAAAAAGAGTCATATACCACAATGTTCATTGCAGCTCTATTTACAAGAGCCAGGACATGGAAGCAACCTAAGTGCCCATCGACAGATGAATGGATAAAGATGTGGCACATATATACAATGGAATATTACTCAGCCATAAAAAGAAACGAAAGTGAGTTATTTGTAGTGAGGTGGATGGACCTAGAATCTGTCATACAGAGTGAAGTAAGTCAGAAAGAGAAAAACAAATACCGTATGCTAACACATATATGGAATCTAAATGAAAAAAAAATGGGTATGAAGAACCTAGGGGCAAGACAGGAATAAAGACCCAGATGTAGAGAATGGACTTGAGGACATGGGGAGGGGGAAGGGTGAGCTGGGATGAAGTGAGAGAGTGGCAAGGACTTATATATACTACCGAATGTAAGATAGATAGATAGTGGGAAGCAGCCGTATAGCACAGGGAGATCAGCTTGGTGCTTTGTGACCACCTAGAGGAGTGGGATAGGGAGGGTGCGAGGGAGACACAAGAGGGAGGAGATATGGGGATATATGTATATGTATAGCTGATTCACTTTGTTTTAGAGCAGAAACTAATGCACCATTGTGAAGCAATTATACTCCAATAAAGATGTTAAAAAAATAAAAAATAAAAAGGTTGGCTTTGTTGGATGGGGAGCTCTCGGTAATTTTCCCCTCCTTTCTAATTTCCAGTATTACCCAATATTCCCTACCCAGAAGTTATTTTATAATGAAAGTAACAAAAACATCAACAATAACAACCTGTAAGACAAGTCAACAGCGTAATGGGAGAAAAACAAAACAAAACAAATATTCCAAGGAGGTATAATACTTTCAGGGAAAAAAGGGATCATGGATGGATGGATAGTTCCCAGTTTTGCTCCAGGACCATCACATGAGCTTTGGGAAAGTGGAAAGTTGCTGCTGATGGCTCAGTGTAGCGCTTCAAAATCTGCCCCTGTAGACCTTTGTCTCTGTACTCCTGTGAAAGCCAGATGACCTCTCCTGAAACCAAGTCCCTTTACTGGAGTTTACTGCTCTGTTTTTATCTTGAGTTAAATTTTTGAGACAGAGGTGTGAAGTCATGTCTGGGCATTGAGGAATACTGCTGTGGAGCTCTGGGCCATCTTCAATTTGCACGTTCATAGCCCATGGAACTGCCAGGTCCAAATGAGTCTGCAGCTGATGATTTGCTTTATCTTTGTTTGCTGGAGCTGGGGCTGCAGCTGAGGAGCTGTTTGGTTTAGTTGTTTCCCATGGTGCTGAGATGGAGGTCAGAACCACAGAGGGGCACAGACGGGGCCTGTTGTGTCAGTCTCATGAACTGCACAGTAATTAACAGCAGGAAGTATGCAGGGGCAGGACTCAGGAGGCCTTGGTGCTGGTGTGACATTGGGAAAATCCCTTCCCCTCTCCACACCTGAATTTCCTCGTTCTTAAGATGAGGAGATTGGACCTCAGGGCCCCTTGCTTTCTACGAATGGAGCAGTTTCTACATTTACTCTTTAACACACAGCCCTATTTAATTTTCTTGAGCACCTATCATTACCGCGTTGTCCTGTTTGTTAACTTATTGGTTGTTACATCACACATCAGGATGTAAGATTCAGGAAGGGGTACAAGATCCAGGAGCATTCTCTGTCTTGCTTACGGTTGCATCTCCTGAATCTAGAGGGATGCCTGGCACACGGGAGCTGATCAATAAATACCTCTTGAATGCACGAGTGAATAAATGTAGCTGGGATGTCTAGTTACAACGCCTGAGAGGTCTCTCTCATTGGCCACCCCCCTATTCCTGTCACTGTCTTCCAATTATTTGGCCATATCTCCACTAATTCCTAAAGCTGACAAAAACAACATAAGGGGAGAAGTTATAAATCCAGAAGCACAAAGAAATGTGAGGTAATAATAGATAAGAGAAGTCAACATTTTTTTTTTAAATAACAGAACATAACGGCCAGAGTGGCATCTGACTTGGTATGATGGAGCCGGTGAGATGCCAGTTCCCTCCAATTAGCCCTGCATGACGATGGTCAGGAAGCCTCAGGAAGTGGAAACACCAGGCAGCATGGAGGGTAGGAGTACAGGTGGGACTAAAGAGGGAAGATGGATTGAAAGTCTGTAAAGGGAGCAGACCTAGTCCCCCTTCTACCCAATGTACACTTTCCTGAAAAATTGAAATCCACTGAACATCTACATACAGACTAAGGAAATGACCACATTCTTGTCCCTCTTGGCTCCCAGGATACTGGCCGTCAAATATAAACATTTTAGGCAGATTTGAGGCTCTTTCATAGGAGAAACCAAAAAGATGTACAGAAACTCAAACACTGACAGTTGGAGATCCCTCCGCCCAAAGCTGGACTGCTCTGCCAGATCACCAACAGTGAAACCTTCCAGTCAACAAGCTCCTTCCATTACAAAGAATATCTGGTCAGCTTTCTTGGTGCCTTAAGATTCAGCAAGGATCACCAGACTTTTCAGAAAAGTCTCTCTGATGGAGACCAAACTAGGCAAACAAAGAGGACCAGAAAGTCAGAGGGAACAAAATGCAGGCAGGACAATAAAACCTCAACAACACTATAATATCCTCAGAGAGATAAGAGAGGATATTCTCTCGATGAAAAAAGAACAAGCTGCTACAGAAAGGGGAAAACTTACAGGATGAGAAAGAGCTCTTAGAAACTAAAAATATGGTTGAAAGGAAACATTTCACACATGGGTTGGAGAGATATAGTCAAATTTTCCAGAAAGTAGAATAAGAACACCAATAGAGGGAAATAAGGGAAAATAGAAGAAAATTAGAGAATCAATCTAACAAGCTTTAGATAGAATGGAAAAGAATAAATGGTAAAGAAAAATTCCCAGGACTGAAGGGCATGAATTGCTAAATTGATACAATGTTCTAAGTGCTTGCTGTAATCAATTTAAAAAAGACCCACTCTAAAGCACAGCACTGCAACGTAATGGCAGTAAAAAGGGCATTCTAAAAGCTTTCAGAGAGGAAGAAAAAAGTCAGGTAAAACCCAACAAATCAAGAATCATAATGACAGCAGACTGCAGCAACATTAAACATAAAAGAAAATGGAGCAATTTCTTCAAAATTCTGAGTGAGAATGATTTCCAACCTAGAATTCTATGCCCAAACCATCAGCAAGACAAGGGTACACTAAAAGCATTTTCAGACTTTAAAGACTCAAAAGTTTGCCTCAACAAGCATTCAGTGAGTATTATGATTCCCATTTGCTGTTTTCCCAATTTTCCTTTCATTCTCTTTATTTTCTTTGTTTCTCTTAAAGTGATACACCTTTGATATACACAAAATAAAATGAATCCTTCATTCCCTTAAAAAAAAATGAATAGGTAGACAGATTGAGAAATGCCTGAACCACAAAATGGTTTTTGATTTTAGCAAAGCATTCATCCAAGACTTACATGATAACCTTTTAGCCAAAACAACGAAATGTGGGCTGAGATGATGATGGAACTGTTATGTGGATTCATGGCCTATTAGAGGTGAAAGGAATCTGGGGGTTCATCGGATCCAATCCTCCCATTTTACAGTTGAGAAAAATAAATCCCCCAAAGAGAAAGGGACTTATCTAAGGAAGATAGTGTCTGGAAGACAGTGGATACTCAATAAACATTTGTTGCTTGAATGAGTGCATTAGTAAGTAAGAGTTAAATCAGAGATTATTCAACCCTTTTAACTCATACATGGAAAAACTGAGGATCTCAAACTAGTTGGTAGCGGGGCCAAGACCAGACTCAGGTTTTCAAATTTAGGCTCAGGACGCTTTTCACTAAACTTTGCTAGATTCGTGATTGCATCGCTCTAGGAGAATACACAAGGCTCTAAGTCCATGCTCCTACCTAATGCACTGATATATGGAAGCGATGTCATTGTGGGAGGATGGCTTTCAAATCCACGCTGCAGAGGACGCAGAGCTGGGAGAGGCCGCTAGGATTACAGATCACAGGAGCCCAGGGCCTTCATGGGCTTCTCGCTGGCCTCCTACTCAAGGCGGGGTCCTTCTAAAGATATCCTGCTGTCTGCTTTATGACCCTGTTCCCTGCTGGTGGAGAGCTGTGGTTTTAAGAACATTTTCCTTGTATTTGTAATTTCCATCCACGATTCTCAGTCTGCCTTCTAGGGTAGTATAGAAGAAATCTTTCTTCAACAGAGCTTCACATAGGTAAGACTAGATCAAGGATTTCTTAAGTCTTCTTTTTTCCAAACATTCCTTCCAACGGCTCTAGAATGTGTGGTTTCCAATATTTTCTTCATATTCTTCTGGATAAACTTCAGTATGTCACTGTCCCTCCTAATAGGGGGCCCCTAGAACTGAATCCAACCCCTTAGGCAGAGTCTTCAGCACAGACTAAGGCACGTGCTCACTTCCCAGGAGTAGCTGCTATACTTCTATCTATGTGGTCTGAGAGTCTCTTAGTTAAGTCAAGCTGTTGGCATCTACTAAGCAGTATCTACTGCAAAGCCCAGTCTGATTCACAGGGTCTTCTCAGGCCTGCTCCTTCCCTTTCTTTACTTGGGGCTCTGATGCTTTTAACTCAGAGAATTTTCTTTTTATCTTCATTAAATGAGATCTTCTAGCTAAGGCATAGTGTTCTTGACTCTCTCATCTGTCACAGTGGTGATTCTTCCAGTTTTGTGTCATCTGTAAACCTGAAATTTATGCTTCACTGTGTTCACCCAAGTGAGAGATAAAAATGGAGAAAAAGATAGGAACAAGGACAGAGCTCAGATACTATGCTGTAGGCTAACAGATGACCAGATCCACACAGAGGAGGAACTAGACTTGCTCCTGGGCACAGTAACTTCCCCCACCAAGGGGGGAAGTTACAGGGCTTCAGATTTGGCTTAACGTTTATTCATTTGATCGTTCACCATGAATTTATCAAACGCTGGTTAGAGCTCTCCAGCAAGGAGGAGGGAAATGCAAATGGATACAGAATTCCGTAGGTCTGCTCCTTATCTCTGTCCTCCCCACCCAGGCTTCAGAACCATCTAGGCTAGGCACAAGCTGTCAGTAGAGATGGGGCCGGGGTGGGGCGGGTTAACAGCTATGCAATGAACTTGGGCCTCTGCGACACTGACCCTTAGTCTGGAGATAACTGTCCTGCCAAGAGGGAGGCATCTCCCGGCTCCTCTGTGCTTGCCCGAGGCTTTCCATACTGCTGATCTGACTTGCCTTGGCAGGAAGGCACTCTCTTGCAAACACGCACCATAGCCTGGGAAAGAGCCTAGGGGAATGGCTTTGGAAACCCCAAGATTATTTGCAGCAGAGGGAGGAGAGGCGGCTGGGAGAAACGAGGTTACAAAGAGCAACTCTCCAGGTAGATGAGAAGTTGTGGGCTGCCCCCAGGCTTTCCTGCAAGTTGTCCACTGCGTGGGTTGTGCAGCCTTGAAAAGTTGAACCTCAGGGGAAATCCAGCCAAAGACCAGAGAGGACTTCACAAAAATGCAAAATGCTATCAAACCTCAGTTATTCAGATATGAGTCACCATTTCCCATTTTGAGAGTTATTAGGCCTAAAGTCAGACTCTGCTAGGTTTGAATCTGTCTCCATCATTACTATTTGTGTAACCTTGAGCAAGTGAATTAGCCTGGCTTTGGCTCATTTTTCTTAGCTATAAAATAGGGGTATTATTAATTCCTACCATATAGAGTTATTGCAGGGATTACAGGCATTAACACAGGTAAAACTGACACACATTACATGCCCAACAAATGTTATCTATTGTTTATACAGTAATCATAACTTGGCATGTACTCGGGACATGGTTTCTACACTGATACCTTGTATCTAGGGAATAGAAATCCATTTCCAAAGCATCCTTAATGACCCATATTGAAGGAAACTGGTAGACTGGAAAAAAAAAGAAAAGCAATCATATATTCCCAAGCCCAGGTTAAAAGGTTGAGGATATGATTTGGGCTACAATTTTCCTTTATGGGGGCATGAATGTGGACTTCCCTCCTCTTCCTACACCAGACCTCCTAGAGAGACAACAGACTGACATCAAGCCAGGAGGGATTTCTTAGAACTATTTGCCAAATCAGGCTGGATAACACATTCACGCTGTGGTGATAGGGTGGAGGTGTCCATTCACACATAGAAATCTGGCAAAACAATCCCTGGAAAGAGGCCACACTTCCCCCTAGTTGACCAGGGAACACCAGTCAGCCTGATTATCATTGGCTAATCTGAGCACAGGCAGGATGGGATTGGGAAGAGGGCATGGGTAAGATTCAGGGGTGACCTGTTGACCTCATAAGAGAGGGGCTGGTCTCAGCCCTTGCTGAGCATGGAAGAGACAGCCGGCCAGCTGCTGGTGGGCTTGGGGGTGAGTTACAAATTCACATTCAAAAGAAGCACATTCTCCATGCTTTGACTCAGAAAGCAAACACCCATAGTGACTGTCTCCTAGGCCAAAAGAGATGCCAGGGGACATCCTGTTAATTTCTCATTTTCAAGCTGAAAAAGATGAATGGCCCTTTATGGCGTACAAAACTCTTTCACAGACATTATCTGATCCTCATGGATCCCTGATTTTACAGAAGAGGAAACTGAGGCTCAGCGAAGGGAAATGACAGGCTCAGGGTCAAGGATAGCAAATCGCAAAGGTAGGACTCCAAGTCTTATGAGTGCAGTTATCTTATCCAGGCTCATTCGCTTACTCTCCAGCCAGCCACTGTGCTGGGCACAGTGCACAGAGCAGCAAGGCAGACAGCTGTGATGACCTGCCCTCACCAAGCTTACTGTCTGTTGTGGAACACACATCACGTGAGCACCTGAGTGTCATGACAGGGGAACTGTGAGATGCTGGCCCAGGGATGACGAATGGGGCTCCTCAGAAGTGATGTGCTCCTCCCATTACTGCCCCCCATGGATACTGCTGTGGTTGTGTCCGCTTTGAGCTGTTTCTGTTATTAGCGTCAGCCCCTCCCTGGGCTGGGACAGTGGACAACAACTTCACTCCTGCTAACCCACCAGCCGGGGGATCCCAGAGCACCTGCCTCTTTCCTATGCTGGCCTGCTCAGCTCCATCACCACCGGGCCATCTCCAACTGTGCTGGCTCCGCCCTGGTGGTGGCAGCTGGAGGAGTTGCCAGCTCTGCAGATGAATGATCCAGAAGAAGTGCCCAGCAAGGAGAGAGCAGCAGCAACAGAAAGGGTTCCCAGAGTCTTACAGCGGCTTCCCTAAAAGTTGTCAGGTTTTTGCTGTCAGTGAATCACCATTAGGATTTCCCCTCATTCCTGGTCCTATCCTCCCCCCATTCAGTGTGAAGATGGGCCTTGATCTGTGACCCCACGCTTCTCACTTTTCCAGGTTCACCCACTATTGGGTGAGTCCTAATGGGATTTTCTGCTTCTATCTGCTGCCGTTGGCTGGTTTTGCTCTGGGACTGACTGCCACCCCAAGCCTCGAGTGTGGTTGAGGACACCGTATCTTCCTCACCACTGTTTCCCCGCCTGTTACCAACTATCAGGATGCTCCCGCTGGACGCTGCTTACTACCTGTTCCCTACTACCTATGCATGATCTGTGATCCAGCTCCATCTTAACCCCTTAACTTTCAATTCAGATCAGCTCTCCAGGAACACAAGAGCAAAAGCACAGTGCCAGTGGCATGCAGTGGCCACTAGAGGGAAGCAAAAACTAGGGAATAGCTGCACCTGGGTTGCTTCACCAGAAGGCTCGACCCTACCCCATGTGGGAAATACAAGATGGACAGTTGCAGAGTGCCTGGCACACAGTAGGTGCTCAATAAATGTTTCCTGGATGAAATTCCTAATTTTAGACTTAACAAAGCAGAGACCAGGACAAGTGAACTCACCTCTTTCTTGAGCTCTCTCTCTCTCTCTCTCTCTCTCTCTCTCTCGAGAGTTCTTTACCTTGCAACTAAATGAATTTAATTAGAGCTGGCATGGCTGATGGGAAATTTAATAAACAAAACACTGTGATCGTAAAATTCCAAGAATCATGAGGGTTTTCTAAGTCAAGACACACCTACACAAAGAGCTCCGTGGATTCTGACGATTAAATAACAAAAACACCTGTGACACCCAAACTGCTTGTATGTCATGGCAGCCAAGACACAGGACATGAACTCTGCTCCCTCGTAAGGACAAGCTGCGACTAGGAACTGACCAACGGTGTCTCAGTTTTCAAGGAATTGCTCCTAACTCTGCAAAAGAGGTGATAATCAGTCCAGAGCAATGCAAAGACCAGCTAAGACATCTGTGTGTCCTAAGCTTTGCTGTGAGGGTTTGACTGGCAAACAATCAGGGAAGAGCCTTGTGAACCTTTAAACGGCACTTGGGATGGACACAAACCAGTGCCTCATCAAAGGCTGCATTTTGTTAAATGGTGCCCACTGAACAGACCTTGAACTACCAGAATACCGGCCTTCACAGCATCTGGACACAGTATAAAGAGTTTCGGACTAAGAGTGAAAGATCCTGGGTATGACTCTTAGCTCCATCACTTAGCAGCCATATTGCTTGGACCAGCAACTTCATCTTTCTAAGCCACAGTTACTCCATCTATGCAACAAAATGCATGGACTAAACAAAAAATCATCAAGGTCCATTCCAGCTCTAAAACTGTGTTAGTGTAGTTCAAAGATTCTCACCCACTTGTGCACAGTTAGCTGCTCGCCATACACATGTGGTAACCATATTACCGTAGCATATCTATAAACTCCAAACAAACCAAAAAACCAGGACACACGGTCTGGCCACAGACCATGTCTCTTTAAAATCAGAATTGTTCCATAAACTATATGGATAGACCTGGGCCCATGGTGGCCTATACTCTTTTTCTAGAAGGACTTGAACGGGTGACTGAAAATAAAAGAGACTTCTTTGGGGACTCCCCTGGTGGTGCAATGGTTAAGAATCCACCTGCCAATGCAGGGGACACGGGTTCGAGCCCTGGTCCAGGAAGATCCCACATGCCGTGGAGCAACTAAGCCCCTGCGCCACACCTATTGAGCTTGCGCTCTAGAGCCCTCATGCCACAACTACTGAAGCCCGCGCGCCTAAAGCTAGTGCTCTGCAACAAGAGAAGCCACCGCAATGAGAAGCCCGCGCACCGCAACGAAGAGTAGCCCCCACTCGCCGCAGCTAGAGAAAGCTTGCGCGCAGCAATGAAGACCCAACGCAGCCAAAAATAAATGAAAAAAAACTCCCCAAAAAACAGAGACTTCTTTGGATGGTTCATTTCTTATCTCACTTGCATTTAAAATAATTGAAGGTCAAATCTATAAAAATCTACACATCTTTGACCTCTCGCCCTTTTTCCTCCCTTACCTCCGTTAAAAAGAACCTGGAAAACTTAAGGCTTAGCTAGCTTCTTTCTTTCAGTTTTCTTATAAAACACCAGTGGTCACACCCCCTTCTTTATTCAGCACCTCACTAGCCCCCTGGGCAGAGTATTTACTCCCCCTCCAGTTTTGTTTGGCACTAAGCCCTAAAGCGTGCTGCTGGGGAGTAGGGTGTACAGGGGCTGGTGCTGGGCCTCAATCAGATGGATGGGGAGCTGGTGGAAAAGGGGTTCATATAACTATGGTCATGCTCATCACTTAATGGAACAATGTTCAATGTTTTAAAACTTCCAGTCTTTCGCCTCTCAACTGGGAGAGGATTTGGAACTTTGACTGAAGGCTATTTCCCTCAGAGGATCAATGCCTTTTAGAAAGAAGATCTATCAGTCCCCAAAAGGCACAGAAAGCCTAAATACAGGAGAGCAGTTTGTGCTGCATTTTAACCTCCCTGAAACACGGTGGGAAGTAGATTCTTTCCTAAAACCCTCTAAGACCATCTGAGGATATTTCCTGAAATCCCCTTCTGACGGCTTCCCTCAGCTCCTCTTCATCAGCCACAGACCACTCCCTCACACTGTCTCTTTTTCTAGGAGTGACACACCCAGCCTCCAGGGCCGGCACACACTCTCAGGGTGGACTCTGCTGGCCCTCAGGACACCGTGTGACAGCACAATGGAGATGGTGTGGGAGCACCGGGCCAAGAGACAAGAGTCTGGGCAGCCATCTGGTTCTGCTCCTAAGTGGATGGCGATCTTGGGCAAGTCACTGGATCTTCCTGGGCCTGTTTACTTATCTCTAAATGAGAGCACTAGGTACATGAAAGATAGAAAAGCATTCCCGAGCTCTAACTTTGCGCTCTGATTCACAGCTTGCCCTTCACTGAATCTCGGGGTGGAGGTGCTGAGGACTCAGATTGCATGGGCGGCTGGCGAGCTGCTCCAGCCACTCTGAGCTCTTGGCCTTTTGGGGCCCTGACATTTGCTCAGCTTACATCTCCGTATTTATCTTTGACATTTTGTCTTTACAGAGCCCTTCTGAAAAAATTGAGGGAAAAGTCTGTCTCCCTCCCACTCCAGAGATAACATCGCTTAATTCCCATTTAAATTTCTCTTGCTACAAGTTCTTTTATGGAAAATTCTCTGCACTTCTTTTAGTGTCACCATGCCCCAGAATATCCAGCATTGCTTTAAGAACATATTCCAAATGTCAGCCAGCCGCTCTGCAACATGCATACATATCTTATTCCTCTGACCACAAACTACTACCCTTACTGACTCAACCAAGAGTAACAAATACCACTCCTGTCTCTGTCTTGCTCTTGCTCTCTGTCACACACACACATACACTCCAGCAACTCAATGTCATTTTCCTTGGCTCCTACATCAAGGGCCCTGACAATCATCCCACTGTGCTGAAAGGAGGCAGTGTTGAGAGAAGGCACATCTTGAAATGTCAATCCATACAGTTTAAGAAAAACCCACCACAGTATATTTGTATTGATACTTGTCAAT